>NC_140487.1:109284570-109577070 GCF_964271855.1 Acomys minous | reverse complement strand
CTGTGGGACCATCATCTTTCCTCTAGAGCTCCCTGTGGGACCATCATCTTTGCCCTAGAGCTCCCTGTGGGACCATCATCTTTCCTCTAGAGCCCCTGTGGGACCATCATCTTTCCTCTAGAGCTCCCTGTGGGACCATCATCTTTCCTCTAGAGCTCCCTGTGGGACCATCATCTTTGCCCTAGAGCTCCTGTGGGACCATCATCTTTCCTCTAGAGCTCCCTGTGGGACCATCATCTTTCCTCTAGAGCTCCCTGTGGGACCATCATCTTTCCTCTAGAGCTCCCTGTGGGACCATCATCTTTGCCCTAGAGCTCCTGTGGGACCATCATCTTTCCTCTAGAGCTCCCTGTGGGACCATCATCTTTGCCCTAGAGCTCCTGTGGGACCATCATCTTTCCTCTAGAGCTCCCTGTGGGACCATCATCTTTCCTCTAGAGCTCCCTGTGGGACCATCATCTTTGCCCTAGAGCTCCTGTGGGACCATCATCTTTCCTCTAGAGCTCCCTGTGGGACCATCATCTTTGCCCTAGAGCCCCTGTGGGACCATCATCTTTCCTCTAGAGCTCCCTGTGGGACCATCATCTTTGCTCTAGAGCTCCCTGTGGGACCATCATCTTTCCTCTAGAGTTCCCTGTGGGACCATCATCTTTCCTCTAGAGCTCCCTGTGGGACCATCATCTTTCCTCTAGAGCTCCCTGTGGGACCATCATCTTTCCTCTAGAGCTCCCTGTGGGACCATCATCTTTCCTCTAGAGCTCCCTGTGGGACCATCATCTTTGCCCTAGAGCTCCTGTGGGACCATCATCTTTCCTCTAGAGTTCCCTGTGGGACCATCATCTTTGCTCTAGAGCTCCCTGTGGGACCATCATCTTTGCAATCTTTATTCCCTCTCATTTTTCTCTTTCTCTTTGTCCTTTACCCATCAATTTTTGCTTTGGAGCCTTTTTAGTCATTTTCATCCAGACCTTTAGTTTAGGAGCCTGATTCTATGTGGACCCTTTAAGAGACTGGTTGGCTCCTCAGGTGGTGAAAATCGCATGCGTATTTGTAGAGATCTAAGGCTATCGAGAAATCATTTCATATAGCATTCTGGTGATGTCTGGCAGCAAAAGTCTTCTACCCTGCCTCGGGGTGTGTGTGTGTGTGTGTGTGTGTGTGTGTGTGTGTGTGTGTGTGTGTGTAAATAACAAAGAAGAAGTACCCATGAGGTAGCAGAGAAGCTTGCTAGGCATACTGACAAACCTCTGCTGGTCCTTCTAAGTCATATTTAACAGAAGACCCATTTAGGGATCTGTTCCTTCTGGCGACTGTCAAGTTGGCATCAAAAGAATCAGAAAGGCTAACTGGGTGTGGTGGCACACGCCTTTGATCCCAGCCCTCAGGAGGTAGAGGCAGGTGGATCTCTGTGAGTTCTAGGCCAACCTGGTCTACAAAGCGAGTCCAGGACAGCCACGGCTACACAGAGAAACCCTGTCTCGAAAAACCAAACCAAACCAAACCAAAAAAAGAATCAGAAAGGCAAACAGCCCTAAGCCAGGAGGTGGCTTGAGCTGATCTTTCTTTCTCTTTCTTTTTCTTTTTTTTTCTTTCTTTCTTTTTTTTTTGGTTTTTTTTTTTTTTTTTTTTTTTTTTTGGTTTTTCAAGACAGAGTTTCTCTGTACAATAGCAGCTCTGGCTGTCCTGGAACTCCCTCTGTAGACCAGGCTGGCCTTGAACTCACAGAGATCCACCTGCCTCTGCCTCCCAAGTGCTGGGATTAAAGGCGTGCGCCACCACACCCAGCCTATGAAACTTTTCTTAAAGATTTAGTCCTCTATTTAAGTAGCTGGGCAGGGTGGCTCACACCTATAATCCCAGCACTCGGAAGGCAGAGGCTGGTGGATCTCTGTGAGTTCAAGGCCAGCCTGGTCTACAAAGCGAGTCCAGGACAGCCAAGGCTACACAGAGAAACCAAAAAATCCAAAACAATACAGAACTTCCATATGACACATAGGCAGCCGTTGTTGGATTAGCTAGGCGAGGACCATGACTCACACGTGTACTGACTGCAGTCAGTGCATCACGTGTCACAGGTTGCTGCTCTGAACTACCATGTCCTCCTCATCTTCATCATTTGGGGTTTGCTTGTCTCAAATAAAGTAGCAGCACTCTCGTCCGTTCCTCAGCTACCGAGGGACAACGGTGCCTTAGTTAGGGCTTCTTTTTTCTTTTTGGTTTTTCAAGACAGGGTTGCTCTGTGTAGCCCTTGGCTGTGCTGGACTCACTTTGTAGACCAGGCTGGCCTCAAACTCACAGCGATCCACCTGCCTCTGCCTCCCGAGTGCTGGGATTACAGGCGTGTGCCACAGTTCATGTAGTGGGGACATTTTCTCAGAGAAGTTTCTCTCTTCCTAAGTGACCACCTGTGTCAAGTTGACAAAGGTAGCCGGCACAGAGGGCAGCAGCTTATTGGGGGCCTGGGTAGCCTCCTTAATGCTGGTGGGAACGAGTATGTTTTCCTGTAAACACGTCAGCAATGCAGTCTGGGCCCTGCCCTAGATAAAACAAGTCGGAATCTTTGGAGATTAGGCCCAAAGTTCTGCTGGCAGAGGGGTGGGGTGGGGGTGGGGGTGCGTGGGGGATGTGCATGCAATTCTTGAGTCCACTAAGGAAATATTTTCTGGAGGGAAAACTTTCTAGAAGAGAGAGGCCTGTTGAGGCTTCTGTTCCTGTTATTTGATTAAGCCCACTTATGACTGTGAGGCCAAATGTCAGGCAGGCAGGCAGGGAAAGACGAAAGGGCCACAGCTCTGGGTGCAGGACCGCTCATCCCCAGCTGCTCGCATCGGTAACAAACGCCCTTACTGCTTTTCTCTGTTGTTCGAAAGCTGTCATTGCTCAGGGCTAGCGAGAGCTGTGGCTAGAGACTCATCTAAAGTTGCCCAGGAAGAGATTTGAGGTGGTGAAAAGTGACGGCCTGTTGGGGTGATCTTGTTGTGCACAGGCGTGTAAACATTGTCTCTGCACTGTTCAA
The DNA here is from genome assembly GCF_964271855.1 of Acomys minous. Lineage (NCBI taxonomy): Eukaryota > Metazoa > Chordata > Mammalia > Rodentia > Muridae > Acomys > Acomys minous. Next base: position 109,574,054 of record NC_140487.1, on the reverse strand, counting down.
ATGCTGGTTTTGGTACCAGCAGAGAGCAGAGCACAGGCTGGACTTTGGCGCTGTTATTCTTTGCCTGCACCACATCCTGTCAACACTCCCTCCCACACCTTCTGATTGGTCTGATAAAGAGCTAAACAGCCAATAGCAAAGGCAGGAGAGGATAGGCAGGACTTTCCGCAGAGACAGGAACTCTGGGAAAGAATCAGGGGGCAGAAGAGTCGCCAGCCAGATGTTGAGTGCCGGGATTACAGCAGGCACCACCACGCCCAGCTCCAGAAAGACTTGTTTTGCTTATAGAAACTGAACTTTTTCTGGATGATTCAGAATTAACGTCACTCTTTACTCAGCTACCAGAAACAATCAGAAATAGAAACCGTCCATTGTATATAACACATATCAGATCCCATATGGTCTACCAGGCCCTCTAGCACAAGGTAATGATAAAATTGATCAGCTATTAATAAACATGCTAGAAACCTCAGAATTTCATAAGAAACACTATGTTAACAGCAAAGGTTTAAGGAAAGATTTTTCTATCACTTGGTAACAAGCCAAGGAAATTATAAGGAAATGTTCTACTAAGTCTTTGTATAGCCAACTCCATCACTTGCAGGAAGTAACCCAAAAGGTACCCAAAGAAATAAAGTTTGGCAAATGGTGTAAGACCCCCCTCCCCTGTGCACCTGCCATAGCAAGCATAGCAGCAGTAACGCTATCTTGCAAGGCAAGACTAGAATAATAGGTTCCCGAGATAAGATGAGGCCTGGGGCCCAGAGGAAAAAGATAAAAGCATGCTGAGATAACAGAAACAGTTGTCCTTGTCAAACAAGATATTTATGGTCGGCCACCTGGCCCAGAGAACGGGTAAACTCCCCTGTTCCTAGAGCCCATCTGATGACCGGGCCATAACCTCGCCTCATTTAAATTTACCAATCAGAGCCCTGTAACTATGCTTCTCACTTCTGTACCCGCGCTTCCCGCTAAAATCCCTATAAAAGGCCCCCCGAAAGACTCGCTCGGCGCGCCAGCCTCTCCAGAGACTGAGACACCCGGGTACCCGACCCCCTGCAATAAAGCCTCTTGCGTGTTGCAACCGAAACCTTGGTCTCGCTGGTTCTTGGTGGGGGTCTCCACATTAAGACCACCGTGCTGGGGGTCTTACAATGGATATGCTTCAACTTGAAGAATTTGGAAATTTAAAGTACATGCACTATAGATACATATTCAGGATTTCAATGTGCAACTATTTTAAGTTCTGAAAAGGCTGGTTCTGTACGTATACAATTATTAGAAGTTATGGGTATCATGGAGAGACCTGTGCAAATTAAGACTGACAATACTGGGGCTGGAGAGATGGCTCAGTGGTTAAGAGCACTGCCTGCTCTTCGAAAGGACCCGGGTTCAATTCCCAGCGCCCACATGGCAACTCACAACTGTCTGTAACTCCAAGATCTGACACCCTCACACCAATGCACATAAATTAAGATTAAATAAAAAATATTTTAAAAAAAAGACTGACAATACTCCAGCATGTCTCTAGAATAATGAAACAGTTCTTTAAATATTATGATGTAAAGCATGCTTCAAGCATACCACACTATCCTACAGGACAAGCAGTTATAGAAAGATCTGATTCTACTTTAAAAGAGACTCTTAACAAACAGAAAGGTGTAACAAAGACCTCCCAGAGATAGATTACATAGTGCTTTATTAGCTTTATTTTATTTTATTTTTATTTTTATTTTTTTGGTTTTTCGAGACAGAGTTTCTCTGTGTAGCTTTGGCTGTCCTGGACTCGCTTTGTAGACCAGGCTGGCCTCGAACTCACAGTGATCTACCTGCCTCTGCCTCCCGAGTGCTGGGAATAAAGGCGTGCGCCACCAAGCTTTATTTTATTTTATTTTGGTTTTTTGAGACAGAGTTTCTCTGTGTAGTCTTGGCCATCCTGGACTCACTTTGTAGCTTTAAATTTTTTTAAATGCTAATGAGCAAAAACAACAGACTATTGGCTTGGGGGGGGGAGGGAAAGGCTGAATTAAACAGCCTGTATATAACAAGGATGTCTTAACTTCAGAATGTTAAGAAATGTGTTGCACTGGGGAAGAGGTTTTGCCTTTGTTTCCACAGGAGAAGAAAAGCTATGGCTTCCTTCAAAATTAATAGCGATCAGAATTGACCAGGGGAAACATCCTGAAAATCTTAGCTGCAGATGTGAAGGAAGAAACAAAGAACAAGACAAATAACTTATATGCTGATCCTTCTACAGGGCAAAATCTCTGAGACTGGCTGAGACAGTGCAAATGTGTCTGCGTGGTCTTGTTGTCTACAGAGCTCTCATGACTTATTTTTCGCATGTCATCCTTTCACACGGTATGGATAGAGATGTGTGTTACATTTTGTTTACACAGTCCAAATGGACTTGACAATTTGATGCCTCTTACCTGCTCAAACACAGAGCAGAGACTCATCTTTAGTTGAATTATCCACACCACACATTCCATACATATATTAATACAGATATGTATTAAACATTTAAACATTTATGTGTCACGGAGCAGAGGGACCAGACTCCAAAGAAGACAGAACAAGCATCCCAGGTGACCCAGCCTCACAGACTGCCTCAATAGCTGTTTCCTCAAAAATCTGCATCCAGGACAACTTCAAAAGAGCTAGCTAAGATGGTCCACAGACTGTTCCACCAGGACTTCAGGTAAGCCCGGTACTTTCCCATCACAAAAAGACAAGAGTGATACAGGTAGCTCTCTCAGGACTTGGCCAATATCCCAATTTTCTTAGGTCCTCAAAAAGATGCCATTGCCCTGAACAGTAGAAGAAATTTGAAAAGAATGAAACCAACTCCACTGGTCATTTTATGGATGATGGATGTTTGTCGTCATTTAAGGGGGTTTTGTTGGGCGTTATTAATGGTCTTGGTCAGGGAGGAAACAAAGGGAAGGAAGTTAGATTCAGGGAGTTCTTTCTCTATCTCTCCTACAGAATATTACATTTAAAGTTGTTCTCATAATAAATGCCTTTTTTGACAGTGAGACATGTCTGTACCTGGCAACACCACCATTATTATAATGATGAAGCTGGGTATGGTGGTGCACACTTTTATCTCAGCACTTGGGAGGCAGATGTAGGCAGATCTCTCAAAGTCTGAGGCCAGCCTAGTCTACAAAGTGATTTCCAGGACAGCCAGGGCTGCACACAGAAACCTTCTGTCAAAACAATCAAACAAACACACACAACAACAACAAAAGAAGGTGATGAGCATCGAAGAACCTCCATATAGAGTTTCCTTCAAATGTGGCAAAACTGCCACCAAGAAAAAACAAACAAACAAACAAAACAAAACTGCCTTGCCTCAACTGCTGGCAGTTAATGTCCAAGCTGTGGAAAAGCAGGAAACAGAGGAAGTTGACTGCCAAACATTGACAGGACAAAGTAGGCCAGTCCTTCCTAATTCTCACTTCACAGAAAAATATGTCAGATATTCTGGGAGCTGGATGCTCCAACGTTGAAGAGGAATCTTGGGTGACTTTCGAGGCAGCTAGTAGTCTCTGTCATGTTTATAATTTTAGAAGCTGCTTTCTTTGCACTTCCTGCTTACTCAAATACTATTCATCCTTCTCAGGTCTCTGATGGGGTTGAAGACTATATAGTTATAGTCTTGCTTTAAAGCTTGAAAGGAGCTGGGCGGTGGTGGCGCACGCCTTTAATCCCAGCACTCCGGAGGCAGAGAAAGGTGGATCTCTGTGAGTTCAAGGCCAGCCTGGTCCACAAAGCAAGTCCGCGACAGTCAAAGCTACACAGAGAAACCTCATCTCGAATGGGAAAAAAAAAGAAGCCTGAAGGGACTAAAGAGATAATTTTAGGTTGACACCTGCAAGATATGAAAGTTAGAAGATATAAACGCTTAAATAAAGATAGAAATTGATATAGGGATAGAACTTTGGAATCACCAAGATAGAGCAGACAATGGAGTTGCCACTGGAGATGGTGAATGTAACTCGTGTGTGTGTGTGTGTGTGTGTGTGTGTGTGTGTGTGTGTGTGTTTGAAACAGGGTTTCTTTGTGTAACAGCTCTGGCTGTCCTGGACTTCCCTCTGTAGACTAGGCTAGCCTCTAACTCACAGAGACCCACCTGCCTCTGCCTCCGGAGTGCTGGGATTAAAGGCGTGGGCCATCATGTCCAGCTGTGAACATAACTCTTACCTGATAGTTTTCATAATTGCTGTGTTAGAAAAAAGAGCCTTTTGTTGGACTAAAAGGGAAAGATGTTGGGTGATCTTTTTATGCACTGTGTGAATGTCATCTTTTTTTTTTTTTTTTTCTCCCCAGAGCTGAGGACCAGAACCCCGGGCCTTGCACTTGCTAGGCAAGCGATCTACCACTGAGCTAAATCCCCAAGCCTGTGAACGTCATCTTTGTCTTATTCAAATGCTAGTTTTGGTACCAGCAGAGAGCTGAGTACTGTTATTCTTTGGCTGCATCACATTCTGTCAACACTCCCTCCAATACCTTCTGATTGGTTTAATAAAGAGCTGAACAGCCAATAGCAAAAGCAGGAAAGGGAGGCAGGATTTTGGGCGGAGATAGGAACTCTGGTTTTTTTCAAGACAGGGCTTCTCTGTGTAGCCTTGGCTGTCCTAAACTCGATTTGTAGACCAGGCTGGCCTTGAACTCTCAATGATCCACCTGCCTCTGCCTCCCTGAGTGCTGGGATTACGGGTATGCTTCCAGTGATATATTTTAAAACAGGGTGCACATCTTTAATCCCAGCCTGATCTACAAAATGAGTCTAGGACAGCCCAGGCTACACAGAGAAACCCTGTCTCAAAGGAAACAAAAACAAAACATGGCCTCAGTGTGTAGCTCTGGTTTGGAATTTACTATGCAGATCAGGCTGGACAGGAACTCACAGTGATCCCCCTGCCTCTGCCTGGGATTACAGGCATATACCAGTGCGTTCAGCTGAAAATCTATATTCTTACCAAGTACTTTGCGTTAAGTGTATGGCCCACATTAACTCATTCTATCCCCATATAATCATATTTTGGATACCAGGAAACTTGAGGAAGTTTCTTGCAAGAATTTGGTCAGACTTGTGATCACTGGCACAATTAGTACTTGCCTTCTGGCACCTCCAGTGTTCTTTCTGTCTTGTTGTTTGAGAACAGGTCTCTTTACATAGCCTGAGCTGTCTTGGAACTCAATTTGTAGACCAGGCTAGCCTCAAACTCACAGACACCTGCCTGTCTCAGCCTCCCAAATGCTGGGATTAAAGGCGTGTGCCATCAGATCCAGCTTCCTCTAACACTTTTTTTTTTTTTCCGAGACAGGGTTTCTCTGTGTAGCCTTGGCTGTCCTGGACTCACTTTTGTAGACCAGGCTGGCCTCGAACTCACAGCGATCCGCCTGCCTCTGCCTCCCGAGGGCTGGGATTAAAGGCGTGCACCACCACTGCCCGGCTTCCTCCCACATTCTTATGATGCCCACAGCTCCGTGCTTCCTTAGGCTCCATATGCCCAGCACAGCCCCGAAGTTAAATTCAGACATACCAAGGCCAAGTAGCCCTGCGCAAGGGCGACTCACAACTCTGGCACACCAATCAAGACCCCTGGGAGCCAGATATGGTAGCACCTGCCTTTAATCCCAGCACTCAGGAGGCAGAGGCAGGCGGACCTCTGTGAGTTTGAGGCCAGCCTGGTCTACAAAGTGACTTCTGAGACAGCCAAGACCTATCACAGAGAAACCCTTTGGTGGTTGGGGAGGAAAGGCCACTGTGAGGGCTGGAGAGATGGCTCAGAGGTTAAGAGCACTGTCTGTTCCTCCAAAGGTCCTGAGTTCAATTCCCAGCAACCACATGGTGGCTCACAACCATCTATAATGAGATCTGGAGCCCTCTTCTGTATAAATAATAAATAAATCTTAAAAAAAGAAAAGAGAAAAGAAAAAAGCCACTGTGATTCTGAACTTTGATCACTCTAAGTGAGGATAAATATTGTAGGGGACTCTGCCAGACCTATACATTTGCCCAGAACCAAATAGTTGTCATTGGAGGCAGCAGTGGCTGCCACACGGTGAGCTAATGGCGTCTCTCCTAGTTCCGTTTCCTCCCCTTACATTGGGGATAGCCATGGTAGCCATGAATTCTTAGTGGGGTCAGGGTGAGGCATTTTCTTTCTCCCTTCTAAACCTGAAACTACTGCCTGCTCACCACCGAAATGTTTGGGGGTTTTCTAGTCCTGGGGATCTGACCCAGCTCTTGAGCAAGGACTGTGCCACTGAGCCCATCAAGGGTATGAGGACCTGAGTTCAAATCCCCAGCACCCAGGTAAAAAAAAAAAGGGGGCACTATGCACTCACATCACACCCCAGCCCTAGGAGACAGGCAGATCTCTAGGACTACTGGCCAACACAGCTGAAAGCCAGAAGCTTCAGGTTCAGTGAGAGACCGCTGCAGGCAGACAAGGGCAGCAGTGATGACCAGGGCACCCAACATCTTCTGGCCTCTCTGTGCGTGAGTATGAGCCCACACACAGTGTGTGTGTGTGTGTGTGTGTGTGTGTGTGTGTGTGTGTGTGTGTGTGTAGGCCAGAGGACATCTTGCTGAATACGCTGGGTTGGCTCACATCAAGGCCCAGGAACCCAACAGTCCCCACTTCTCCAGTACTGGGATTATAAATGTACATGAGAGGCCAGGCGTGGTGGCGCATGGGAGGCAGAGGCAGGCAGATCACTGTGAGTTCGAGGCCAGCCCGGTCTACAAAGTGAGTTCCAGGACAGCCAAGGCTACACAGAGAAACCCTGTCTCAAACAACAACAACAACAACAACAACAACAACAACAACAAAAAAGGCCTGTACCACCATGCCCGGTGAGATATTATTTTTCTTAACTTTTTCTGGAATTGGACTTGGGTAATTCCTGCTTGTAAGGCAGATACTTTACCCATAGAATTTTCAGTCCTTTGCCTTCCTAACTCATACACTCCTCCCTGAGGCAACCAGCAGCATTCTGGTGGGGCCGCCTGGAGCTTTCTTCCTGCTCCCTTACAACTGCAGGGCCCCTTCAGACAGCCTGCTTTTCCTCCAGAGATGTGATACAGAGGTTGACACTGGCTCAGACCTTTTCCACATCAACAGAGCCCCCACACACACAGGCTTCTAAATCCAGGTCCCGAGGAAGTGTTACTGAATTTCCTCAGATCCTTCGGTTGAATTCTGGCAGGCCAGCTGAGTGAGGGAGCCAGGTGTTAGACAGAGAACGGAGGCTTTCTTAGAAGAAGCAGGAAGATGGAGGACTCTCTTCAAAAGTTCCCTTGCTAGGACGCTGACTTTCTGAGAGATTAGCCGGTTTGTGGCAGTCTCCAGACTGGTGGGTGCCTTCTCTCTCAGCAGGTGGGCCAGGTGATGCCTCAGATCCCTGTGGCCTAGTCACCAGATGCCTTGCGGTCCTCCAGATCTCAGGGACAAAGATCTTGGCCGCCCGGAGCCATCCTGGTTACCGATTAGCTTTCCCACAGGCTGCTCCTGACGCTCACAGACTGGAGGAGGCAGCTGCTGGGAGGTCTCAGCTGCTGCCTGAGATCTGCAAACTCACACCAACACCAAGGAAGGAAGAGACTGGCTATTGTTTGCATGGAAGACAAGGGTCACCGGAGGTCAAACAGAATCAAGCATGAGGTCTGGTTTCAGCTCGCCTGCAGAAGTTGAGTCTGTAGTAAGCCAAGGCTACACAGAGAAACCCTGTCTTGAAAAATAAAAAAATAAAAAAGAAAAAGAAGAAGAAGAAGAAGAAGAAGAAGAAGAAGAAGAAGAAGAAGAAGAAGAAGAAGAAGAAGAAGAAGAAACAGCCTCTCTCTGGACTCTACTGCCTAAACAAGGGAACTGTAGTAAGTTAAACAGACTTGAGGGCAGCCGAGGGAGAAGTCGGGGAGTAAACTACTGGGAAGGTCTCTATCACCGTGACTTTTTATTTTATTTTATTGTTCCTTGAGACAAGATTTCTCTGTGTAGCCTTAGCTGTCCTGAACTCCCTGTGTAGGCCAGGCTGGCCTTGAACTCACAGCAATCCGACCGCCGGATCCAGAGTGCTGGGTTTAGAGGCGTGCGCCACCACCAGGTTGATAGCGTGAACTACCCAGGGACCTAGTGACTACAAATGCAGTCGCAAGACGGCGCCCTCTACTGGAGGGGAAAAAAACATAATTTTTACCAGCCTGCTACTGTGGGATTCTGAAATTAAATTGTTCAGGGGGCTTGAGAGAGATGCCTTAGCTGCCAACAGCACTGACTGCTCTTCCAGAGGACCAGAGTTCAATCCCCAGCACCCACAAAGAAGCCAACGCCTGTCACTCCAGTTCCAGGGTTTCTGACACACCCTCCCACAGACATGCCTGCACGCAAAACACCAATGAACAATATATGAGAAAAGAAATTGTTCAGGACATGAAAACATCTGCGCATCCAGAATGCTTTGCAGGAGGCAATTGAGGCATGTTTGGCTGGCCTTTTGGAGATAACAACCTGTCTGTTTCTCATGCCAAGTAAGTAACAATTGTGCCAAAAGATACCCAGCTAGCACACCACACTCAATGGGAAAGCGCTTAAGGACCCATTCTTGTTTTTGTTTGTTTGGCTTTTCAAGACAGGGTTTCTCTGTGTAGCCTTGGCTGTCCTAGACTCACGTTGCAGACCAGGATGGCCTCGAACTCACAGTGATCCGCCTGCCTTTGCCTCCTTCGTGCTAGGATTAAAGGCGAGCACCACCATGGCCAGCTCTTTTTTTTTTTTTTCCTTTAAGTTTTTAAAAAGTATTTCATTCTTTTTAAAAGTTCATTGGTTTTCATTACATATATATTTTTAAATTCATATGTATGTATGTTTGTGGGTGGGTGCTTTCCAGGCCAGAAGACATCAGTGGAGCTGGAATTGTGGTGAAAGTGCTCTTGGCCACTAAGCCTTCTCGCAAGCCCAAACTGTCAATCTTCATTTCTTTGTCTTGTGTTTTGTTCCCATTATATTCCATAGGATCAAAAAGTACCTACATTGATAACACCAAGTAGAAGAGTGGGGACAGAGATGAGGTAACGATAGGCCTTGCATTGGTGTGTGGAATTTAAATATAAGCAAAGCTCAAGAGTGAGTGACTCGGAACAGTTTCAACAGTCAACCTTATAGCAAGTCACCTGTAAAAAATATTGGAAAATTTGGAATTTTAAAAACTTAGTAAATTTAGGCTAGGCGTGGTGGTGTGCGCCTTTAATCCCAGCACTCGGGAGGCAGAGGCAGGTGGATCGCTGTGAGTTTGAGGCCAGCCTGGTCTACAAAATGAGTCCAGACAGCCAAGGCTACACAGAGAAACTTTATCTTGAAAAACAAACAAACAAACAAAAATTAGTAAGTGTATTTCTTTCTCTTTTGACAGGGACTCATAGAGCCCAGGCTGGCTCTGAATTCATGGTCTTCCTTCGTTAATTTCAAATGCATCAGTCCCCCATGCCCAGAAAAAAAATAAATTTCTTAGCCGGGCGTGGTGGCGCACGCCTTTAATCCCAGCACTCAGGAGGCAGAGGCAGGCGGATCGCTGTGAGTTCGAGGCCAGTCTGGTCTACAAAGTAAGTCCAGGACAGCCAAGGCTACACAGAGAAACCCTGTCTCAAAAAACCAAAAAATAAATAAATAAATAAATAAATAAATAAATAAATAAATAAATTTCTTACTGATACAGCTAAATGGTTGGGAGAATTTCTGCCACACCATAGCTTCCACCTTTGTCTTGGTTAGGGTCACTATTGCTGTGATGCAACACCATGACCAAAAGCAAGTTGGGGAGGAAAGGGTTTATTTGGTTGGTGCTTCCACATTACCTTTCATCACTGAGGGAGTCAGGACAGGAACTCAAGCAAGGCAGGAACGTGGAGGCAGGAGCTGATGCAGAGGCCATGGAGGGGTACAGCTTACTGGCTTGTCCCCCAGGGCTTGCTCAGTCTGCTTTTTTTTCTTTTTTTTAATATCTATTTATTTATTTTTTTTCTTCTTTTTTTTAATGTTTTTTATTCATTTAATTTTTTAAAATTTATGTGTGTTGATGTGAGGGTGTCAAGTCTTGGAGTTACAGACAGCTGTGAGCTGCCATGTGGGTGCTGGGAATTGAACCCGGGTCCTTTGGAAGAGCAGGCAGTGCTCTTAACCATTGAACCATCTCTCCAGCCCCTCTATATATTTATTTTATATATGTGAGTGCTCTATATGCATGTACACCTGCAGGCCAAAAGAGGTCATCAGATCCCAGTATAGAAGGTTGTGAGCCACCATGTGGTTGCTGGGACTTGAACTCATGACCTCTGGAAGAGCAGACAGTGCTGTCGTCCACTGAGCCATATCTCCAGCCCCAGTCTGCTTTCTTTTTTTTTTTTTTTCTTTTTTTAGGTTTTTTGAGACAGGGTCTCTCTGTGTAGCCTTGGCTGTCCTGGAGTCGCTTGTAGACCAGGCTGGCCTCGAACTCACAGCGATCCACCTGCCTCTGCCTCCCGAGTGCTGGGATTAAAGGCGTGCGCCACCACGCCCGGCTTCCCAGTCTGCTTTCTTATAGAACTCGGGACCACCAGCCCAGGGAGGGCACCATCCACCATGGGCTGCCCCTCCCCCACCATCATTAATTAGGAAAATGCTCCACAGGCTTGCCCATAGCCTGATCTATCTTTATTTCTTTATTTGGTTTTTCGAGACAGGGTCTCTCCTTGTAGCCTTGGATGCTCTGGACTCACTTTGTAGACCAGGCTAGCCTTGAACTCACAGACATCCACCTGCCTCTGCCTCTCGAGTGCTGGGATTAAAGGCGTGTGCCACCACTGTCCAGCTCCACAGCCCTACGTTACGGAGGGATTTTCTTGAGGTTCCTTCATCTCAGAGGTCTCACCTTGTGTCTAATTGACATAAATCTGTCCAGTGCAGCCTTATTCTTTATGCTTTTCTGAGTTGCTCTACATGCAAGCGCATACTGTCTTGTCTTCTGTGCTGTTCCTATAAATTTGCCAGTAAAAACTATGAAACCATGAAAACAAACAGCTGTTGGGGAGGGTGTGGTTGTCAGAAGAAGCGTCACCCATTGGCTCAGGAAGAGCGCTTGGTCCCCAGTTAGTGGCGCTGTTTGGAGAGGTAAGGGGGCCTTTGGAAGGGGTGCTCTTTGCTGGAGGAAGTGTTTCCCTGGGGCCTTTGAGAGGCTGTAGCCCCACTTCCTCTTAGCACTCCGAGCTTCTGGCTCTGGCCACCTGCTGCTCAATTATGAACACTCCGTGCAACCATCAGCTCAGAGGAGGTTGCTTTTGGCCGCAGTGTTTTATACAGTAACAGAAAGGAAACTAAAACAGAAGGTTTGGGAATCCCATTAGAACCTGGAAATTAAAAAAGTTAAAAAAAAAAAAAAGGCGTCTTTGTGATGGCGTCCACGCTGCCAGTCACTGCCCATCAAAGACAGGCACATCCCATAGGACATCACGGTGTCCCTCCTGACCCATTCTTCCCAGACTCAAGAAATTCGCATTATAAGGCTGGGACAGTGGCTGAGTGGGAGGCACGTCCCATGCCACGGCTTTGATTTCTAGTGCTGCAGAAAGTGGGGAGACCAAATCGAGTTCCCATCCCTGATTTCTCCAAACAGCTCACACCCTTGGGCTTCACCTGACTCCTCAGGGAGTCAGGAACAAAGCCAGCTGGGCGTGGTGGCGCACGTCATCCCAGCACTTGGGAGGCAGAGGCAGATGGATTGCTGTGAGTTCGAGGTCAGCCTGGCCTGCAAAGTGAGTCCAGGACAACCAGGGCTACACAGAGAAACCCTGTATCAGAAGAAGAAAAAGAAGGAGGAGGAGGAGGAGGAGGAGGAAGAGAAGAAGAAGAAGAAGAAGAAGAAGAAGAAGAAGAAGAAGAAGAAGAAGAAGAAGAAGGAAGAAGAAAGAAAGAACATACAGTTTGCTGGTTGTGGTGGCTCATGCCTGTAATCCCGTAGTGAGTCCCAAGTCAGCCAAGTCTATATCATAAGACTTTGCCCTAAAAAATATCTTTTAAATATTTTTAAATGATTTACTTAATAGGGGCTGGAGAGATCGCTCAGAGATTAAGAGCACTGGATGCTCTTTGCAGAGGTCCTGAGTTCAGTTCCCAGCAACCACATGGTGGCTCACAACCGTCTATAATGAGATCTGGTGCCTTCTTCTGGCCTACAGGTGTACATGCAGGCAGAGCACTGTATAATAAATAAATAAATAAATAAATAAATAAATAAATAAATCTTTTTAAAAATAAGATTTACTTAATAAATTACTAAGTATGCAGTACTCTGACTGCATTACATCTGCCTGCCAGCAGGGGGCACCAGATCACATTATAGATGGTTGTGAGCCACCATGTGGTTGCTGGGAATTGAACTCAGGACCTCTGCGAAGAGCAGCCAGTGCTCTTAACCTCTGAGCCACCTCTCCAGCCCTCAAAAAAAGTTGCTGTTGTTGTTGTTTTCTTTTTCTTTCTTTCTTTCTTTTTTTTTTTCTTTTTTCTTTTTTCTTTTTTTTTTTGGTGTTTTCAAGACAGGATTTCTCTGAGTAGCCCTAGCTGTCCTGGACTCCCTTTGTAGACCAGGCTGGCCTCGAACTCACAGAGATCCACCTGCCATGCCTCCCGAGTGCTGGGATTACATGTGTGCGCCACCACGCCCAGCTTCAAAAATATTCCCTAAAAAATATTTTTAATAACATATATTTAAACCACAGGTGATGTCATAGCTTATGCCTTTAGTCTCAGTTGCTAGGGAAGCTGAGGCAGGAGAATTACCTGAGGCAAAGAGTGGAGGCCCGCCTGGGCAGTAGAGTGAGATTGCTTCCAGAAAACAGTAACTGTTGTTAACTTAATGCACCAAAACTATTATCAATATAAAAAATTTTAATACTTTTTCTTCTTTTTCTCCTACAAACTCTTTGGGACCCAGCGGTGAGGCTATGCTGTACAGCATCTTGGGGGTGGTGTGCTGGTTAGTGCCTGTCATCACCGCGTTCAGAAAGCCAACACTGTGTGGGTGTGGGGCTCATGCGCTCAAAGCCACCCACAGTGAGATACCATCTTAAATAATAATGATGGGAGGGGGCCTGGTGGCGCACGCCTTTAATCCCAGCACTCGGGAGGCAGAGGCGGGCAGATTGATGTGAGTTCAAGGCCAGCCTGGTCTACAAAGTGAATCCAAGACAGCCAAGGCTACACAGAGAAACCCTGTCTCAAAAAACCAAGAAAAAAAAATGGGGCGCTGGAGAGATGTCTCAGTGGTTAAGAGCATTGGCTACTCTTCAAGAGGTCCTAAGTTCAATTCCCAGTACCCACATGGCAGCTCACAACTGTCTGTAACTCCAATTCCAGAGGATCTGATATCCTCTCAAAAACATACATGTAGGCAAAGCACAATGCAAATAAAAGAAAAAAAATTTAAATGGTAATAATAATAGTAGTAGTAATACTAATAATAGTAATGAGTTCCTTCACGGAACTAATTCCATTTCAAGGACTCAGCAAGCTAACTGTGGCTGCAGATGTATACACACAAAGTAATTCCTCAATGACGTTCAGGTGTTCTGAAGGGTCAGGCTCACACACAGGCACAGATCCAAGCGAAGGAGGGTGCCAGGACTGTTGGGGGACTCTTGTTTGCTTGCTTTTGTTTTTTGAGACAGGGTTTCTCGTGTAGCCTTGGCTGTCCTGGAACTCGCTCTGTACCAATCTGGCCTCGAACTCACAGAGATCCTCCTACCTCTGCTTAACCAATGTCAGGTTGAAAGGCGCATTCCACTATGCCCTGCTTATCCTTAAAATTTTATAACTAGGCATGGTGGTGCACACCTGTAATCCTAGCACTTGAGAGGCAGAGGCAGGAAAATTGCTATGCTAAAGGCCAGCCTGCTCTACCAAGTGAGTTCTAGATCAGCCTGGGCTACAGACTACGACCGTGCCTCAAAACAAACAAACAAAAAATGTTTTTCACCTGTTTCTGTTGTTGATTGTTTTGAGGTAGGGTCTCACTCTCCAGCCTGGGATAGCCTAGAACTCCGTTATGTAGTCCAGGTTGGACATGCTAGCAGCAAGCAGTCCTACAGCCTCGGTTTCCCAAGGGCCAGAATTCTAGACATTAGCTGTTATATTGTCTCTTCTTACTTTTTGTTGTTGTTGTTGTTTTTGAGACTGGGTTCTTCTGTGTAGCTCTGGCTGTCCTAGAACTCACTCTGTAGACCAGGCTGGCTTCGAGCTCACAGAGAGCCTCCTGTCTCTGCCTCCCGAGTGATGGGATTAAAGGCATGTGTGGCACCATGCCCAGCTACGCCTGGCTTTTTTATGATTGTTTTAACTGCTTGTTTGCATGCTCATCCGAAGGTGAGCCACCACGCCCAGCTAAATGTAAATTTTTAATCTTTTTTCTTTTGTAAGATTTATTGGGGCTGGAGAGATGGCTAAGAGGTTTAAGAACACTGTCTGCTGTTCCAGAGGTCCTGAGTTCAATTCCCAGCAACCACAAGGTGGCTCACAACCATCTGTAATGGAATCTGACACCCTCTTCTGTTCTGCAGGTGTACATGGAGGCAGAGCACAGTATACATAATAATAAATACATACTTATTTTTTAAAAAAAGATGTATTTATTTATGTATATGAGTGTTCTATCTGCATTTACACCTGCTTGCCAGAAGGGGGCACCAGATCTCATTATAGATGGTAATGAGTCACCATGCGGTTGCTGGGAATTGAACTCAGGACATCTGGAAGAGAAGTCAGTGCTCTTAACTGCGGAGCCATCTCTCCAGCCCTAAATTTTATTTTCTTTTTTCTTTCTTTTTTTTTTTTTTTTGAGACAGGGTCTCTCTGTGTCTTTTCCCAGACAGGGTTCTTCTGTGTATTCTCGGCTGTCCTGGACTCATTTTGTTGACCAGGCTGGCCTGTAACGCACAGAGATCTGCCTGCCTCTGCTTCCGGAATGCTGGGATTAAAGGCATGTGCCACCACGCCCAGCTCTAAATGTAAATTTTTAAATGAAAAACTTTTTCTAGTGGAATGGTGATGTAGCTCAGTGGTAATGTACTTGCCTAGTTTATGCAAGGCCCTGAGCTCAATTCTAGTCCTTCAAAACAATAAACATGATATAAATAGAAGAAAATGTCCCAAACTTAAAAGCATATATTTCTACACTGAAGAGTGACATCCCTTAGTGCAATTGATGACTATAGATCTATCACAAGGGCACCTATTAATCCTATAGATAGGATGAAAAAGCCCACTGACCCAAACCATGGCCTAATTAATTAAAAGTAAGCTTTTTTTATTCATGTCTCTCCCTAAGGAGGGGTTCAAGAGAGCAGCATTGGACATGGGGAAGATAAGGGTTTTTATAGCTAAGGAGTAGAGGGTTTCCAAGGGGGGCGGGGTTGGTAGGCAAAGAAATTTCAAGGTGGCCATAACGAGGTGGTCATAACAACCTCTTGAAACAAAGACTTGATTGCAAGGTGAGCATAACAAGGTAGTAACAAGGTTGTTATAACAAGGTGGTCATAACAAGGTGGTGGTAACAAGGTTGTCATAACAAGGTGGTGGTAACAAGATGGTCATAACAAGGTTGTCATAACAAGATGGTCATAACAAGGTTGTCATAACAAGGTGGTCATAACAAGGTGGTCATAACAAGGTGGTGGTAACAAGATGGTCATAACAAGGTTGTCATAACAAGATGGTCATAACAAGGTTGTCATAACAAGGTGGTCATAACAAGGTGGTCATAACAAGGTGGTGGTAAGAAGGTGGAGGTAACAAGGTTGTCATAACAAGGTTGTCATAACAAGGTGGTCATAACATGGTGGTGGTAACAAGATGGTCATAACAAGGTAGTGATAACAAAGTGGTTATAAGACAAGTTGGTCTTAAAAAGGTCATAAACTGGGTGTGGTAGCACACACCTTTAATCCCAGCACTCGGGAGGCAGAGGTAGGCGAATTGCTGTGAGTTTGAGGCTAGCCTGGTCTACAAAGTGAGTCAAGAACAGTGAAGGCTACACAGAGAAACCCTGTCTTGAAGAAACAAAAACCAAAAAACAAAAACAAAGAAAGGTGGCCATAAAGACCAGGTATGGTGGCACATGCCTTTACTCCCAGCACTCAGGAGGCAGAGGCAGGTGGATTGCTGTGAGTTCAAGGCCAGCCTGGTCTAGAAAGAGAGTTCCAGGACAGCCAGGGCTATTACACAGAGATACTTTGTCTTGAAAGACCAATAAAATAAATAAATAAATAAAGTAATTAATTAATTAATAAAAGTTGGTCATAATAAAGTGGTGGTAACAAAGTCATAAAAAGGTCATCATAGCCGGGAATGGTGGCACATGCCTTTAATCCCAGCACTTGGGAGGTAGAGGCAAGACTCACAGGTCTCTGTGAGTTCCAGGCCAGTCTGGTCTACAGAGTAAGTCCAGGATAGCCAACACTACACAGAGAAACCCTCTCTCTCCAAAAACTAAAATAAATACACGGATAAATAAATGTTATTTCAGGTGTTGTGATGCTAGGAACTGAACCTGGACCATTAATTTGCTGTGGGTTGTTGTTGTTGTTTGTTTGTTTGTTGTTGTTGTTGTTTTACTTTACTGTTTAGTCAAGTCTTGCTACATAGCCTAGGCTTGCCTTAACTCATAACCCCCATTCAATCTCAAGCACCTGGAACTCCAACTGCAGGGGACACCAAAAGGGACCTCAAAGTCGGCACAAGATGCCCCAAGAGCAAGTTCTCAGCACAAAGTATATTTATTTGACTCAGGAAAAAAGAGACAAAGACAGGAGACACAGGACAAGGGGGTGGGAGGGTGCCCTGTAGGACAAAGGAGAGAGAGGACAAAGGAGTGGCCCTTAGGCAGTTATAAGGGAAAAGGGGAAAACCCGGTTTAGGATGAGTTGGTTCATTTTAATTGTGCATGTTAATTAGGTGAGCCAAAGGGGGCTTTAGTTTTTTGGTTTTTTTTTTTTTTGGTATTTTAGGGTTTTTTAGTTTGGTTTGGTTTGGTTTTTCGAGACAGGGTTTCTCTGTGTAGCTTTGGCGGCTCTTTACTCCCTGTGTAGACCAGGCTGGCCTGGATCTCTCAGCCTCTGGGATAAAAGCCGTGCTGCGCCACCACTCCCGGCCCAAAGGGGGCTTTTGATTGCTAGTCTTCAATACTTTGATAGCTGAACCTTTGTGGTCAGGCCCAGGAGAGGGAGTGGCCAACTAAGGGAACATGATCTCAGGGTTTTTATGCAAGGCAGACGGAACGAGGGAAGGGCAAGGCCGGCCATGTTCGCCACGCTCTGGCTGGCTAGAGCCCCTTTCAGATTCAACTCCTCTGGCCGCCGCTGGGACCCGCGCAGGCGCACAGGCCCACAAAATGGACACACAAGGAAGCATACACACGCATGTACATAATTAAAATGAATAAAAATTGTCAAAAGAAGGCTTTGTCTTGTTTGTAATTATGTGAGTCTGGGGTTGGGGATGAGTATGAGCAAAGAGTACAAGTGCCTGAAGAGACCAGAAAACAATGTCAGATCCCCGCCCCCACCCGAGTCTGGATTCAGGTGCTGGGAACCCAGCTCTGCCAGAACAGCGAGTACTCTTAATTTCTGATCCATGCACACCTCCAACTGCTTCTGTCTTTTTTGTTTTGTTTTCCCAGACAGGGTTTCTCTGTGTAGCCCTGGCTGTCCTGGTA
Source organism: Acomys minous (assembly GCF_964271855.1). NCBI lineage: Eukaryota > Metazoa > Chordata > Mammalia > Rodentia > Muridae > Acomys > Acomys minous. Next base: position 109,556,303 of record NC_140487.1, on the reverse strand, counting down.
CTCACTTTCTAGACCAGGCTGGCCTGGAACTCATAGATCCTCCTGCCTCTGTCTCAAGAATGCTGGAAATAAAGGCACTTGCCACCACTTTTTTTTTTTTAATTTAATGTACCTCAGCTTGTCTGTTAGATACGCAATATTATATAAGCTATAGACCCTATATCCTATATGATCTGGACCTCACCTAGAATGACAGCTGTTTGGTCAGTACACAAAAATGGACAGGTCTTCCAGACTGCGCAGGAGCAGAGCACACCAAGAAAAGTGTTTCCAAGATGAAACTGGCATAATACGGGACGTGGTAGTCATGGAGATGCAGCTCCCAGGCCCTTGAGAGGGCTTCCTGCCCAGCTGTGGGAGGTTTGGAACGCTCCTTCCCAGTTGGCCTTTCCGAGGTGGGTGAGCGATCCAGCAGGGGCGCGAAGTGGGGCTCTTCAGGTCAGCTTGCAAAGCTGATGACAGGGGCGTCAGACGGCTGTGGGCTGTGCCAGGCCTGTGCCGCCCCCACCCCCTTTTAAAAATAATTTATTTTTATTTTATGTACATCGGTGTTTTGACTGCATGTATGTCTATGTGAGGGTGCCAGATCCCCTAAAACAAGAGTTATAGACAGTTGTGAGCTGCCATGTGGGTGCTGGGAATTGAACCCGGGTCCTCTGGAAGAGCAGTCACTGTGCTGCCCTTTTGAGTTCTGTCTAATCCTACTTCTCCCACCTTCCTTCACCCCAGATTCAAGAGAGACACACTTGGCTCGGCAGTGGTGGTGCATACCTTTAATCCCAGCACTTAGGGGGCAGAGCCAGGCAGATGGCTGTGAGTTCGAGGTTAGCCTGGTCTACAAAGGAAGTCTAGGATAGCCAAGGCTACATAGAGAAACCTTGTCTCCAAAAAGAGGAAGGAGAAGAAGAAGAAGAAGAAGAAGAAGAAGAAGAAGAAGAAGAAGAAGAAGAAGAAGAAGAAGAAGAAGAAAGAAATGAGCGACAACCGTGAACACTGTGGAAAAGAGAAACTTGTACAGGAAAAGAAAAATAATCCTAACACTTGTAAGTGAACAAATATGGAACTCATCAAAAATATTTTGGCAGTCTGGGGAAATGGGGCTGTGTGTGCAGTGGGCGGGGCTGATGAAAAGAGTTAAAACTGTCCGTCTTTTATAGCAGAATGATGTCTAAAACCAAATCACCAAGAAGCGGCAAACCAAGCATATTTATTTAGAGACATGGAGACAAGTATAAAACGCAGCCACCAGAGCTGAAATGACTGCCTCTGGGAGAGTGTGGCGAACTGCCTCCTGCCTCCATAGCAAACGTCACTACTTGTGATCTCTCTCAAATGTGTGCTGTGGCTGGCCAGGGGGAGGGGGCCACCTCTGTAAAGCACTTGTTTTGCCAGCAAGGGAACCTGAGTTCAATTTCCAGGATCCACACTGAAGCCAGATGTCAAGCTGGAGGGATGGATCAGTGGCTAAGAGCAAATACTGTTCTTGCAGAGGACTCAAGTTCTGTTCCCGGCAAGCACATGGGAAGCCAGAAGCCCCTGGGGCTTCAGTTCTGGTGAGGATCTCGGGCCTCCTTGGGCGCCCGCACTACCCGTACACATACTCAGAATTTAAAATAAAATAAATCTTTTTTAAAAAGCCAGGTGCCAGGCGGGGTGGCGCACACCACTCAGAAGGTAGAGGCAGGTGGATCGCTGTGAGTTTGAGGCCAGCCTGGTCTGCAAAGCAAGTTCAGGACAGCCAAGGCCACACAGAGAAAGCCTGTCTCAAAAAAAACCAAAAAATAAAAAAATCCAGGTGTGGCGGCATGTCCTTATGATCTCAGCATGGGGGGAAGGTGTAGATAGGGGGAGTCCCGGGTTTCCATGACCAACCAACCACTCTAGCTGACTGGCTAAACTCCAGGTTCACAGAGAGACCCTGTCTCACAATCAAGGTGGAACCGGGTGAGGGTAAAGGTGTGGGATGTGAGTGGGGGAGCGCGTCTTTCATCCCAGGATTTAGGAGGCAAAGGCGGGTGGATCTCTCTGAGGCTGAGGCCAGGCTGGTGTACACAGTGAGGTCTAGATTTTTATGATGAATAATTATAAGGCAGTAAGTTAATAAGATAATAAAGTATAATGTACCAGGCGGGAGATGTTATGTGGTAGAGGAGTTTATTAAAGGAGCGTGGGGAGAGAAGGAAAGGGGGGAGGGGTGCCCCAGAGAGAGACAGAGACAGAAAGAGTAAGAAGAAGAGAGAGAGTAGGGTAAGAGGAGGAGAGAGGGGGCCACGTGGATGGTCTGTCCTTTTATAAGGCCCTGGGCAGGACCATGCCCCCGTAGCAGGTAATGACATCACAGGCGAGCGGACTGAAGCCGACTTCTAACATAGATCAGCTGAGATGACAGAGACTCTGTCACCAAAACAGCAGCAAGGACAACAACAAGCCCCCTCCAAATAGTAGGGCAATGAGGATGACACTGGCATCAGCCTCTGGCTTCTGCACGAAGGGAGGGGCACATGTGCCTGCACACAGAGCCCTGGCTGTCCTGGATTCTCTTTTTAGACCAAGATGGCCAGGAAGTCAGACTGACTTCCTGACTTATGGGCCTAAAGCCTTATTACTCTAAAAGCTGCTCACGTTCTATGCATAACAGACGCATGTGGAGCTTATGTGTGAGCAGTTGTCATCCTCCTGCTAGAAGCTTCCCCCAGTGCTGAACAGTGAGCTCTCAGAGGCTCTGGATACCCGTGGGACAGTCACTGGAGGTGCTGGCCTGCCTCTGACAACTCTTCTCCCTGAGACCCTTGCTCAGGCCCTTTCCAGCTGGGCGCAGTGGTGCTGACCTGTAATCCTAGCACTCAGGGAGGCAGACAGAGGCAGGTGGATCTCTGTGAGCTAGAGGCCATCTTGGTCTAAAAAGAGAATCCAGGACAGCCAGGGCTCTGTGTAACAGAGAAACTGTCTCAAAAAAACCAAAACCAGGGCTGGAGAGTTGGCTCAGTGGTTAAGAGCACCGTCTGTTCTTCCAAAGGTCCCGGGTTCAATTCCCAGCACCCACGTGGCAGCTCACAACTGTCTGTAACTCCATGATCTGACACCCTCACACCAATGCACATAAATTTAAAAATTAAATAAAAATATTAAAAAAAAAACCAAAACCAAAAAAGAATAATTAAAAAAAAAAAGCCAAGAGCCAGGTGTGGTGGCGTGCGCCTTTAATCCCAGCACTTGGGGGGCAGAGGCATATGGATGGCTGTGAGTACAGGGCCAGCCTGGTCTACAAAGCGAGTCCAGGATAGCCATGGGCACACAGAGACACCCTGTCTCAAAATACAAAAAAAAAAAAAAAAAAAAAAAAAAAAAAGCAAGCAAGCAAGCAAGCAAGCCCTTTCCAGGGATCAGGAGATGATGGCTCAGTGGTTAAGTCCTCACCACTCCAGGACAAAACCCAGAATTCCCACAGACCTTACAGAAATGCCAGGCAGTCTTGACGGCCCACATGAACTCAAGGACAGGAGATGAGCTCTGGGTTTGAATGAAGTGGAAGAGCCATTGAGGATGATTCCAAACACATACACGCGTGGATCCACATGAATATGCAACCACACATATGTGTGGTCACACATTTAAGAAAGAATAAGCAAACCCTTTCCAGCTATTCTTTTTTTTTTTTTAAGATTTATTTATTTATTAAGTATACAGTGTTTTGCCTGAATGTGCACCAGAAGAGGGCGCCAGATCTCATTATACATGGTTTTGAGCCACCATGTGGTTGCTGGGAATTGAACTCAGGACCTTTGGAAGAACAAGCAGTGCTCTTAACCTCTGAGCCACCTCTCCAGCCCCCCAGCTATTCTTTCTACCACAGTTTCCACTCGAATGTCACTTCTTCCATAAAGTCTCTATGTGACCAGGCCCTCTGTCCTTCTCCGGTGCTCTTATCTGACAAGGACTGGATTCCTTATCAGGATTCCAAGTTCCTCATAGGCTGTGTTAAGCCACTATTATTTACTCTAAAGGAATCGGGGAGCCACAGAGGAATGCAGAAAACCAGACGGTCCAGGAAGCCTGTGGCTTGAAAAGAATTGTGGCCGGGCGTGCTGGCGCACGCCTTTAATCCCAGCACTCGGGAGGCAGAGGCAGGCGGATCGAACTCACTCGCTGTGAGTTCGAGGCCAGCCTGGTCTACAAAGTGAGTCCAGGAAAGCCAAGGCTACACAGAGAGACCCTGTCTCGAAAAACTGAAAAAAAAAAAAAGAAAGAAAGAAAGAAAAGAAAAAAGAAAAAGAATTGTGAACAGCAACAAACTCCTATATAAACAAACTATTTCCCCCTACTCAGGGAAATTCCATGAACTCCGGCTGGTGGAGTTTTCCAGAATGACCCAGGACTGTCACTTTATGCTCAGATTATTTTTAGCAGGTACATACCGCTTTCTGTCCCTATTGGTGGTGGTTTAAATGAAAATGGCCTCCACAGGCTCGTGAGGGGGCGTGGCCTTGTAGGAGGAAGTGTGTCACTAGGGGCGGGCTTTAACGTTTCAGATACTCATGCCAGGCCCAGTGTCACTCTCTCTCCCTGCTGCCTTCAGATCCAGATGTAAAATTCTCAGCTGCCTTTCCAGCACAGTGTCTGCTTGCGTGCTGCCATGATAGTAATGGACCAAACCTCTGAACTAAGCCAGCCCTGTAGCCAACTTTTCCTGCTTTGTGTGTTCTTCTTTCTTCTACTTTTCTCCGCCCCTTTTCTTCCACCTTTTTTTTTTTGTAAGATTTATTTATTTAATATTTACACAGTATTCTGCCTGTGTGTATGCCTACAGGCCAGAAGGGGGCACCAGATCTCACGTATATGCAGGCAGAATACTGTATACATAATAAATAAATCTTAATTAAAAAAAAAAAAGAGTTGCCATGGTCATGGTGTCTCTTCACAGCAATGGAAACCCTAACTAAGACAGTATTCAAAAGTAAAAGCTTGTACCAATAAACCAACGACTTTGTTATTTCCTAGTAAACCTCATTAGGCTGATACTCAAGTGACCAAAATTTAGGATTGCCTGCTCAAAGCAAACTCATCAAATATACTTGAATTCCAAAATATGTTTTCCTTTTTCCTTATTCCCTTCTTTCTGTAGTTATTGATGTGGTAAAAATTCTCTACCACTGACTACTGTTATGGAAGCGTTGGTTCATATGTAAACATGTTTTTGTTTTGATCCCAGGTGTGGGATATGGGGGCTGCTCCCGTTTGCCCACAGCTGATAGCTGCCTCCTGAGAGAGCGTGTGATGTCTGTCAGCTGGGAGCTGCCTTATATGGGGAAATGGTCTTGACAGGTTGCAATAAACGCCAGACCCTGAGAGAGACTGGGGCCTCAGAGAAAGAAGAAGGCTGCCGGTGCTCCCCGCTGCTGCTCCTGGCTGCTGTTGATGCAGTTTGATGACAAGTTGGAGACAGCCTGAAATGAGGACTGGATTTGCCCCAAGGAACCCGACTAACCTAAACAGCAGGAAGTAGCTGAGGAAAACTACCCCATCTCTCCCCACTAACCCTTTCCTGCCACCTGTGTTGGGGGTGTTGAAAGGGATTGGGGTGGACAGGGGAGAAAGAGATATTAAGAAACCAAAATAACTAGCCCGGCATGGTGGCTCACACCTTTAATCCCAGCACTTGGGAGGCAGAGGCAGGCGGATTGCTGTGAGTTCCAGGCCAGCCTGGTCTACAAAGCAAGTTCAGGACAGCCAAGGCTACACAGAGAAACCCTGTCTTGAAAAAACAAACAAAAAATAAAAATAAAAAATAAGGGGCTGGGGAGATGGCTCAGAGGTTAAGAGCACTGACTGGACCTCCAGAGGTCCTGAGTTCACCTGAGTTCAATTCCCAGCAACCACATGATGGCTCACAGCTATTTATAATGTGACCTGATGCCCTCTTCTGGCCTACAGGTGTAAATGCAGGCAGAACACTGTATACATAATAATAAAGAAATAAATCTTTAAAAATAAATAAATAAATAAATAAATAAATAAATAAAATCTGGGTTGGTCATGCATTCCCAACCAGTTTGGGCAATGAGTGATAGATAAAACATAAAAAAGAGCCGGGCGTGGTGGCGCACGCCTTTAATCCCAGCACTTGGGAGGCAGAGGCAGGCGGATCACTGTGAGTTTGAGGCCAGCCTGGTCTACAAAGTAAGTCTAGGACAGCTAAGGCTACCCAGAGAGACATTGTCTCAAAAAACCAACATAAATAAAGAAAGAAAGAAAAAAGAAAAAAAAAGGAAACTGAAATAAAAATAGATTTAAAAAATATGCCAGCAGACTACACTCCCAGTTTCTCAGTTCTGTGTTTTCATTTGGCTTTTAGGTTTGATTTTTTTTTTTCCCCTCCAAGACAGGGTTTCTCTGTGTAGCTTTGGATGTCCTTGAACTTACTCTTGTAGACCAGGCTGGCCTCAAGCTCACAAACATACACCTGCCTCTGCCTCCCAAGTGCTGGAATTAAAGGCATAAAATTTGAAAAGTTCCCCTTTATTTAACCACTTTATAGCCTGATCCTAGCCCCCTTCTTGTATATTTATTTCTTTACTTTGGTTTTCCGAGACAGGGTTTCTCTGTGTAACCCTGGCCTTCCTGGAACTCTTTGTAGACCAGGCTGGCCTGGAACCCACAGAGAGCCGCCTGCCTCTGCCTCCCGAGTGCTGGGATTAAAGGCGTGCGCCACCACGCCCGGCTCTTATTTGTATTTTTGAGGCGGGTGTTTGTCTGTGTAGCCTTGGTAACCAGGCTGGCCTCAAAACAGAGATCCACTTGCCTTTGCCTCCCCAAGCGCTGTGAATTAACGGCATGCCTAGCTTTAAGTTTGAATTCTTTTGAGACACGATCTCATGTAGTTAAAGCTGCCTTTTAACTCTGTAGCCTGGGCTAGCCTCAAATCCAAAAGCTTCATGCCTCTGCCACTCAAGAGCTGGGAGTACAAGCACACACCATCAGGCTTGGCTCCTGCGTCTTTATGCGGGCCACTCTCTGGCCTAGAATGTTCTTTGTGAACCATGTACACATGCTTCAGTAATCACCCCCTCAGGACACTGGCGAAGGGATTAAAAGCCTCAGCCTAGAAATAACTGTATGCAGGCTGGGAGTGCAGCTCCCTAGCACGCATGAAGCCCTGGGATCTGAACTACAGTGGGCATGGTGGCACACACTGTAAGAAACCCTGGGGTGCAGGGACAGAAACAGAAGAATCGGGCTTTGAGGGTCAGCTGTGCCTGGAAGGCCAACCGGGGCGCCACAGGACCCTGTCTCAAAAAACAAGAAACTGCTTTCGACTCTGCTGTCTGAAAAACTGAAAGCAGTGTTTCACGCATATTGGGTTAGCGTTCTACCACTGGGCTACATCCCCAGGGTGCCTTTGGACAAGTTCTTTCTTCCTTTTTTCTTTTTGTTTGTTTTTGGTTTTGGTGACAAGGTTTTTCTGTATAGCCTTGGCTGTCCTAGATTCACTTTGTAGACCAGGCTGGCTTCGAACTTACAGCAATCCGCCTGCCTCTGCCTCCTGAGTGCTGGCATTAAAGCCGTGGGCCACCACTGCTTTTTCTTTTCTTTCTTTCTTTTTTTTTTTTTTAAGGCTTCTCGAGACAGAGTTTATCTGTCTAACAGTCCTGGCTGTCCTGGACTCCCTTTGTAGACCAAGTTGGCCTTGAACTCACATCAATCCACCTGCCTCTGCCTCCCAACCGCTGGGATTAAAGGCGTGCGCCACCACTGCCCGGCTCGGACAAGTTATTTCCAAAGGTCCTTATCTCTTAGACAAGAATTTCAAGTGTCTATCCATGACCAGGGTAAGGAATGCAGTTATCCCGTACACAAAGGCACCCAGTAAGGGCCTAGCATCATCAGCCTTCCTTGAATTTTACCAACTTAATTTTTGTTCTATTTATTTTTATCGGGATGGGGCACGTAGTTTAGTGCATCTGGAGGTCTGGAGGACAGTTCCGTGGAGTAGTGCTGTTCTCCTTCCACCTGTACATGGACTCTAGGGATGGAACTCAGGTCATAAATAAGGTTTGTATGGCAAACGCCTTACTCACTGGTCCATCTCGCTGGCCCAAACAGTACTCATTTTCATGAGCTGGGAATGAGAGGACTTCCATTATTGTTGGCCTTTGCCTTCACACAGTACGTAGGCGTTTAGGAAAGGTTCATTTGTCGTTCAAGGTCTTGTTGCTTTGGGAAGGCATCAATCCTCGTCCATGTGGGTTACACGGTGAGGACGGTGTAAAAGAGGCTGGGCAAACCACAGTCCAGTCCTCTCTCTTTCCAGAGTAAGATTCACAGCAGCCAGAGGGAAAGCACTGCATCTGTTCAGGCGTCGCCATGGCAACCCCTGCCGGTCCTGCCGCCCATCTACGGAAAGGGGCGGTGTCTGGACAGCGGACCGCCTAGGTGGCCGCGCGTGCCCGGGTCGCGTGCAGCCCGGAGGCGTCCTCCCGGCGCCAAGCAGGCGCTGCTTCCTCTGGGCCACACGGGGGCGACGCAGAGCTGAGCTCAGCGCGTGCGTGGGAGCCAGCGGCCGTGCTTGGGGCCTCTGGGCCCGAAACTGGACTCTCCCACAGGCACCCCTTTCAAGTGTCTGATGTGGCGTCCACCCTCTCCCAGGGCCGCCCGGCCCACGTGCAGCTCTGCCCGGCCCTCACCGCTCCTCAGGCAGGCGCACGCCAGCCCTGAGTTTCCAGGGCTTGGCCTTAAGTGTGGCCGGCCTGGCCAAACCGGGAAGAGGGAGGTCGAGCACGGCGCATGCGCGCGCACTGCGTGGGCGGGGCTTCTAACTGGCCAGCCCTTCAGGGGCGGTGCCAGGGCTTGGGTGGGGGTGGTGCTCTGGGAAGTGGGGGTGATGGGAGCAGGAGCAATGCGGAAGCAGGCTGGGCACCCGGGCAAGGGGGCCACGTGGCTTGGTGGGTTTGGGTTCTTGATGTTAGCTCTAGGGTGTCTCAGATTTAAGCTCCAGTTGTGCAATGGCCGGAACTCGTGATGGGGGAGGACAAGAGAGGATGACCCTAGCCCCCAGGCTGGGACTAGATTTAGGCCCTTGGTTAATGGCGTTAGTTAGGGGCCCTTGGTGTGTCATCCGCTCCTTCACATTCCAGCAACTGCCCAGGCTTGTCACTCGCGGCACACTCCCTCCACGCACTGCAGGGTATGCCCTACACAGAACCCAGCCGAGCAGAGAGGGTTCAAGAGCGCTTCCTCTTCAGTTAAAACAAGGTCAGGAAGCCAGGCGTGGTGGGTTCATACTTGGCCATTCCAAGAGCCGATGGTCACCTGGAGTGCGAGCCTAGCCCCGGCTGCATGGTGAGCCCCAGGCTGGTTAACTAGCAAGTGAGACCCAGTATCAAAGAATTAAAAACGAACAAACAAGCACAAAAACATCAAAAGCTGAAAACAAGCAAGATAAGAGGACCACATGGCTCTGTTTGCGCCTCCGGCTCCAGCAGTTTCCCTGCAGGGAGGGCTGAGGGCAACCTCGGCTACTTAACGCCAGATGTTTTCGTTAAGTGAACTGCGCAGGGAAAGGCTGGAGGTGCAGTGACCTCTTTCTGTTCTCTGTGGTTAGGCAGAGGCATACCAATAAACTGCCTGGTTTTCCTCTTTTTTTTTTTCTTTTTATTTTTTCTTTTTTCCGAGACAGGGCTTCTCTTATGGACCTGGCTGTCCTGAGCTCACTTTGTACACGCCTTTAATCCCAGCACTTGGGAGGCAGAGGCAGGTAGATTGCTTTGAGTTCGAGTCCCTGCACAGTTCACTTAACGAAAGCTTCTGGCATTAAGTAGCCGAGGTTGCCCCCCCCCAGCCCTCCCTGTAGGAAAACTGCTGGAGCCAGAGGCGCAAACAGAGCAGTGCGTGCCTGGTCAACAAAATGAGTCCAGGACAGCCAAGGCTACACAGAGAAACTCTATCTCAGAAAACCAAAAAGAGAAAATTAACCTTACAAGCCGGGCATGGTGGCTTTACATAAGAGATTCTGCAAACACAAGTATTAAAAAGTCACGTGCCTAGGCCGGGGCGGTGGCGCACGCCTTTAATCCCAGCACTCAGGAGGCAGAGGCAGGTGGATCGCTGTGAGTTCGAGGCCAGCCTGGTCTACAAAGTGAGTCCAGGACAGCCAAGGCTACACAGAGACCCTGTCTCGAAAAACAAAACAAAACAAACAAACAAACAAACAAGTCACGTGCCTATGGTTTGCTCAATATGTACTGTCCTGTATTAGTGTCGTTGCAATAGATCTGATTTGTTATTAAAGAGTCAATGTTTCAAGGTGGGCATGGTGACACATGCCTGTAATCCCAGCACTAGGGGGTGGGGGAGAGACAGAGGCAGGTAGATCTCTGTGAGTTCAAGGCCAGCGTGGTCTACAAAGTGAGTCTAGGACAGCCAAGGACAGAGAAATCCTGTCCCAAAAAAAACAAAAACAAGAGTCAGTATTTCGTGGCTGCAGAGATGGCTCAGCAGTTAAGAGTACTGGTTCTTCTTCCAAAGGTCCTGAGTTCAATTCCCAGAAACCACATGGTGGCTCACAACCATCAACGCTGGGTTCTGATGCCCTGCAGATAGAGCATGGTATACATAAAATTAATAATAATAATAATAATAATAATAATAATAATAATAATAGTAAAAACTTTTCAAAAGTCAATATTTCCAGAAAATGGATACCACCACCACACTGGACCAGTTAGTTTTGTCTTATTTTGTTGAGGCAGAGTCTCTGTGTCCCAAATAAGCCTAGAACTGGCAATATAACCCAAGCTGGCCTTGAACTTCTAGCAATCCTCGTGCCTCAGCCTCCCATGTGCTGAGAATACAGGTGTGAGGCACTCTGCCTGGACTGCTTTACTCTGTACACTATACTCCTTGGAGTGCTTAGTGCTGCGCACTGCACAGTGGGAATCGTGGGGTCTGGAGCTTCCTTACTGGGGTCACACAGCCAGGACAGAGTGCACAACCCTGAACTGGGCCCAACTCTGTCTGATCCCGTGGCTCTGTTGCTCTCTTCCTGTTAGCATGCCAGTGACTTCTTTCCGATCTTTATTTCTGTGCAACAGGGCTAAAATATTTACATGTAAAATATTCATGGTTTTTTCCTCCTCCAGTGTTGGTTTGAAGCATATTGTGAAGATTGCCAAGGGAGTGGGTAGACCCAAGCAAAAAAGCCTGTTGTGATCTGGGGGATTTCCTCTGAGGCCCACTCAGGAAAAGCTGCTGGCAGAGGAGGCAGAGAAGTGGGTTGGTGGAGCCAGAGTGGTCAGCGATTTAGAGGAGGGAGAGAATCTGAAAGAGCTTGGGACTTTGAAGAAATCTTAGGAGGATTCTGAGCAGCTCTCCGCTGCAAGCTGTCCTGTGTCCTGTAAGCCCTGCAAACCCTGCCGCCTTTAGTTCAGCCTTTCGTCTCTTGTCTGTGCTTTTTGGGGTTAGATGGGCTACAAGGAGAGAGAGAAAAAAAAAAAACACAAAAAAGATTGGTGTTTCTCCAGGCGGTGGTGGCGCACGCCTTTAATCCCAAAACTTGGGAGGCAGAGGCAGGTGGATCCCTGTGAGTTCGAGGCCAGCCTAGTCCACAAAGCGAGTAGGGAAACCCTGTCTCGAAAAACAAAAACAAAGGACAATATGTGCAGTAAACTTCAAACCCCTACCCAGATCTAGCCAATGGACAGGACATTCTCCACAGTTGAATGAAGAGTGGGGTTTGACTTTCACAGGAACTCTGGTGCCCCATATTTGACCACGTTCCCTGGATGGGGAGGCCTGGTGGCACTCAGAGAAAGGATAGCAGGCTACCAAGAAGAGACTTGATACCCTATGAGCATATACAGGGGGAGGAGGTCCCCCTCAGTCACAGTCATAGGGGAGGGGAGTAAGGGGGAAATGGGAGGGAGGGAGGAATGGGAAGATACAAGGGATGGGATAACAATTGAGGTGTAATATGAATAAATTAATAAAATATATTTAAAAAAAGAAAAAGAAAAACAAACAAACAAACAAAAGACTGGTGTATCTAGGTATATACACTTTGTACTCTTTGTCTCTAAAGGTTTATTTATTTGTTTTTGGTTTTTCTTCGAGACAGGGTTTTTTGGTGTAGCCTTGGCTGCCTTGGAACTCACTCTGTAGACCATGCTGGCCTGGAACTCCGCCTGCCTCTGCCTGCCAAGTGCTGGGATTAAAGGTGTGCGCCACCACTACCTTGCTTATTTTTTATTTTTTATTGTGTATGAGTGTTCTCCTGTATGCACGTATGTGTATTATGTACATGCCAGGTGCCTGTGGAGGTCAGAAGAGGGCATCAAAATGCTCTGAAATTGGAATTACAGACAGTTGTAGGCCACCATATACACATGCCTATGCACACGCACACGCGCACACACACGCACACACACATCTATACATACACCTATGCCCATCATAAAAAAATAACTTTAATTATTTTTAGGAAAAAAAGGACTGTGAAGGAGCCTGCAATCCTAGCATTTGGGAGATAGTAACAGAAGGATCAGGAGTTCAGCGCCAACCTTGGCAGCACAGCAGTGAGCCTCAGTCGGCATTCCTGCCCCCATCCACCAAACACACACACACACACACACACACACACACACACACACACACGAGAGAGAGACAGAGAGAGACAGAGAGAGACAGAGAGACAGAGACAGAGAGACAGACAGAGAGAGGGAGAGAGAGACAGACAGAGACAGAGAGAGAGAGAGAGAGACAGACAGACAGAGACAGAGAGAGAGAGAGAGAGAGAGAGAGAGAGAGAGAGAGAGAGAGAGAGAACCACAGAGAAACTGTGCTGCCTTGCTGGTTTCTCAGCCTTGCTTGCGGTCAGGGTGACTCTTCCTGCCCTCTTTGTTTCAGACTGCAGAAATGCAGAGCTTTTCTCATTCTTCATTTGTATCTTCTTTGTTCCAATTTCCTTTGTTTGTTTGTTTGTTTGTTTTTTGACACAGGGTTTCTTTGTGCAGCCCTGGTTGTCCTGGAGCTTGCTCTATGGATCAGGCTGCCCTTGAACTCACAAAGTTCCACCTGCCTCTGCCTCCTGGATGTGGGCCACCACTGCCAGGCTTCCAGTGTCTTTATTTTTATTTTTATTTTGGTTTTTTGAGACAGAGTTTTTCTGTGTAGCCTTGGCAGTGATGGAGTCACTTTGATAGCCTTTGAGCTCGGTCTATAATGGTGGACTCCGTTTCTCAGCAGGGTTCTTTTTTCTTCTGATCTGGGGAACCCCAGATCTTGTGAGGAGGGTCACATTGCCCTTGGGGAAGATTACAGGCCTGACCCTTTCCTGATAGAACCTGCTCAGCAAGCACCGGGAAATTACCCCCACCCTATGCTAAAGAGATCCTAGCCTTAAGTGAATGACCTTTAATAGGACCTAAAAGTTCTTCCCCCACCTATAGGATAATTAATTGCTGTGTTTTCCTTCTTGTGATAGGATCCTGTGCTATAGCATGTAATTTGGGTAGCATATCTTGCACGTAGATTAAGTATCTTGGCACCCCTAGCCCCAGTGAATCAGACACATTTACCCACAAACGCCTCCCCACTGTCCAAGGTTTATAAATAAAGGTTGGCTGGTTTGCGCTCTTTCTTTCTTTCTTTCTTTTTTTTTTTCTCCAGATAGGGTCTCTCTGTGTTAACCTTGGCTATCGTGGACTCACATTGTAGACCAGGCTGGCGCCTCCAACTCATAGCAATCCACCTGCCTCTGCCTCCCCAGTGCTGGGTTTAAAGGCTTGCCCCACCACGCCCGGCTTGGTTTGTGCTCTTGTACTCACCCCGTTCCTCCACCACGATTGTCTTGAGACTCCATGTATTCTGAGGAAAAGCCACCACTGGACACCTGGAGCGTGACTGCCATCCAAGGCAGTCAAGGTAGGGATGGCAGAGCTGCCTTGGCAGCGATGGAGATGCCTGCTCCATCGAGGCAAGATCGGTGCTGACTGCCAGTGAGTGAGGCTGTGTCTCAGCAGACCTGCCTTCCGGGATTTCTGTCTGTTTCCTCTGCTGTGCTTAGCACGGCACAGAGGGCTGTAACACCTTGGTATCATCGCAGGCTGGTGCAGCTTCCACTGCCTTCTGAGACCAGCAATCTCGTTCTAAACGAGCTAAATGTAACACTGCTGGGAAAAAAATCATTTTCACCTCCCCAGGTGAGGCCGGGAGCCTGGCCGAAAGCTCGCTAGCTGGCCCTGAGAGAGAGAAACGGGACCTTTGACCTTAAGTTCTGTCCGTTCTTGTCTGGGAGCAAGCATCACCTAGACCAAACCCTTGGGAAACAGAACCCGGGCCACCGGCCAGACAGGGAGGTTGCAAATTCAAGGCCAGCCTGGGCTACAGAGTGAGTTCGAAGGTCAGTTTCAGCAACTCAGTGAAACTGTTGTGGAGGTTTGGGTTTATGATATGTAAACATGTTTCTGTCTTAAGCCCAGGTGTGGGATATGGGGGGCTGCTCCAGGTTGTCCACAGCTGATAACCGCCTCAGGAGAGAGCGAGTGGATCTTTGTCACTTGGGAACTGCCTGGTCTTTGCCAGTGGGAATAAATGCCCAGACCCAGAGAATCTGGAGGCTACGAAAAAGAAAACTCCCTGCCTGTGGCTCCTGGTTGCTGTTGATGAAGTTTGACTGGAAGTTGAAAATATCCTGAAGTGAGGATTGGACTTGCCCCGCCCCCCCAAAGAACCCAATGACCCTAAACAGCGGGAAGCAGCCAAAGAAAACTACACCCCTTCTCCCTACTAACCTTCCTCTCCTACCTGGTGTTGGGGTGTTGGAGGGAACTGGGGTCTAGAGGGAAGAAAGAGATAGAGGGAACCAAAATAAAAAAATAGATTCAAAGAGTAACACCTTCATAAAACCTTGTCTGAAACGAAGAAAAAGAGGCTGGGGATCTAGTTCAGCGGTGGTGTGCTTGGCCACTGTCACAGTAGTTGTCACTGTCAATGGGACTGGGTTTAGACTCTCCCAGGAGACGTAGCTACGAGTGTGTTTGTGTGGGTTTTCCCTGAGGCCTGAGGGGAGAAGACCCTCTCTGATGTAGTGACACAAAGGTAAGGTGGGTACCAGCATCCTCCCTCCCTCCCTCCCTCCCTCCCTCCCTCTCTCCCTCCCTCCCTCCCTCCCTCCCTCCCTCCCTCCGTCCCTCCCTCCCTCCCTCCCTCCCTCTCTCCCTCCCTCCCTCCCTCCCTCCCTCCCTCCCTCCGTCCCTCCCTCCCTCCCTCCCTCCCTTCCTCCCTCCCTCCCTCTCTCCCTCCCTCTCTCCCTATCCCTCTCTGTCCCCATCCTCCTGCGCCCAGGACTGCAGACATCGAGTGACCAGGTGCCTAGAGCTCTTAGGGCAACACCCTCAGTCTGTGTCCCTCAACCCCTGAGCCTGAGCCAACAGACACTCTGCCTTAAGTCACCTTTTGTCAGGTATTTGACCTCGGGAATGAGATAGTAAGGAATCCATCTAGAGTGCCTGAGGCCCTGAGTTCAGGTCCCAGTACTGGGAGAGAAAATGCCAGCATTCCTCTTTTTGTTTTATTTTTATTTTTTTTTTTGTTTTGTTTTTGTTTGTTTGTTTTTTGGTTTTTTGAGACAGGGTTTCTCTGTGTAGCCTTGGCTGTCCTGGACTCGCTTTGTAGACCAGGCTGGCCTCGAACTCACAGCGATCCACCTGCCTCTGCCTCCCGAGTGCTGAGATTAAAGGTGTGCACGACCATCACCCGGCTTATGTTTTGTTTTAAGAGACAGAATTTATCTGTGTAGCGTTGGCCGTCCTGGACTCACTCTGTAGACCAGGCTGGCCTGGAACTCAGAGATGGATCTGCCTCTGCCTCCTGAGTGCTGGGATTACAGGCATGTGCCAACACGCTTGGCTTCAACATTCCATAAAAATTAAAGAAAATGTAATCATTGACATGTATCTTTCCCACCTTCAATAACTATTAATGTTTTGCCAGTCCCCTCCTCCTCCTCCTCCTCCTCCTCCTTCTTTTTTTCCCCTTTTGGGACTAAAATCTCTACTAGTCTGGCCAAAAGATGTTTCCCAACCTTCTACTTGTCTCCTTTATATTTTAAAATTTGTCATTAGTGCTAGCAATATTTCAGGGTCTCACATAGGCAAGTCTGGCCTTGTAGCCAAGGATGATGACCTTGCCTTCCTGCTCTTCTTGTTTCTGATCCTCCTGCCTCCACCTCCAGGGTGCTGGGTTCTCAGGCACCACCACACCTAGCTCTGAGGCTTCTCTTCTATAACCTTTCAGCTACGCAAGTGACACTTTCCTTTCATGTTTTAGAATTTTTTAATTACTTGGATTTTTAAAAAAAATTTTTTAAATTTAATTTTAACTAATGTGCATTGGTGTGACGGTGTCAGATCTTGGAGTTACAGACAGTTGTGAGCTGCCATGTGGGTGCTGGGAATTGAACCCAGGACCTTTGGAAGAACAGACAGTGCTCCTAACTACTGAGCCAACTCTCCAGCCCTACTTGGATTTTTTAATTAATTAATTAATGTGTGTGTGTGTGTGTGTGTGTGTGTGTGTGTGTGAGAGAGAGAGAGACAGACAGACAGACAGACAGACACAGACATAGACAGACAGACACAGACACAGACACAGACAGAGAAAGAGAAAGAGAAAGAGAAAGAGAAAGAGAAAGAGAAAGAGAAAAAGATATCCAGGAAGAGCCTGTTTTTTAGCCCCGTGTGGAGTTCAGGGGACAGTTTGTTGAGTTAATTTTCTCCTCCTACCTTTACGCGAGGTCCAACAGTTAAACTCAGCTCACTAAGCCTGCACAGCAAGCACCTTTCCCCACTGACCATCTCACTTCCTCTTTTTATTTTCCCTATGCTTTTCATTTGTGGAAGAACCAGAGTGTTTGCCCCATAAGCGTTCCCATACCCTAGAAGATTTGGTGCATCCTGGAAGTGTAGTTAAACTTGATCTTCTACCTTAGGTTTCCAGTAACCTGAGAGTCAGATCCAGAGACTTGATTAGAGGGGGTTAATGTACTTGGCAAGAGTAGTTTATTGGTCACGGCCGTATATACTTCATATGTTATCTGTTGTTTGTTTTCCAGACAGGCTCGATGGACTCTAGTCTGGCCTCGGACTCCCCATAGAGGCAAGAATGAATAATATCAAAATCAAAAATAAATAAATAAATAAATAAATAAATAAATAGAATGACCTAGGCTCCTATCCTCCTGCCTCCACCTCCTGAGGGCTGGGATTCTGGGTGTCCACCACCATGGCCTCGTAATTCAACACTATGGGTGGATCCAGGGCTTCCGGCATGCTAAACACGCACTCTGCTCTGAGCTGTGTCCCCAGCACTCTATACCCAACATGACAGCGCATCTGGAAGTACGTAACGTCTAGCTGAGAAATCAGAGGGCTTAATGTGGTGGCGCACACCTTTAATCCCAGCACTTGGGAGACAGAGGCAGGCAGAGCTCTGTGAGTTTGAGGCCAGCCTGGTTTACAAAGCGAGTCGACGACAGCCAAGGCTACACAGAGAAACCCTGTCTCGAAAAACCAAAAAAATGAAAAGGTCTCCATCAACCTTTCGCCTACTGGTTTTAACATCCAGCAATGAATCGGTTATTTTCTTAGCTATTGCAAAATGGTGATTTTTTGATTCACTCTGCATTCATTACTTGGGTAATTCTTCCATAAAGATGAACTTGTCTTTATTATTTTATTCTCCTGAAATACAGTTTATAAAAGAAAGGAAACACTTGATTCCTTGTGTTCTTCTTGTTGTTGTTGTTTTGTTTTGTTTTGAGGCAGGGTCTCACTATATAGCTCTGGCTGGTCTGGAACTCACTGCATAGAACAGGTTGGCCTGAGATTCGCAGAGCTCTACAGGCCTCTGCTCCCACAGTACTGGCATAGAAGGCATGTACTACCACACCCAGGCGTTTTGGTTTTTTGGTGTTTTTTGTTTGTTTGTTTTTGTTTGTTTGTTTGTTTTTTTATTTTTATTTTTATTTTTGAGACAGGGTTTCTCTTTGTAGCCTTGGCTGTCCTAGACTCACTTTGTAGACCAGGCTGGCCTCGAACTCAGCCATCTGCCTGCCTCTGACCCCCGAGTGCTGGGATTAAAGGCGTGCGTCACCGCACAGCACACCCGGTCCTGGTTTTATTTTTCTAACAAAATTTTATTTCCTTTATTTATTTTTTTATTTGTTTGGGTATTTTTGCCTGCATGTATGTCTATGGGCCCCATGTGTGAAGGGCCCATGGGGGTTAGAAGTGGGCATGAGATCTCCTGGGCTGGAATTACAGGTGGTTGTGAGCCACCATGTGGGTGCTGGGAACTGAACCCAGGTCCTCTGGAGGAGCATTCAGTGACCTTAACCATCAGCCACCTGTCCAGTCCTTCCTCTCTGGTTTGTGTGTGTGTGTGTGTGGGGGGGGTGTGTTTCTTTTCTCTTCTTTTCCTTTCTTTTCTTCAAGACAAGTTCTCCCTATGTGGTTCAGCTGGCCTTGAACTTGAGATCCTCCTGCCTCAGCCTTCCAAGATCTGAGGGTTATTGTCACACACTGCCTCAGCCATCTTCCTTTTACAGGTTTTTTTTAAAAAATAATTGTCCTGTGTGTAAAACAAAGTGTTCAGACAATGGATGGAGAAGGGCCTTGGAGTGTGACTGACCCTTCAACTGCTTAGTTTGCTGCTGGGTCCTTCCTATCCCTGGCTTTTCCAGACCATCCACAGAATCACATCAGATCAAGCAACTCCTTCTCATATGGGAAATAAAAGCAATTTAAAAAAAAAAAAAAGGAAGGGGACAGAAGTACAGAGGAAAGTGTTCAGAGTAAGCCTGGCACACGGCAGTTACCGGAGACAGTCTCTGCCTGGTCCCCTAGCTGCATCTCAGTGGCTCACTGTGTCAGGAGGGCAGCTGGAGGTAGACTCCTCTGCTCTTCTGGCAAGACCTGGGGGGGGAAGTTAGACCCGCTATGAACTTTCTGTGAGATTGTGGGAAGGTCACACTACCGCCCCGCACCACTGCACCACACTTACCGGGAGGGTAGAGGTATGGGAGGACAGCATGGCAGGTGGGGACTATTCCCTTGGGTGTGTTCAGGAAAAAAAGAGTTAGCTTGGTCTGAGCTGGGAAAGTCCCTTTCTGAGCTCCCACGACTGTTGAGGCCACTGGTAATTGTCCCTGTCACTGAGGGGCTATGGGAGGCTTGGCTGGGTGCCTAGCTTTGTCACCAACTCGTCCAGC
Organism: Acomys minous; assembly: GCF_964271855.1. Taxonomy (NCBI): domain Eukaryota; kingdom Metazoa; phylum Chordata; class Mammalia; order Rodentia; family Muridae; genus Acomys; species Acomys minous. The sequence continues at coordinate 109,537,042 of NC_140487.1, read as the reverse complement.
CTCTTCCTCTCTGGGACTTGAGTCCTCCATCTGTAAAATCACCACCGTGAAATTGCAAAGCTAAACGCAATAGCAGCCGTGGGTAAGAGGTAGTGAGGAGCCAGGAGGGTAGGGCATGGTGGGAATGTGGCAGTCATCTAAGAGGGGGGCGGTCAATTCCTGCTCGTAGGTGCGAGGCAGGACAAGGACCCAGGTGGCCCAAATTTGAAAGAGGCTAGGAAACTTTATTTTAAAGACAAGTAGCCAAGCCAGGTGTGGTGGCGGTCGCCTTTAATCCCAGCACTCGGGAGGCAGAGGCAAGCAGATTGCTGTGAGTTCGAGGACAGCCTAGTCTACAAAGTGAGTCTAGGACAGCCAAGGCTACATAGAAACCCTATCTTGGAAAACCAAAAACAAACAAACAAACAAACAAAACAAGTAGCCAAAACAAGCACAAAGTATTGGTTTGGGGCCAGGCGTCATGGAACATGACTTTAATTCTGGCCCTCGGGGGACAGAGGCAGGCAGATCTCTTAAGTTTGAGGTCTGTGTGGCGTACATAGTGAGTTTCAGGCTAGTCAAGACTGTGAAGTGAGACCCTCTTCTCAAAGCAACAACAAAACCAAGCAAGCAAAAGCTGAGAGAGGGGAAAAAGAAGGAAGAGGAGGAGAGGAGAATACTGGAGACGTAGCTCAGTGGCAAAGATTTGGCTAGCGCGTGGAAGGGCCTAGTTTCGCTCGCCAGCATCCTCTTCCAAAAATACTTTGGGGATTTAAAGTAAGAAAAGTTTGGGGCTGGAGAGATGGCTCAGAGGTTAAGAGCACTGTCTGCTCTTCCAGAGGTCCTGAGTTCAACTCCCAGCAACCACCTGGTGGCTCACAATTATCTATACTGGACTCTGATGCCCTCTTTGTTTTGGTTTTGTTGTTTTTGTTGTTGTGGCTGTGGTTTTTCGAGACAGGGTTTCTCTGTGTAGCCTTGGCTGTCCTGGACTCACTTTGTAGACCAGGCTGGCCTCGAACTAACAGCGATCCACCTGCCTCTGCCTCCCAAGTGCTGGGATTAAAGGCGTGCGCCACCACGCCCGGCATAGATTTTATTTTTATTTATTTGTTTTTTGGTTTTTCGAGACAGGTTTTCTCTGTGTAGCCTTGACTGTCCTGGACTCACTTTGTAGTCCAGGCTAGCCTCGACCCCACAGTGATCCGCCTGCCTCTGCCTCCCAAGTGTTGGGATTAAAAGCGTGCGCCACCACGCCCGGCTATGTGTTAGTTTTTAAACTCAAGATTGGAGGCTGGAGAAACGGCTTAGTGAGGAAGAGCACATGCTGCTCTTCTTCAGTGCCTGATTTGGGGTCCCAGCATCCACAGCAGACAACTCACGTGTGTCTTTAACTTCAGCTGCAGTTGTCTGATGCCCTGTTCTGTAGGCACTGCATTAGTGCACAAACACATGCTTTCCTTTTTGGGGATGGGGGGAGGGGTGGGTTGAGGCAGGGCTTCTCTGTGTACCCTTGGCTGTCCTGGCCTCGCTTTGTAAACCAGGCTGGCCTCGAACTCACAGAAATCTGCTTGCCTCCGTCTCTTGAGTGCTAGAATCACAGGTGTTCACCACCATACCCGGCTTCCACAAAGACATATTTTCACATGCACATATATACATAATTTTTGGAGGGGGGTTTCAAGATAGGGTCTCTCTGTGTAGCCTTGTTTGTCCTGGACTCACTTTGTAGACCAGGCTGGCCTCGAACTCACAGACATCCACCTGCCTCTGCATCCGGAGTGCCGGGATTAAAGGCGTGCACCGCCATGCCCGGCTCACCTTTTCTTTTTCTTTTTTCTTTTTTCTTTTTGGTTTTTCGAGACAAGGTTTCTCTGTGTATCCTTGCCTGTTTTGGACTCACTTTGTAGACCAGGCTGGCCTTGAACTCACAGCGATCCGCCTGCCTCTGCCTCCCGAGTGCTGAGATTAAAGGCGTGCGCCACCACCGCCCGGCTCACCTTTTCTTTTTTTAAAGACTTATTTATTTAGTATTATATATACAAGGTAAATGTACAGCTGCGGGTCAGAAGAGGGCGCCAGATCACATTATAGATGGTTATGAGCCACTACGTGGTTGCTGGGAATTGAACTCAGGACCTCTGGAAGAGAAGTCAGTGCTCCTAACTTCTGAGCCATCTCTCCAGCCTCTACCTCACTTTTTTTTTCAAGACAGGGTTTCTCTGTGTAGCCTGGCTGGCCTGGACTCGCTTTGTGGACCAGGCTGGCCTCGAACTCACAGAGCTCTGCATGCCTCTGCCTTTGGAGTGCTGGGATTACAGAAAGACCTTTTTTAGAAATGTCCCTGGTGCTGGATGTGCATATAGAGCACACACCTCCATCGCTGAGGTCATCCAAGAAGACAGTTTTGAGGTGTTGTTTTGTTTTTTGTTTGTTTGTTTTTATTTAGTTTTGTTTTGGCTTTTTTATTTTTAAAATATATTTTATTAATTTATTCATATTGCATCTAAATTATTATCCCATCCTCTGTGTCTCCCATTCTTCCCTCTTATTTTCCCCTTACTCCCCTCCCCTATGACTGTGACTGAGGGGGACCTCCTCCCCCTGTATATGATCATAGGGTATCAAGTCTCTTCTTGGTTTTTTGAGACAGGGTTTCTCTGTGTAGCCCTGGCTGTCCTGGAACTCACTCTGTAGACCAGGCTGGCCTGGAACTTACAGAGATCCACCTGCCTCTGCCTCTGGAGTGCTGGGATTAAAGGTGTGAGCCACTATGCTCTGCTCAAAGAAAGGACATTTTTTATCACCAGGGTATGATGACAATAAAAAGCCTACCCAGTTTCATTAAAATGTCTTAAAATACAGATAATACGCACTTTAGTTCTTAAACATAGCTGACTGGCCACCACCCTTAGCAGATTCCGCCCTAGGGCCACCAGTTTCCAAACCCTGGCTAAGGTGAGCCCAAAGGTGCCTCTCAAAGTTAACTTTCCAGTTCTGGTACCGTCAGGGATGGAGGCAAGCCAGCAGTTTATTTAAGTCTTATTTTCCCTGGAAACAAATTCAGAACCCACACCCTCTCTGTCAGGCAGGTAAGTGAAGACACTGCCCAAAAGACAGGTGTACACATGGCAGGCCTTGAAGGTGACAAAGGTGACAGGCTGGATGTGGTGGCTCATGCTTACAACTCCATCACTTAAGAGGCTGAGGCAGCAGGACTGTTGCTAATTTGAAGCCACCCTGGTCTACATAGTGAGTTCAGACTAGCTGTGAGACCCTCTCTCAACAGCAACCTGCCCTCCCACACACCCCAAGGTAATGAGTACCTCTGAAGTCCCCCCAAAGTTGCTCTTTTTTTGTTTGTTTATTTTATTATTCACATTACATCTCAATGGTTATCCCCTCCCTTGTATCCTCCCATTTCTCCCTCCCTCCCATTTTCCCTTTTTTTTTTTTTTGTCTTTTGTTTTTGTTTTTTGAGACAAGGTTTCTCTGTGTAGCCTTGGCTGTCCTGGACTCACTTTGTAGACCAGGCTGGCCTCGAACTCACAGCGATCTACCTGCCTCTTCCTCCTGAGTCCTGGGATTAAAGGTGTGTGCCACCACGCCCAGCTCAAAGTTGCTCTTGAATCCAGATTCTGTGATGGGGGAGGGGTGTCTAGGCAGATCCTATTGGCCTAGAGAAAGGGGGATGGTCACAATGACCTGGGATGCAGCGCTGTTGGGCAGCGGCCATTTCCCTGCTTGTCTGACTCTCTGCCTCCTCCGCTGAGAACATACGTTCCCAGAGCGCCCCACACACTGTTTCCCAAGCGCCTGCTAGTAAATATTTCAGCCTTTGCAGGCCATATGGGCTCTGTTGCAGCTATTTAACATAGTGAGAAGCTTAGAGGACCCACAAAAGGGAGAATGGCCGTGTTCCAATAAAACTTTATTTATGGCTGCCCAAATTTGAATTTCATACAACTGTCACGCATCATGGCATTCCCCCCTCCCCTGCTTAAAATGACTTTAAAAAGTAAAGACCATCAGACTTGGTGGCACACACCTGCACTCCCAGCCTTCACGACATAGAGGCAGGTGGATCTCTGTGATGAGGTCAGCCTAGTTTACATAGCCAGTGAGTTCCGGGACAGCCTCAGAGGCACGCAGCTAAGAGATGTGCTGAGAGCTCAGGTGTGCAGAGCTGTATCACCAGCATTATCTGTGGCCTGTGATGCTATCATGTACGTTCCTGCACACAGCAGTAAGCAGTTTGGCTTTGTTGGCTTTATGTATTATTTATTTATTTGTTTATTTGGTTCGTTTTTTCCAGACAGGGTTTCTCTGTGTGGCAGCCCAGGCTGTCCTGAAACTCGCTCTGTAGACCAGGCTGGCTGTTTTATTTATTTTACGAGATAAGAATCTTGACGTGGGCTGGGACTCACACTACCTCAGCCTAAGGGGAAGTGAGGAAACAGGAGTCACCGACCTCTCCTGGAGCTCGCATCTCTTGGGGGAAGGCAGACCTGTTAGCTTGCGGTGTGACTGCCAGCAGGCAGGCGCAGCATTTGGGTTACAGCTATAGGGTGCTGTGTTCATCTCAACGAAGCCCTGTCTGAGGTAGTGTCATTAAAAGAGGAGACATAGTTCAAGGGAAGGCATGAACTCCCAGAGCTGGGTAGGGGCAAGCCAAGGAGAGAGCGTATCGGGCCATTCGCAGTGAGCAGCAAGGAAGATGGCAGCCAGGAAGGCTGAAAGCCAGGACAAAGGGCTTCTGGGAGGGGCAGAGGGAGCAGGTGCCCATCGAGCGGGGCTTGGCAGGCAGGACAAAGGCTTGGGCTTTGTTTGAAGTGTCAAGGAAGAGGTGCAAAGAGGTTTCCACCTGGACAGCGACACCATCCTGTGTGTCACACCTACAGGAGCCCCCCAGCTGCTCCTGGCTTCCCTCCCCAACGCTGGGCTGATAATGAGATTACGGATGTTGGTTTTCCGGTCTCAGACACATGAGTTTCCACTGTCTGGCAGTAGACAACCCTGTCCCTCTCCGAACCTCAACTTTCTTGGGGAGCGGGGTGGGGCTGAGTTCTGTGTTCAGTGTAGGGAGGAAGGATGGAGTGAGGGTAGGAAAGAAAGGAAAGGAGGGAGGCAGGCCGCAAGCCCTCCTGCTTGTTTGCGATTGTGATTTAGACGGCTCGGCCTAGTTGTGACACACTGTGATCACTTGGTAAAGGTGCTGTCGCTACAGTGACTGCCTCACGCTGTTCCACCGGCTGCCAGCCGACCGCTGTGCCAAGACTCTCCTCTACTGAGAGGCCAAGGGGGGAAACAAAACAAAACAAAACACAAAACAACAGGGCAGCTCCCTGGAGGCAGGCCCCATCCAGACAAGGAGCTCTTCAATGTCACAGCCCACACAGCCCAGGCTGGAGCTGGGAGACCCATACCTAGGCCTCGGCCCCAACTCCTTGCTAGAATTAGCCCTTTGACAAGGTACGGAAGGAACAATGACCTCACTGCGCCCAGCGTGGCCTCTCACACTCATGAGTCATTCGTGTAGCAAACACCTCAAGTAACCTCCCAGAGCAGCCTGCTTCAACCCCATGTTATTTATTATTATTAATATACAGCCCTGGCCACGGAGCATCTCAGAACCCTGGGTCACGTTAGTCATTATGTCTTTCCCTCTGTTTCTTCTTCTTCTTCTTCTTCTTCTTCTTCTTCTTCTTCTTCTTCTTCTTCTTCTTCTTCTTCTTCTTTTTCTCCTCCTCCTCCTCCTTCTCTTTTTTCTCGAAACAGGGTTTCTCTGTGTAGCCTTGGCTGTCCTGCACTCACTTTGTAGACCAGGCTGGCCTCAAACTCAGTGATCCACCTGCCTCTGCCTCCCGAGTGCTGGGATTAAAGGCGTGCGCCACCACGCCTGGCTCGCCTCTGTGTCTTCTTTTGCGAAGGACTCCCTGGCTGGCCTCGAACTCACAGAGATAGATGTGATGGTTTGCATGAGACATGTTCCCCCCAAATTCTTTTAACATTTTAATGCTTGGCTCCCAGTTGATGGAGCTGTACGGGAAGGCTTAGGGGGTGTGGCCTGGCTGGAGGAAGGCTTAAGGGGTGTGGCCTGGCTGAAAGAAGGCTTAGGGGGTGTGGCCTGGCTGGAGGAAGTACGTCACTGGGTGTGGTTTTTGAGATCTTAAAGACTTCCGCCAGCCATTTAAGGATGCTCTCTTCCTTTCATGCTTATGAGACTTAAGCGCTTGACAACTCCAGCCGCCTATGCTCGCCAGCTGCCTGATTTCTTCTCATGGTGGTAGTGAACTCGTGGATGTGAGGGCAATCCGGCTGCAACAATCTGTCACCCCATTGGTCGCCAGGGTTGATTCAACGGATCAGGCAGGTGTCCCATCCCTCCCTCACCACTCCAAGAGCACGACCTAGAATAGAGGAGGGCAGGTCTTCTGTCAAGGGTGTGTGAGTAGCCGCGCTCCCCTGCTAGAACTCCAAACACGCGCAAGGTAACAACTCTTATCCCTCTGGGACCGTGAGCCCAAAATAAACTCATTCTTTGTAGAGGAATGTTAATTCAGAACATGACTGTTCTGACAAGAGATTGCATCCAAAAGTCTTCTAGGTCTGTGTGATCTGGCTGGAATAGAAACACGCCTTTAATCCAGCAGACAGAGGCAGACAGACCTGAGTTCGAGGCCAGCCTGGTATACAGCAAGTATCAAGTAAAGAAAAATTTAGGTTCAGGCGTGGTGGTACACACCTTTAATCCCAAATGAAGGTGAAGTTAACTTTGTAGAAGGAAGTACCCGTGTTTGAAAGTGATGTCTAAACCGGGCATGGTGGCTCACACCTTTAATCCCAGCACTCGGGAGGCAGAAGCAGGCGGATTGCTGTGAGTTCGAAGCCAGCCTGGTCTACAAAGTGAGTCCAGGACAGCCAAGGTTACACAGAGAAACCCTGTCTTGAAAAACAAAACAAAAAGAAGAAAAAAAAAAAAGAAAGTGATGTCAATTGAGAAGCAGAAAGGGTGACAAATCAGAGAAGAGTTGACAGAATAGGATACGCCCAACTCTCATGAGAGGAGTGAGGAAAGAAAAGCTACTTAGGCAGTTTTACAGCCGGGCGTGGTGGCTCACACCTTTAATCCCAGTACTTGGGAGGCAGAGGCGGGCGAATCGCTGTGAGTTCGAGGCCAGCCTGGTCTACAAAGTGAGTCCAGGATGGCCAAGGCTAACACAGAGAGACCCTGTCTCGAAAAACCAAAAAAAAAAAAAAAAAAAAAAAAAAAAAAAAAAGAGAGGAGGCAGTTTTACCAGGACAGTAATAGAGAGATGGGTTGTAGGGAGAGAGAACTCAGGTGAAGACGAAACAAGCCAGAAAACGAGAAGAAGCCAGAAGACTAGAGCAGATTGCTGAGTTAGTTTGAGGCCAAGCAGAGCACTTCCAGGAGAGAGAGAGAGAGAAGCCAGATCAAATAAGTCAGCTGGGAGAGGAGTCTGAGCCACAACAGCTGAGTTAAACCAGCCAGCCCGGAGCTCAGAAAGAACAAGGAAAGGTGAGCTTATTAAGCAGTAAGTCTCAGAAGCTGAAAACATTCTAGGCCTAGGTTAGATTGTACAGAGGCTAGAAGCTTCCAGGACTAGGCCTAGGTTAGCAGAAGAAGGCAGTTAGCCTCCCAGACAACAATTGAGCCAGGAGAATAAAAATACTTTAACAATGTTTCTCTAAGTTGCCCTGGTTATGGTGTTTAATCACAGCAACGGAAACATACATAATATGGTAGGTAGGCCAGCCTTGACCTCACAGATTTGCCTCAGCCCTCCAAGGGCTGAGACTGAAGGAATCTGAGAGAGAAGTGGAAGCAAGTTTAAGCTGAGTGGGAGCTACAGCTGCATCATGGGTGCTGGCTTTGGGGACCATAGTTTACTTAACTCTCCTGAATGACTGCTGTCCCTCCTCCAGGAACAGATGACAAACTGACATGCCCAAGCACCCCACATGGAGCCCGTCTGTCCTCTGGGCTGCCACCCTCTTGCTACAGTGACACATGGCTCTCCAACTCCTCTAAGGAAAGAAGATGTGGGAGGCTAAAAGTAGTCATCGGAATTTCAAAGCAGTCTGGTCATGGTGGCACACAGAGGCAGGAGGATCCCCGTTAGGTTGCTTTCTTGAGCTATACAGGCTTCCTTTTCCGTGCTGGTCTAAGTCACTGAGATCTGCCAAAGCCTTTCCCACCTTCTAAAGATCTTGCCTCGCCAGAGGGCTCAGCATTGACACTGAAGGTTCATACCAGCCTGAGGTCCCCGCGCGATCAAGCTTTTCTTTATCTCCTCTGTGGAACAAGTTCTTTCTGGCCCTGTAGACTGGGGTTCAAACACAGCTCCTCTGATTCCTACTTCCCTGGATAGTGCCTGCCTTTCCTCTGTGGTCCTCGAGTTCCTCATATTTGTGGGAACCTCAGACAGATAGGCAAGGGCTCCTACGGCTTTGATAAGCCAGTCTGTCAGGGTCTGACTCCCTCACACCGTCTCCGGTGACACAACCTTGGCCTTGAGGAGGATGGGAAGGTGTATTACTCACTGGTCAGCCTGATCCCAGCCACATACTCATCCCACAGCCTCACAGGCCAGGCTGTGATGGGGATGGGCTCTCTCACTCATTCTTTGTTTGGTTTTTTTTTGTTTTGTTTTGTTTTTTGTTTGTTTTGTTTTCTGAGACAGGGTTTCTCTGTGTTAGCCTTGGCTGTCCTGGACTCGCTTTGTAGACCAGGCTGGCCTCGAACTCACAGAGATCCACCTGCCTCTGCCTCCCGAGTGCTGGGATTAAAGGCGTGCACCACCACGCCCGGTTGTTTTTTTTTTTTTTTTTTAAGATTTACTTATTGAGCCGGGCGTGGTGGCGCACGCCTTTAATCCCAGCACTCGGGAGGCAGAGGCAGGCGGATCGCTGTGAGTTCGAGGCCAGCCTGGTCTACAGAGCGAGTCCAGGACAGCCAAGGCTACACAGAGAAACCCTGTCTCGAAAAACCAAAAAAAAAAAAAAAAAAAAGATTTACTTATTTATTTATTATGTATACAGTGCTCTGCCTGCATGTACATCTTCAGGCCAGAGGAAGGCATCAGATCACATTATAGATGGTTGTGAGCTACCATGCGGTTGCTGGGAATTGAACTCAGGACCTCCGGAAGAGCAGTCAGTGCTCTTAACCACTGAGCCATCTTTCCAACGCTCCTTCTTTGTTTGTTTTGTCTTTTTTGTTTTGTTTTGTTTGAGACAGGGTTTCTCTTTGTAGCCCTGGCTACCTTGGACTTACTTTGTAAACCAGGCTGGCCTCGAACTCACAGCAATCTGCCTGCCTCTGCCTCCTGAGTGTGGGGATAAAGGCATGCGCCACCACACCTAGCTTTGTTTGTTTGCTTGCTTAAGATTTGTTATTTATTTTTTATTATGTATACAGTGCTCTGCCTGCATATACACCTGCAGGCCAGAAGAGGACACCAGATTTCATTATAGATGGTTGTGAATTACCATGTCGTTGCTGGGAATTGAACTCAGGACCTCTGGAAGAGCAGACAGTGCTCTTAACCTCTGAGCCATCTCTCCAGTCCCTTATTTTGTTTTTGTTTTTTTCAAGACAGGGTTTCTTTGCATGACTACCCTAGCTGTCCTGGAACTTTGTAGACTTTGTAGACCAGGCTGGACTTGAACTCAAAGAGATTCTACTTAAGGATCTCCCCTGCAGAGTCCTGTTTTGATCTTGGAGGAAACTTACATACCAGGCAACACTCTTGCACATAAAACACAAAAGAAATAAATCTTAAAAAAAAAAAGAGTTGTTTGTTTGTTTATTATTTGCTTATTTATTTATATAGTACTCTGCCTGCATGTACATCTGCAGGCCAGAATAAGGCACCAGATCTCATTATAGATGGTTGTGAGCCACCATGCGGTTGCTGGGAATTGGACTCAGGACCTTTGTAAGAATGGGCAGTGCCCTTAACCTCTGAGCCATCTCTCTAGCCCCCAAGAATTAAATCTTTATATGTTCAAAATATGGGCTGATGTCCTGGAGGAGAACAGTCCTGAGACACGGCAGCGAGAGGGAAGGAACCCGGAGGCAAAACCACTGCAACCTCCCCTCTCCTGCTTCCCAGGTACCCACCACCTTTGCCCCACTCTCCAGCATCATGCTGCGGCTCTCAGTGCGCCTTTCTCCCTGTGTCACTTAAATCTGCTTGACCTTTGTCACCGGTGTGCAATTTCTTCAGAGCCCTGAGGAGGATTACAAGGTTGAGCAAGTACAAAAAATAAAAATAAAAAATAAAAAAATAAAAAAAATCCTCGATTTCCTAGCTCACTTTGGGCGTGAGATAAATGACAGGTCATAATTTAATCAAGTGTGCCCTAGTATTCAAATTCTAGCCCTGAGCACTCGGAGCGGGAGCATCGCAAACAGCTCCCAAGCAGTCGACTTGGACCATGTTCACACTGATGTTCATAATTGCTGCCAGCTGGCCGCAAGCTGTCCCCAGTGTCCTGGCTCAGTGCATTGGGAGGACTAGCCCCTGTCTCATCAGGCCGACGTGAATACCCCAGTGTACAGGGTACAGGGGAAAAAAAAATGCATGTTAGGAGCTAGTGCTAGCTACATGTATTTATTCAGTGTGCGTGAGTATAGTGTCCATGTGTGTGCTCGCACAAATCTGTGTTCCTGCGTGTGTGCCGGTAGGGTCTTTCACTAAAGCTGGAGCTCACCAAGGACAGCTAGTGTGGCTAGCCAGCTTGCCCTGGGGATCGTCGTCATCTCTGCTTCTCCAGGGCTGGAATTGCTGGAGGTTGCCAGGACTGCCCAGGGTCTGGAGCTCTTAACTCTCATCCTGGCACTGATGCTTTGCTAACCGAGGCATCTCTCCTGCCTCATTCATTCATTTGTTCACTCACTCACTGAGTCAAGGTCTTACTGTGTAGCCCTGGAACTTACTATGTAGATCAGGCTAGCCTATGAACTCTCCAGAATCTGTCTGCCTACTGTCTTCAGCATGCTGAGATTAAAGGGGTGGGGGGCAGAAATACCATGCTGGGTTCTTTTTCTTTTTCCTTTTTTTTTTTAAACATTGTAATTTCTCTCTCTCTCTCTCTCTCTCTCTCTCTCTCTCTCTCTGTGTGTGTGTGTGTGTGTGTGTGTGTGTGTGTGTGTCGCAATTCTTGCCAGGTGTTCTGAGGCACGGTCTTCTGTGGCGCTGGCCGGCCTAGAACTCACTCTGAAGCTGAGGGTGATCTTGACCACTAGATCTTCCTGCCTTCCACCTCCCAAGAGCTGGGATTACAGGCATACATCGTCACACCTGGCTGTGTGATTTATCTTATTTTATTTCGAGATGCAGTCTCACTATATAATCCAGGCCGATCGGCTTCAGACACAAGACCCTCTTGCCTTGGCCTCCTGAATGCTGCTGGCATTACAGGCTTGTGGAGAGGGTGTGGTGTGTAATCTGTAACTCGAAACAACAGACAGGGTTCTAATGAGTTTAGTCCTAACAACCGACCTAAAAGATGGGAGTAATGATTCCCATTTTTCAGATAAAGAAACTGAGCTTAAAGACAGGAGTTTTTAGTGCTAAAAGAGGGGTAAGGGGGGCTGGAGAGATGGCTACTCAGAGGTTAAGAGCCCTGACTGCTCTTCCAGAGGTTCTGAGTTCAATTCCCAGCAACCATATGGTGGCTCAAACCATCTACAATGAGATCTGATGCCCTCTTCTGGTGTGCAGGTGTACAAGCAGGCAGAGCCCTGTGTACATAATAATAAATAAATAAATCTTTTAAAAGAGGAGCAGGTCTGGGACTCCAATCCATGCCTTCTGGATTCTAAAGTCCTTTCCATTCAAAACGCAGTTCAAGTCAGCAGTGATCCACTCAGGGAACACATGGGATGCCGGGATAGGGGGGCTGTAGATAGGGAAGAAATCAGTGTCTACTTCTTTGTGTGCCTATGTGCATATGTACTTATATATGTCTGCTATATGTGCATGTGGCTACCTGAGCATGTGGATGTGTGTGCCTGTATGTGCCCATGTATGTGTAGGCCAGAGGTTGACAACCCATGCCTTTATCTTCTTATTTATTTATTGTGTGAGTCTCTCTTTAAGTCTGGAGCTCACAGTGAGATCCCATCTCATTTGCCTCAGCAGTGAGATTACAAATGCTTTTAGGCAAACTGTGTGTGTGTGTGTGTGTGTGTGTGTGTGTGTGTGTGTGTATTTATTTGTTTGTTTATTTATTTATTTATGTATTGTTTTTTCGAGACAGGGTTTCTCTGTGTAGCCGTGACTGTTCTAGACTCTCTTTCTAGACCAGGCTGGCCTTGAACTCACAGTGATGTACCTGCCTCTGCCTCCCAAGTGTTGGGATTAAAGGCATGAGCCACCACTGCCCAGCCTCTATCTTTTTTGTTTGTTTGTTTTGTTTTCTGAGACAGGATTTCTCTGTGTAGCCCTGGCTATCCTGCACTTGCTTTGTAGACCAGACTGGCCTTGAACTCACAGCGATCTGCCTGCCTCTGCCTCCTGAGTGCTGGGACTAAAGGCATGTGCCACCACCACGCTCAGCTTCTCTATATCTTTTTTATTTATTTATTTATTTATTTATTTAGTTAGTTAGTTAGTTAGTTAGTTAGTTAGTTTTTCGAGACAGAGTCTCTGTGTAGCCTGGGCTGTCCTGGACTCACTTTGTAGACCAGGCTGGCCTCGAACTCACAGCGATCCGCCTGCCTCTGCCTCCCGAGTGCTGGGATTAAAGGCGTGCGCCACCACGCCCGGCCTCTATATCTTTTTTAATTAATTAATTTTTTTAGACAAGGTCTCCATTACACAGTCCAAGCTGGCCTCACTCTCCTGGATTAAATTCATTTCTATTAACAAATGGATTTTTAATTTAATTTAATTTTATGTGCCATGGTGTTTTGACTGCATGTATGTCTGTGTGAGGGAGTCAGATCCCCTAGAGCTGGAATTACAGACAATTGTGAGCTGCCTTGTGGGTGCTGGGGATTGAGCTCAGCTCCTCTGAAAGAGCAGCCAGTGCTCTTAACCACTGAGCCATCTCTCCAGCTTCCACTTGCTGTTTTTATGTTGTTGTTGTTGTTTGAGATAGGTTCTCTCTATGTAGCTCTGGCTGGCCTGGAACTCACTAAGTAGACCAGGCTGGCCCTGAACTCAGAGATCCTCCTGCCGCTGCCTCCCTAGTGCTAGGATTAAAGGTGTGCGCCACTATAGCCCTACTTAAAAAATGTATTGCATTTAAATCTCTTTATTGGGGAAGGTTGGCCCTGTGTACATTTCTGGAGGTCAGAGGACACAACCTGTGAGACTCACCTCACAGACCCACCCCACACTAGTGTGCTCCTGACCTGCTGTGTGATTTTGGATAAAGTCACTCTTTTTTTTTTTTTAAGGCAGGGTTTCTCTGTGTAGCCTTGGCTGTCCTGGACTCACTTTGTAGATCAGGCTGGCCTCGAACTCACAGCGATCCGCCTGCCTCCGCCTCCCGAGTGCTGGGATTAACGGCGTGCGCCACCACGCCCGGCTCACCTCACATCTCTTAAAGAGTGTGTACTAGGAGGTGGTGAGGTCTCAAGAAAATCACAGGCCGCCACTTGGAGTTAGAGGTCCATAATACCAAGCACAACCGGGCCTGCAGAGCCGGAGCTCCATACCCAGAACCAACCAACCAAGCAAACACAACAGAAAAGGAATTACATTATCAAGGGAGCCTGGCTTGCAAGAGGCTTTTAATAAACTAGCCAGCTTGTCCTTGGGCTTTCTCACCTGAGATAAAGTCTCACCACACCACACCTGGGCCCTAGGATCTCCTTAGGTACCGGCCAAATCTTGCCCGAGGAAATCCTGATCCTACCACGCGTGTACTTTGCCTTCTTCAAGCTCAAACCAGACCACAATCCGGCCTGCCACGGCAGAGACGCGGGACCTGGCCTGAAACCAGCGCCCTCAAGTGATAGGGCACAACACAGACTGGGAGGTGAAAAAAAAAAATTGCGTATTAGGAAATCACCCTGAGGGCGCTGTAGGTCCCGGCGCTGGCGGGCTTGAGACACGGGGATCACATGGAGACCCCAGTGTAGTCTCCCGGGATGTGCAGAAGCTTTCGGAGGGGGGCGATCTCGGCGAGCTGAGAGTGGATGTACACACGACCCAGGCTCCTTTCACGCCTCGGGGTGGGGTGGGGGGAATCAGGCCCGGGACATGCCATGTGAATGTAGGGTGGCTGCTCCTCTTCCTGGAGAGAGAAGGCACATCTAGGTTAAGAGCCCAAACGCTACTCGGGCAGGACGGAGGTGGGTCCGCCGAGGTCTGCAAAGCCGCACACACACCGAGAAGAAGGAACCTGCAGAGCCTCGGGTGGGCAGGGCCCAGAGTGGGCCGGGGTCTCGTGTGAAGGCGGGGCCAGCTCCCGGCGCGTTGGGGGCGGGGGTCCGCGCCGGGAATGCCGCGCCGTGGGGGACTGGGCGGGGCTACTTAAGCCCCGCCCCCCGCGCAGGTAGCCAATGGGCGCGGCGGCGCCGGGTGACGGAGGGAGCCGAAGTGCGAGTGCCGCGGCGGCCGCGGACGGCCCAGCCAGAGGGCGAGGGGCTCGGGAGCGTGCGGGGGTCTCGGTGCAGCAGCGGGGACCCCGGGACTGGCAGGCGGCTCAGCCCGGGGCCTCCGGGAGGAGCGCGGGCGGTCCGGCGGCGGCGCGATGCCGCTCGCCCAGCTCAAGGAACCCTGGCCGCTCATGGAGCTGGTGCCGCTGGACCCGGAGGTGAGTGAGAGGGGCGGGGGACCGGCGGCGGCGGCTGCCGGCCAGCCCGGATCTGCACAGGGGCGGGGCGGCCCGCCGCATCTCTGCAGCCCCGCGTGGACGCGGGTGCCCTCCGGTCTCTAGCCCACTGACCGGCTCCACCCCCCTGTGCTCCGGGTGTGTGCGTGTGCTGGGAACGGCTCTGCTGGACGCTCAGTACCTCCGTGCAGTAGCCAGGAGAGGGAACCCCACCTGACATGAGATCTGATATCTTAAGCACCCTAGGTAGGACCCGTCCCGCTTATCATCTTTTGGTTGTTGTGGGAGTTGCCCCAATCAGTGCAGAAGGGAAAGGCTTGGGTCAGATGTCTGGGGTTCTACTAGAGACAAGGATCATGGGAATCCGGTTTCTCACCCTTCCCTCTCCCCAAGAGCTCTCTCCGTTCCTCCACTTCTGATCTTAGTGGACCCACCCCCCTTCTGGACCGCTGGCAGTTACGGAATGTAGGATGATACCACCTCCGGAGTGGGAACCATGTTTCCTTTGCCCTGAAGCTAATGACACTGGGTCTTCCTACTTCGGATTATGCCAAGAGTGGGGAAAGCCCTTAGACCTTGTGAAAATGGTCTTTAGAGTAGAGACTCTGTCCGACTTTCTGCTGGGCCCTTGGGCAGTGTGACTTCTACCACCTAGTCTCCCCCAGAAGCAGCTTCTGTCCTTTGAAGGCTTTCTGGTCCAACCCTCAGCATGCAGGAGGCCACTTTTTGTGGTGTTCTGTGACCCTGGGATCAAGGTCAAGTCCTGAACCAGCAAGTTTAAAACTTTCCCCTGCTCTCCTGCTGGAGAGAAGGCAGGTGAGAGGCTGCCTGATCTGGAGCTGTTGAGGGGGGTGGAGGGGGGGGGAAAGGGTGTACACAGAAGACAGATGGAGATCCAGATGATTTTTTTTTTCCCCTCCTGGCTTAAACCCTTACCTATGTTTGGGACCTCAGGGCAGTCACCCTGTGCCCTGCCTCACAGGACCACAGGTAGAGAGGGGAATCCACAGTGAGGTCCCCAGGTTTTCAGGCACCCCAGAGCATGCTGCGCCTTTAAAGGGATGGCCCACACTGGCTATTGGAGGGTGGGCGCGGCTGGGTTAGGTAACGACCTGAAGGCGCAATTTGGAGTAAATTGTTCTGGGATCCTTGCCATGGGGTTTTTACAGGCCCTACACAGTCGTTCAGGGCTTCTCTGACTGACTCACCGTCCTGGTGAGGAGCACTGCCCTATGGAGCCCCTGTTGCCCACCCCACCCCCATTCTACCCCACCTCAGGACTGGGGCACGAGGCCTGAGGGAAGGCTTAGAGGTGTATTCCTTTGCCTGGGCACGCCCCTGCCACCTGGGCCTCCAGAGGAAGGAAGGTTGAGGAGGGACTTAGCCTAGAGAGTCACAGTGTTAGACCAGCAGGGAGGGCAGAGATCTAGGAGCTTTGGCCTCCTCCAGGGCAACACTTCCTGCTTCCCTTTGGGAAGTCCTGAGGCCAGGGCCAGCTTCAGCGGGGGCCAGGTTAAACCGGAAACATCTTAGTTTGCACGCTGTTGCACCTGAATGCCGGGAGAGGAGACTGTCAGATTTCCTGGGTTGGGTTAGAGGATTTTTCTTTTCATTGAGTTGTTACTTCCAAAGCGCTCTGTGGCCCTTGATCCATCTTCAGGCTGTCTGGGCCTCTCTTTCCAAGTGCCACAAATGGGCTTTTAGCTCTGCTTCCTGGGCCCCTGGGTACTGCTGCCTGTGGCCCCTCCCCCAAGCCGTGGAGGTGCCAGTGGACTGGCTATTATTGTTTGAGTAACAGGAGCCATGGGGCAGTGAGGGTGAGCATTCTTGCTTGAGAACAGGGCCTTGCTGTTCTTAGTACAGATGACATGTAAGTGATACAAGCGCCTGACCTGCAGGTACTGGCGCCATCGTGGGCAGCTTCTGGCCAGGAAGGAGGCGGGTAAGGGGGCTGGCAAGGGGGCATTTGGCAGAAGAGGTCTGGCATTTGAATTGCCCTGTCTTCCTACTGCCATCACCAAAAATGGGCTGCTGGGAGGCGGGGCCCAGGTGAAATAAACCAACTCAAGGTATGAGCTTTTCTCGGCCTTGCCAAGAACAACAGAGCTTTGTCCCTCATACCCTGTCCTGCCGGGGCCTTCGTTGTCTGCTATCCATCCATGTTAAGTTACTTTAATTTTCTTTTCTTTTTTTTTTCCGAGACAGGGTCTCTCTGTGTAGCCCTGGCTGTCCTGGACTCCCTTTGTAGACCAGGCTGGCCTCGAACTCACAGCGATCCGCCTGCCTCTGCCTCCCGAGTGCTGGGATTAAAGGCGTGCGCCACCACGCCCGGCTTTACTTTAATTTCCATAACTTCTTAAGCTAGAAATTATGGCCCTCCTACCCCCACAGCTGGTCGCGGTGGCGCACACCTGTGATCCCAGCACTTGGGGAGACAGAGGCAGGAGGAATTCTATGAGTTTGGGGCTAGCCTGGTCTACAAAGCAAGTCCAGAACAGCCAAGGCTATGCAGAGAAACCCTGTCTCTAAAAACTGCCCCCCCCCAAAAAAAATTATGACCTCCATTTTCAGACGGGGCAGCAGAACTGACAGATAAGTGCAGGCGTCTGAGTTGATCTCTGTGCCTGGATTAGAACTCGGTACTTGGCCGGGCGGTGGTGGTGCACGCCTTTAATTCCAGCACTCAGGAGGCAGAGGCATGTGGATCGCTGTGAGTTCAAGGCCAGGACAGTCAAGGCTACACAGAGAGACCCTGTCTCAAAAAAACCAAAAAATAACAAAAACAAAAACAAACCAAAAACCAAAAAACAAACAAACAAAAAACTCAGTACCTGCTACCAAGCAAAGGGAGGACTTGAATATCGGCATGGGCTGGGTTTAAACCGGTGCAGGTGGCGGGTACTCCAAGAGCAGCTCCGGATGTTGGCGCACACTTCTCAGTCCTCAGGGCCCTTGTCCAGCCTTGGCTGAGGGCTAGCAATGTCCTGGCACGTGCCCCTCCCCCTCCAGGCTCCAGCAGTACACGGGGCCAGCCAATGCTGGGCTCAGAACCCAGTTCCTGGGGCTGCTTCCTGCCTGAGGGGCACGTGTTAATCTTTCTCCATCTGTTCTGCTCCCGGCTCTTCCAGATCCTTAGGTGGAAAGCAGTATACCTGTTAGGACCGGACTCTGACTCCGGGTTCTGAGCAGGGGTCCATCTTTATGACCAGGGCTCCTGAGGAAGAGGGAGAATGAGATGTCCTGAGAAGTCAGGCCTTTCCCATTCCTGGCTTTTTATCCTGATCCTGGGGTCTGGTCAACCTGTCTTTTTTCCTCCTTCCTCTGTTCCATTCCCCGTCCGTCCGTCCATCCATCCATCCATCCATCCATCCATCCATGGCCTTGTTTGTGCTAGGTGGGCACTCTACCACTGAGCTAAACCTCCTCCTAGGTTTTTAAAATTTTTATTATTATTAAATATTTATTTTATTTGTGTGCTATGTGCGTGTGTGTTGGTGTCAGCAGGGGCCAGAAGTGAGCATTGGGTCCCCTGAAAGCCGGAGTTACAGGCAGTTGTGAGCAGCTCGGCATGGGTGCTGGGATTTGAACTCGTGTCCTTTGGAAGAGCAACAAGGGCTCTTAACCACTGAGCCATTGTTCCGGACACCTCCTTAGGCTTTTCAGACAAGGACTTCATTCAGTGATCCTAAGCCATAGTGATGTAAGCCATAGAGAGCAGCTGCTGACAAGGTCCATGCGGCCTCCCGGCACAGAGGGAGAAACTAAGGCCCTGGAAAGTGATGTGATGGGAGCCTGCGGCTTTGTGGTTACACATTTGTGTTCTTCCCACTGTCCCACATGTCAGACAAAGGGGCCATCCTGCCTGCGCAGCCCTTCCATCCTTTATTGAGGATGGGTCACTTCTCTAGAGACCTGGGGTATCCGCTCTTAGAGAAATGGGTCCACAAAGACGGTACCTAGTCCGGGATCCTAGTCAAACAAGGATTGATGGAGAGGATCCTGAATTATGCTCAGATAACAAACAAACAACCCTGATACCCCTCCGCTATGCCTTCGCTCCTTGGTCAGGCAGTTGGGCTTGCAGACACATGGCTTTGAGTTATGGCCCCCGTGGCTGTCACCTGCTTGCTCTGATGAGTCCTTGAATGCTGAGCCTCTGCTGAAAAACAGAGTACCGAGAACCTACTCTTTCCTCCTAGCTGTCTTTGCTGGGCTGACCTTTCACCCCTCATTTGACAAACTGTGTCGGACGCTGGCTCAGTACTAAGGAGTTGATGAAGGACACAGCCGGGCCCCCTCCCCTGGTTTAGCTCTACCACCCAGAGTTATAACCGTGTGCTCAGTGCTGTGGGTACGGTGGGGAGAGGGAAGATTTAGAGGCTGTGTGGGCAGAGGAGGTGGGGTTTGAGTGGTCCAGCCCCACTGGAAGAGCAGGAGGGGTTGTCTTGGTAGACTAAGCCACTGTGCAAATGCTCCATCATATGATCAGGTCTGCTCAGGGTCTCAGTGGAAGCGCCGAAGAAGGCCCAAGAGCACTTGCTTGGACAGGACACATACGAAAACTGGAAGGGTCCATAGAAAATTAGCATAGAAGTGGTCCACCTTTAGGATTTTTTCTTCTGGGGGGCTGGAGAGATGGCTCAGAGGTTAAGGGCACTGACTGCTCTTCCAGACATCCTGAGTTCAACTCCTAGCAACCACATGGTGGCTTACAACCATCTATAATGAGATCTAATGCCCTCTTCTGGCCTGAAGGTGTACATGCAGGCAGAGCACTGTATACATGATAATAAATAAATAATAAATCTTTTTCTAAAAAAAGTTTTTTCTTTCTAATTTTTTCTTTTATTTTTTTCAAGACGGGACTTCTCTGCATAGCCTTGGCTTTCCTGAACTTTGCCTCCGGAGTGCTGGGATCAAAGGCCTGCGCCACCACGCCCAGCAAGATTTATTTATTTATTTATTTATTTATTTTTAATTTTTGGTTTTCGAGACAGGGTCTCTCTGTGTTAGCCTTGGCTGTCCTGGACTCACTTTGTAGACCAGGCTGGCCTGGAACTCACAGCGATCCGCCCGCCTCTGCCTCTCGAGTGCTGGGATTAAAGGCGTGCGCCACCACACCTGGCGCAAGATTTTTTTTTTAATGGTTATTTTTGTGGGTGTTTGTACATGATGTGCATGTGTACACATGCATGCAGCTACACATATTTGGGGACCATAGGACAACTTCATGGAGTCACTTCTCTTCTACCCTTTCATACGTCCCAGAGATAGAACTCAGGTCTTCAGGCTTGGTGGCGAGCACCTTAAACGGATACGCCATCTTGTCAGTCTAGCATTCCATGTGTTTAAAGCTCAAAAAGAGGGTTGTCTTGGCTGCCCTGAAATGCTAACAGTGGATGAAAATGTCAAAATTCAGTCATTTTTGTCGAGTGCCCTTTAGGTGAATGTGGTGTGAGTTTTCTTTTTTTGTTGTTTTATTTCTGAGACAGGGTTTCTCTGTATTTCCTTGGCTGTCCTGGACTCACTCTGTAGACCAGGCTGGCCTTGAACTCACAGAGATCCACCTGCCTCTGCCTCCCGAGTGCTGGGATTAAAGGCGTGGTGGCACACCGGTCTGTGGTGTGAGTTTTCATGGCTGGCCACTTGTGGCAAATGTTGTCTGGCTTACTACTTTAGCAGGACAGAAGACAAATAATCGTGTACAAGTTAATAAAACACCGGGAACCGCGTGAGGCTCGCACTAATAATAATGGCCACTGCTTCTGGGCCAGTCACAGGCCAGGTGTGTGTCCTTACAGGCTTGATTTCATTGGCTTTTTAGCAGCTGCCCATGAAATATATTATTTTTATTCCCATTTTACAAGTGAGGAGAGTGAGCCATGAAAAGTAAAATGACTTCCTCAGGGTCATGCAGACACTCTGAACCCACATTTGAATCCTGGTGTTGGGCAGCTGGAGATGATGGGCTTCATGCTTTGAGACGTTGGGGTGTGAGTCTAGCTTAGTCTCAGCCACAGAGGATGTGAGGCTTTCAGTGGGATGTGACTGCGTGGAGTGATGTTGAGGAGGATTTGGAGAGCCTCTTGAGGGCAGGGTCTGGTGGGCAGGTCCTCTGTGATCCCGCATCCGCTGGGCGAGCTGGACTCAGCCAATGCATCTGCCAGGCCCTGACCAACCTGTCCCCTTCTCAATGTGTATGTGCATGTGCGTGTGCGTGCGCGCGCCTGTATAACACTTGGCTCTTGGGGAGCATTGGAGCATTAATGGGGCTCTGGCCAGGCAGCGGGCAGGCACTCCGGGAGCAAGGGGATTATGTAATAGGTAGAAAGTCAGGCCAAAGCTGCCCTATGGACCTGACTCACGGCTCCAAAGTCCCAGCCTTTGGGAACCTCCTGTCTGGCTCACTGTACTCACTCTGCGCCGGGTGGGGTAGGGACGGCCTCCTCAGGTGGGTTTCTAACCTCACAGCACATAGGAATAGAGATACCAGCGATGGCGCACCACAGCATCTGTCAATTCCGTCTGGGGTAAAGTCAGGAAGAGACAGGGGAGCCCAGAGGTGGCCCTTGCACCTTCCTCTCTCTGCAGGTAGCTCCCCGGCTGAGGTGTAGGCCACTCCTCAGCAGGCTTTTCCTGATCAGTTCCTATATTTGGGGGGGTGGGGGACACATGTCAGACCAGCTTTTCAGTTGTGTGAGGGCTCCGTCATGAGTCCCCTCTGAACCCTGGGGGGATATCCTCTACCTACAGAGCCAGGGCCTAGCTCCCAGGGCTGTCAGAAAGGCCAAACGGTGCCACAGGTGTGAGGCAGGGAGCCCAGCCTTGGCACGTGGCAGGTATTCTGCAGAGCAGTGCTTAGTACCGGAACTTGTGTGGCATCTCTTATGTGGCCAGTGGTACAGTGGAGAAATGCAAAGGTGTGACAGTAGGGCAGGGCCACGGAAGCCACCAGGAGGGACACCCGCCACCCCAACTTTGTCTTCTTCCATCCTTAGAGCAGTTTTAGGAAGTTAGGGGGGCCTCTATTGGGAAACTGAGGCCTGTCGTGCTTAGTTGGCAGAAGGTTGCACAATCTGCCGTGGCAGAGCTTGTTGCCTGTGCGCCCCTTCCTTCTCCCTGGGAAGAGGTACTATTTAAGCTGAGGCTCTGAAGATGATGGGGTGTTTGGTAGGCAGAGGGAGGATGGGTTGGGAGGGGCTGTTGCCAGAGGCCTTGATCCTTGCGCAGTGATGCAAAGGTGGAAACCCACGTAGAAATGACTGGTCTCTACGGCCTCCCGGGCTATTGGGAGCAGCCAAGGATGGAGTGTCCCAGGGTGCATCTCTGTCCCTCCAGGCAAGTTGTGACATCGCCCCCCTCATTTTGTTTCTCTCTTCCAGAATGGACAGGCCTCGGGGGACGAAGCTGGACTTCAGCCGTCCAAGGTGAGGACTAGAGACCGCGAGTGTAGTCGCGGCCGGGGAGGAGAGAGTGTGTCTCTCCCACCACCTGCCTCTGAAGGCGCTGGCCTTGGGGTAGCTTACCTCTCTTCCTCTGATTCTGTCTCTGTGCTTAGACAGCCCCCCCCCCCTCGCCAGTTTCAGCTTTCCTATCTCAAAGGTGAGGGTGGGTACGGTGGCCCAGAGAGGGCCAGGAACAGGTACAGGGTCCAGGAGTTCTGGTTATCTGTGGCCCAGACCGCAGCACTTCCGGGGTTTGCGTACAGGTTAGAGCTTGGGCCTGAGGAGTGATTGGAGAGGTTGGAGTAAGGATGCTGATCTCCATGGGAGTAAGGATGCTGATCTCCGTGGGAGTAAGGATGCTGATCTCCGTGGTGGGACTGGGTGAAACAAGGGCTTGGAAACATTTGAGCCTGTACCTGGTGGCTTTTCTGTCCTAACCATGCCCAGTGCCCCCCTGGGTGACTTCTTGGGACTCTCAGCTCCCAAAACAAGGTATGGTCATTTGTCCCAGCTGTCCCTGCTTCCCCAGGGTACTTTCCTATATAGCCTTTAACTAATTTATATTTATGTTTTTAGACAGGGTCTTGGCATGTAACTCCAGTTGGGCCTCAAACTCAGAGACCCACTTGCCTTGGCTTCCCATGTGCTGGGATTAAAGGTGTATACTCCCATGCCCAGCCCCTCCAATTATATGTATATGTATGTATGTATATATACACACACACTTTTGTTTAATAATTTTGCGTGCTCTTTTGTGTGTATGTGCACACACGCGTGTGGAAGTTGAGGACAGCTTGCTGAAGTCAGTTCTCTCCTTCTGTCAAGCGTGGCAGCAACCTCCTCCACCTGCCATCTCACCAGTGTCCCTTGCTGGTTTGATGCATAGCTAAAAGCTCCCACGTGACAAGTTGGGTACCTTGTCCTCTGATAGTGGTTACTGATGGGCCTTGAAAGCCCTCCGGGCAGGCTCTCTGCAAACTTAGATTCCAGGCCCCCCACCCCACCCAGAAAGTATTTAGGCGTCACCCAGAAAGTATTTAGGTGTCGGTCCTCATCTGTAAGTTGGGAATTAAGGCCTTTCCCATGGGACTGGAGTGAACTGTAGACGAGGTAGCAACCGCCTGGCACACGAGGGACTGCCCTGGCACGTTGCTCTGTTCTACTTCTTGCCCATTGCCCTGCCTTCTAGGCCTGGGTCAGCCTAGCTGTAAGCACGACCTTTGATTTGGGGCCAGGCTTGGTCCTGATGTTTACATTGACTTAGCTTCCTAAGATAAGGTAGCTGAGCTGGGTGTGGTGGGGCTGTGTGAGGAAAGTAGGGGCCCCCTGCTGTTGGGTCCTGAAGCAACAGAGCCGTGGGGGCCTGTAAGCCATATAGCTTGGGACCTTCATTATCTCTCACCATGTCTGGCAATTCATCCCACAAAAGAGCTGCCCCTTAGTTTCCTAGTAATAAAATGAGGGAGAAGCTGGGCTGTGGTGGCGCACCCCTTTAATCCCAGCACTCGGGAGGCAGAGGCAGGTGGATCGCTGTGAGTTCGAGGCCAGCCTGGTCTACAGAGAGAGTTTCAGGACAGCCAAGGCTACACAGAGAAACCCTGTCTTGAAAAACTAAAAGAAGGGCTGGAGAGATGGCTCAGAGGTTAAGGGCACTGCCTGCCCTTCCAAAGGTCCTGAGTTCAATTCCCAGCAACCACATGGTGGCTCACAACCATCTATAATAAGATCTGAGGCCCTCTTCTGGTATACATGCAGATAAAACACTGTGTATATGATAAATAAATACATCTTTAAAAAAAGAAAGAAAGAAAGACTAAAAGAAGCCAAGCGTGGTGGCCCACACCTGTAATCCCAGCACCCAGGAGGCAGAGGCAGGTGGATCATTGTAGGTTTAAGGCCAGCCTGGTCTTAAATGTGAGTCCAGGACAGCCAAGGCTACACAGAGAAACTCTGTCTTGAAAAACAAAAAACAAAAAAGGGGGGGGGTAGGGGGCAGGAGGGGAGCCATGGTGTCCGCAGTGGAGATGCAGGCATTCGGGTCTTAGGTTTGAAGGTTTTACCAAGGGGGTCACAGTAGAAGTGAGCTCAGCCTGATATCTCAAGTCCAAGGGGCCAGGCCTGGTGGTGCAGGCTGTAATCCCAGTACTTGGGAGTCAGAAACAGGAGAATCAGGAGTTCAGAACCAACCTCAGAGACATAGTTTTAGACTAGCCTGGGCTACATGAGACTGTGTCAAAACCAAACCAAAAGAGAGGCACGCTGGGAGAGGGAGCTTGTCCAGGCAGGAACCTCGGCTCATTTCACAGCCTGTGGCTCCTACACTGAGGTGGAGGGTTCTGTGGCAAGAAGGGGGCCAAGGCTGGAGATGGTGAGACTTGGGGCTCTCAGATGTCACATGGTGGGAAAAGCTGAGCCGTGCCCGTCATCAAACTAGAAGCTTTGTGCAATGGTTTTATTTATTTATTTTTATTTCATGTGTACAGGTGTCTTGCCTTTGTGTGTGTCTGTGCCTCACATGTGTATAGTGCCTGAGGAGGCCAGAAGGGGGCGCCAAATCCTCTGGAACTGGAGTTAGAGATGCTTGTTAGTGGCCATGTAGGTGCTGGGAATCGAACCTGGGTCCTCAGGAAGAGCAAGTCAGTGCTCTTAACCAAGGAGCCATCTCTCCAGCCCTGAGTACTGTTTTCAGAGGCAGAACAGCATTTTTCCAGATGAGAAAATTGAAGCTTTATGTTACACAGTGATGGGGGTCAAGCCTTGTTTGACCAGAGCCACATTCCTCCCTGGCTGGGGAACCCTGAGTGTGGAAGAGGAAGAGTAGTGGGTATCCACCACCCCAGGTGCTAGCCCTGAGTGCAAACCCATCCCTGACTGGTGGCCCAGGGATGCTCAGTGGCCATTTCTGGGCTGTGTACACTAGGGGGCGCTCAACCTGCTGCAGGGCCTCATTGTTATGTAGTGGACTGAGGGAAGGGTGGAGACTGGAAAACTGTGGTTGGTGCTAAGATGGGGAAATAACATGGTCATGGGCACATAGGACCTACGTGTAACACCCTCTGGGCTCCTGCATCCCCCTCAGTAGAGTGCTTAGTGACACAAGCACATCACAGGCTCAGCCAGTGTCATCTGAGCCCTTGGCGGAGTATGAACCAGGCAGATGGTCTCTGCTGTGTGCGGCAGGTGAAGGACGGTTGGGTGGACTCTGAGGCGCTGGTTACCCCCCCTGCAGTCGGCATTTGCCTGGCCTTTGAGTAGCGGGAGATAGAAGCAGGCCTTCCAGGTAGAGGTGAGGCAGGGGTGGAGCCAGGCAATCTGAGTTCTGTTCCTGTGGCTTGTTTGCCTGTCCTGGAGCAAGCATTCCTTCAAAGGGTGGAAGAGAGCCTACCTATGAATGCAGAAGAGCCTATCTGGCTGGCCATGGCAGCACGGGGCCCCAAATCACAGCACTTAGAGGCCAAGACAGATGCGGAGCTGTGAGTTCTAGGCCAGCCTGGTCTGCATAGCGAGTTCCAGGCCAGCTAAGGCTATACCAAGGCCTTGATACAAAACAAAGAAGGGACCCTAACTCTTAGGGCCGCCTGGAAGAGAGAATGGTGCGCTGTGCACAAACTAAAGTATCCAACAAGGTTTGTGCACAGTGTTCATTGGGGTTCAGCATTGGTGGTGTTGGGCAAGCACTCCTGGGGGCCCTTTAACGTCTATATACTGTTGGTACCCTCAGGAAGATGAGGGCTTCTCCAGTGCACGCTCTCCCCTCTTGGGAGTAGACTGGGCAGCCCAGGCCCCTCCTCTGGCCATCTCCGGAGCGGGACCCCTTTGAAGTGCTGCAGGTCTATTTTGAGAGCCGAGTGTCTCCCGCCTCCCCTCTTCTCTTCCTGTTTATGAAACCCTGATCCCTCCCGGATCCCTTGTGTTCCCCTGGCCCTGGAGCCCGGGCAGGATGTGACTCTGGACTATGGGGAGCCTCAGGTATTGAGGGAAGCTTCTTTGGGATGAACTGGAGCTGGCCGGACTGCCTGCTTAGCACCTGGGGTGTATGCCTGGGCTCTCTTCCTTCAGCCTGCCCTGGGGAGGGAGAGCCTGTGGTCCCGCTAGAGAAAGGCTTTGTTTACGATGTCTCTTTTCTCCGCGGCCTGTTTGGCTTCGAGAGACATCCTTCCAAGGGGGATGGTTTGAGCCTTCATCTTAGCAGGAGAGAGGCTGATACTGAGGTAAAGACATTTTGCCTGGGAGCACCTGGCTTCCCAAGTGCCTCTCGCAGCGTGCTGTCTCTCAGCGTGGACTCTTTTTTTTTTTTTTTTAAGTCCCTTTCTGTCCAGGCAATACCTGTTCATCCGCAAGGCCCAGCTGGACTGTCTCATGCAGAAAGTCTTCCTGGACCTTACCCTTGACAGCCCTGTGTGGTAGGACAGTTGCGTTTTGTTGCCAAGTATTTCTTTTTGGAGCTACCTGAGGATAAGACCCAAGCCAGCCTTAGTTTGTGAACCTCCTAGTGTCTGTCTCTCGTATGCATGAAGCCACGGCCAGAAGCCATCAGCCAAGTCCAAAGCAGAGGCCCCCTTGTCTAATGCTTGCTGGAAAGCCTTGCTGGAGGTGTCGGGGATGGGTGGGGTGGGGGTGGGGGTCAGTGGTGAAATGTGGAAAAGTTTTGGTTTTTCCTACAAGAGCAGGGTTTTGTTTTGTTTTGTTTTAGTTTAACTCTTAGCCATCCCCTGTGCCATCCACATGGCTTTGGGCTTGTCACTTTCTTTCTGAGTCCTGTTTCCTTATCACTGTAATCGGGAAATGATCCTTCCTTGGCAGCTATGGCAAGCCCAGGCCTGGTGGATCTGCATCTGCTAAGGCTGAAGGAAAGAGTGACCGTGTGGTTAAACACCCATGTGACAGGAAGCTCAGTTCTTAGTGCTTCTTCCCTGGCCTGACCTGGGACCTGGGACCTGGGACCAGCCCTCCCCCTCCCTCCTTAGGATGCCTAGGCACAGCTAGCCTGTCCAGAGGCATGCTGGGAGACACACCTGGAAGGCCCTGCAGATTTCTGCCAGCCAGGGAAGGGAGTGTTAGTGGCTATTAGGGTCAGCAACTTACTAGTGGCCCTGACCGTAGCCAGAGGCCCAGAGATCCTACAGGACAGGGATTAGGTATGGCTCCGGGCCACTCTTCCTGCTGCTCTGTGGAGGAGATGGACACAGAACTGGACCAGGACCCAGGAGTGTGAGCTGATGTCTGTCCTGCGCTCCATCCCCATCCGAGACTTCAGGTCCTCACCCAGTTCAGCAGAGGCAGCTCTGAGACCGTTTCCTCCTTCCTGTCCCTTCTGGTCCCCTGCTAACCACAGCGCTCCTTTCCCTGTCTGCGGGACTGGCGGGTTGAGGGAAGCCTGGCATAGATAGTTGGTGAATCTTTGGGCAAGCTGCCCCTGCCTGCCTGCCTGCCTGCCTACAGAAACTGTGAGAGAGCTCTGGTCTCGGGGAGGCATCTTGCACAATTCCTCAGGCCGTTGTTATCAGAGCCCTGCAGCGAGCACAGCGAAGAGGAAGTGTAGTGTGCGTGAGGGGGGCATGTATTTCTACACCCGGCTTTCTAGAAAGTTGTTTCCGATCAGCAGCCTGAGCGCATCTGTTAGTTCCTATGGGTGTGTCGTGTCTGAGAAGGTGAAGCCCACCCCCCCCATAGGAGGAAGGGATGGGCCGGGTCCACTCCTGCCCGCAGTGGCCCTCTTCTTCTCCTCCTCCTCCTTCTTCTTCTTCTTCTCCTTCTTCTTCTCCTTCTTCTTCTTCTTTTTTCTTCTTCTTTCTTCTTCTTCTATCTTCTATCTTCTGACTTCTTATCCGTCCCAGGCCTTAGGTGTAGTGTGTCTGAAGAGAAAGGGGAGCAGGCAGGGTGCAGCCTGATCTCTGGGGGGAGGGGTGGGTGTGCTCCAGGCTGGGTAAGGCCAGACTTGGCCTTACAGATTTCTGTCCCATATGTTCTTGGGGGTGTGGGGGTGGGGTGGGGGTGTGGGGGAAACCGGAATATGTATTTTAAAGTCCTGAATGCCTATTGCGTGGGCATCTCATTGCCTTGTGACTTGGGTCCGCATTCCTGTCTTCCCTGATTGGAGGATCGGGAGATGAAAAGATGGACCTTTGGGGTCTCCCCGGATCCTAGCTTGGGGGTCTGTAGTGTCCCCCCTCCTTAGCAGGGGAGCCTAACCCATCTTGAGTTCCTCCTTCCTGCCGAGAGGGAAGTGAAAAGAAGGGGAGCCGGAGACCCTGCCTTCTGGGCTAAGAAGGCTTAAAAAAAAAAAAAAGCAGAAGTTGTAGGAGTAAACGGGCCCCTTTGGCCACCAGCTTGAGCCCCACCATGCAGACCCCAGCAGAGTTCCCCAGGACTGAAAGAGACTCTGGCTTCTGCCCCAGAAAGGTGAGGAAAAGGGCGATGCGTCTCCAGAAATGTCTGTCACCGTGGACTCCGGGCACAGAATAGGATTGGCAGAAGCTCTCCGACCCATGGAGTTTCCGGGGACCTACATCTGCTCCCGCCCCCCCCCCCCCTTGGTCTTTTCAGGCAGGAGTTAAGAGCTGATCTGAGGGCAAGGTGAGCAGGAATTACTGTGTGGCCTTGGCCTAACCACAGTCACTCTCTGAGCCATGCCTCTGCCTGTTCCACCAGATCACTCTCTGGGGACCGGCTAGCCTGCGGCGTTCTGGGGCTTGATGGCGCTGTGGAGACCCTTTGTGTCTGTGAGAGTGAGGACTTGGATGGGCCGGCCCAGGCTGCCTTTAGGACTTGAGAGAGGGCGGGCTTAGGAGGGCAGGAAGTGGGCTCTGGCTGACTTACCTGCCCACCCTTTCCTGGCACTTGAGGCTGCTGACTATAGTTACACAGGACCCCGAGGCGGGACTTGGCTCAGGACACCTCCGTCATTGGCTTGTCTTAAACCTGAGCTACAGTTGCCTGTTCCCCAAGAGGGGTTATGGAGCTTGGGGAATAATTGGAGCGGAGTACACTTAAGAGATGGTTCTCTCGGCCTCTCCCTCAGTCCTGGGGGTTACCTAGCAAAGTTTTGGAAGATCTCAGAGACGGGATTGACCAGTGACCCCGTGCCGCTGGGTACTGGGGCCCCCATCTTATCTTCCCTCTTGTCTCTCCCTACCCTGAGCAGGCAAGAGAGGACCCACAGCTCCTCACGTGGTCCTTTCCTGGGGATCCCTGCCCTGCTGCCTGTCTGGGTGCGCCCTGGATGCCTGTCATTCTGTGGGGGTCTCAAATTCTGCCTGGCTCTCTGCTGCCAGCCGTGTCTGTCTCTCTGTCTGTCTGTCTGTCTCTCTCTCTCTCTCTCTCTGTCTCTTCTGTCTGTCTGTCTGTCTGTCTGTCTGTGTGTATCTCTGTCTCTGTGTCTCTGTCTGTCTGTCTGTCTGTCTGTCTGTCTCTGTCTGTCTCTCTCTCTCTCTCTCTCTCTCTCTCTCTCTCTCGTTGGGTTCTAGACCCTGTCCCCAGTTGATAAGCGTCTGTCTTCGTGAATTGGGTACATGATAAAGGTTGAGTGGCGGCTCCTTCTGCCTTGGTGTGTTGGATTTGGCTCCATTCTGTCTCTGCATGGTCAGTTGAGCCTGTCACTCGTAGTCAGGGGTTTACCTCCTGTATAGTGGATGCGTGTTCTTGCCTTTGCCCCCCAAGTACAGTTCTCCCATGCATCTCTGTTAAGTATGTGTGCCTGTCTGTGTCCATCTCCCCGGGTAATGGTCCCAGCCTGTCTATCTCATGCCGGCTGCAGATAGCTATGTCCTTATATTATGCCTCCTTTGCTGTTGGATGTTATGTACAAGAACACTTTGTATGTCTTCCTGGCCCTGCCTCTACATGCTAGATACCTGTCTCTGCCTCCCGGGCACCTTGTCAGGTCCCTGCTGTTCTAGGACCCTATCTTCTCAGCAGCTGGGTTGATAGAGGGCTTTCTGTTTGTAGACCCACAGGGAGGAGGATGCAGGGGAGGGCCAGAGGGCCAACCTCAGGCACCGGGGAGTGGGGGAAGAGAGAAGGGAACAGAGGGAGGGTGGAAGCCTGGAGCTGGCAAACCACAGCCCCTGTGTGATTGGCTGTCTTGGGCCTGGCCCAACCCCCCCCCCTGCGCCCTCACCCTGCACATCCGCCTTGGGCCCTTCCACCTCCTCAGCAGCCCCGGTGGGTTGTTGCCTACCCTTGCCATGGTGCCGTGGCCCTGCCGGGCGGATGGAGCAGGACCCCAAGCTGCCCCGTCTGCGGCTCAGGGCCCTGCTCCCCTGGCTGCTCAGGAAGCAACGGTCCAGGATCGGCCAGACTCTGCCTGGCCCTGGCCCTGGCTCTGGTCCCCAGCAGGACTCGGTAAGTGTGCCCTGATGTCTGGTCCTGGCTTGGCAGTAGCCCCTGGAACAGGTGTTTGGGCAGCCAGTTTGGCCTAAGTTAGCTTCGGACTCTCCTGGCCCCGCTAGATGACTGGACCTTGCCCGGACTTGTTTTCTGGGGAAGTAAGGAAGCATCTTAGTGCTTTGGGGCAATACTGGCAGATTGGAGGGCCATGGAGGGCCTATAACAGCAGTGAGCTGCAAAGGCTCCTAGATGCTTGTCACAGGAAGTCTGAATGAGTATATGGTCTCAGACCTTAACCCTCAGTTGCTCCCGGTGGACACTGAGTGGGTTGAGAGTGTCTGGTTGACTCTTGGGTCCCTGTGTACCTCAGCCTTATCCATACAAGCAGAGGGCTTGGCTCATCTCATCCTGACTAGCAAAAAAGGCCCGGCTGTACCTCCCCATTATGAGCTCAAACCTTACTTCCTATTGTGGCAAAACCCAAACAGTTGGGGGAGGGGAGCCCTAAGGGCGGGCCTGAGTAAGGTGCCTACACCAGACCCAAGGCTTGGGTCAACTCATCCTGGCCATGTCTGTACTGTTCTTTGGGTCTGAACAGGCCAGAGCATCCACAGCACAGGAACAGGGCCTCACCTGAGTTGGCGCTTCTGGTAGTTGGCCTTTGAGACACTGTTGACACCTGTGAGCCTCACAGCTCTTGAGGGAGCGCAGTTTGTTAGGGCCTGTTCTGCTCTGGTGGTGGATGGCTTGGATAAGCTGTCTGCCGTGTTGCCGGAGAAGGGCCCCACACCTACAGAAGGACCCACACCTACCAGCTCTGTCCCTCTGTCAGGATGAGGGCATCCTCAAGGAGATCTCCATCACGCACCACGTCAAGGCTGGCTCCGAGAAGGCTGACCCATCCCATTTTGAACTCCTCAAGGTTCTGGGCCAGGGATCCTTTGGCAAAGTAAGTGAGAGTCCCTTATCGGGAGGGCATTGCAAGTCGCGTCTGAGGTGGAGTGTTGCCGCAGGGGGTGGGGGTGGGGTTACTTTGGAGTCCACCAAGGGGTCAGAGGGCAAGGGTTGAGAGGTCACTTTGATACCCAGGGAGCGCTAAGTCATCTTGGGGGTTCTAGGGCATCTAGAGGTCAGTGGCTGGGAGCTGGTTGGGTCGGTCACTTCCCACTTCCCTGGGTTTTCCTGCCCTCTGCCTCCTCAGGTCTTCCTGGTGCGCAAGGTCACCCAGCCCGACAGCGGGCACCTGTATGCCATGAAAGTGTTAAAGAAAGCCACATTGAAAGGTGAGTACTTCCTGGTCAGAACCGAAGCTGGGCCTTAGGCGGAGGAAGAAGGCCAGGCCACAGGCTTGTGCAGCCGGTGAGGGAGGTGCCTCTGATTTCAGGAGTCTCTGAGGCGGAGATGGAAAACAAGCCTCCCCTCAGCTGCCCTTGCCCTTCCCTCCTCCTCCAAAACCAAGGAAAGGCCTAGAAGGAAGTAGTGAGGTGCAGAATGCCTGAGGGTGGGAGACTTGGGAATCCCATGGTTGGGCAAGAGGGCTTTATCAGCAGAGCTGTTTCAGGATGCCTGGAAGGTCTAAGGGAAGTCCAGAACATAAGAAAGCATGACGGGCTGGAGAGATGGCTCAGAGGTTAAGAGCACTGACTGCTCTTCCAAAGGTCCTGAGTTCTGTTCCCAGCACCCACATGGTGGCTCACAACCATCTATAATGAAATCTATATACATAATAAATAAATAAATCTTTAAAAAAAGGCATGAGAGAGCCAGGCATGGTGGCGCCCGCCTTTAATCCCAGCACTCAGGGGCCAGAGGCAGCTGGATCACTGTGAGTTCGAGGCCAGCCTGGTCTACAAAGCAAGTCCAGGGCAGCCAAGGCTACACAGAGAAACCCTGGCTCGAAAAACCAAAAAAATAAAAAATAAAAAATAAATAAATAAATAAATAAATAAATAAATAAGAATGGCACGAGAAAAGAGGTGGAACCCCAGGGGTGCAGAAGCTGGGGACACATAAAAGAAGACGAGTTGAGGGAAGGGCCACAGAAGTGGCTGACAAGGTCAAAACGGACCCCTCAAGCCAAAGTCAAGAATCCTGGGGAGTTGGAATGTGTTTGAATGTGGTTAGCAGTTAGCTGAGGGTTAGCTGTTGATTCTGATTAGTCTGGGAGCCAGTGTGACCTGCAATCAAGGGTAGCCCAAGCTCAGCCTTGGCTGCGGTTGTGACATGGAGAAAGAATGGGTCAGCCTTAAGGCCTGGTCCGTCCTTGGCCTACCAAGGGCTATCTGCTGGATGGTAGTGGTTTTAGTGCAGGCTGACAGTTGGATCATCCCTCAGGATGGGCCACAGGGGAGGAGAAAAATGAAAAGATATGGTCTCTTGTATAAGGGGCTCACGGACTGGGTGGGAGGGTCTTTTTTAAAATTTTTAAAAAATTTATTCAGATTACAGCTTGGTTGTTATGGGAAAGTTTTAAAATGGCCTTGCAGTGGGGTATAGCAGTACCAAGCTTGTATGCATGGACACCCAGGCCAAGGAGTTAAGGGATAGGTTAGGTAAGGATTCATAGACGGCAGACAAGGCGTCTGTGGGACACTCTGGGGAGTAGGCGCAGGACCTTGAAGGCTATTAGTAATTTACCAGAACAAGATGGTAAAGTAAGAACTACCCCAGGAAGGAGGAACCGTCTTGAAGTGGCTGGTCTAATTAATTGCAGCATCTAGTGAGAGAAATACATGAATTAAAACAAAATAGGAAAAAAAAACAAAACCAACCAACCAAACAACAACAACAAAAAAAACAGAGTAGGAAGTGCTGTGACAGGGAAGCACCAGCATTCTGGGAGCCCAGGGGTTCCCACCTCACCTGAAAAGTAAGAACCCAGTCAGTCAAAAGCCTGTCAGTGCTCAAAATTAGCCTGACTACCCCCCCCCCCCCAAAATACAGGTTTTCTCTGTGTGAAGCCTTGACTGTCCTGGACTCACTTTGTAGACCAGGTTGTCCTTGAACTCACAGCGATCCACCTGCCTCTGCCTCCCCGAGTGCTGGGATCAAAGGCGTACGCCACCACGCCCAGTTTAAGAATTACTTTTTTTTTTTTTTTATTTTGTGGTTTGTATTTATTTTATTTATTATGCCCGCACGTTAGAAGTGGGCACCAATGGTTGGGAGTTACCATGTGGTTTCTGGGTATTGAACTCAGGACCTTTGGAAGAGCAGTCAGTGCTCTTAACCTCTGAGCCATCTCTCCAGTGCCCCAAGATTTACATCTTAATATTGAATATAGGACTTACTTTATTTATTTATTTATTTATATTTTTATTTTAGGTTTTTCGAGGCAGGGTTTATCTTTGTAGCCTTGGCTGCCCTGGACTCACTTTGTAGACCAGGCTGGCTTCGAACTCACATCCATCCGCCTGCCTCTGTCTCCCAAGTGCTGGGATTAAAAGTTTGGGCTACCATGTCCGGCTCTCTCATGCTTTTTTTATGCTCTGAACTTCCCTTAATATTGAATTTAGGAATTCTTATGGGAGGTGGGAAAGGAGTTGGTGAAGGTGTGCCAAAGGAGGTGCAGAGTCAAAGTCTGGGGACCTCAGAAAATAGGGCACCCTTGTGTACCGGGTGCTCGGTGCCTAATGGGTGCGGTGGAAGGCAAGGCTAGACAACCGGGCAAGACACCAGGATGCTGCCTGGACCTCATGAGGAGATCAGGAGCTGTGGGGAGCCGGGCGTGGTGGCTCATGTCTTTAATCCCAGCACTCGGGAGGCAGAGGCAGGTGGATTGCTGTGAGTTTGAGGCTGTCCAGGTCTACAAAGCGAGTCCAGAACAGCCAAGACTACACAGAGAAACCCTGTTTCAGAAAAAAAAAAAAGCTGTGGGGAGGGGAGAACTAATTGAGTACCCCACGGGTGACGGAGCCTTGGGAGCGTGGACTTGGGGGAATGAGTAGGAAGCAGCCCCTGGAGTTGTTGGGCTTTGGGGAGAGGCCTGCGTTCATTGGGTATGTTTTAGTGACTTCCGTTTTCTGGCCAGTGCGTGACCGTGTTCGGACCAAGATGGAGAGAGACATCCTAGCCGATGTGAACCACCCGTTCGTGGTGAAGTTACACTATGGTGAGATCCCAGCCCCTGCCTCAGGGCCACCCATCTCCTCAGTGTCCACCCTCACCTATGGCCGGCTACCTCCCCCTGTCCCTTGTCCTACCTCTCATGGGCCAGGCCAAGGGGCCGGGATTCGAGGCACTGGTCACAGCCCCAGCTGACATCGCCTTGGCTCCTCTCCTCTCTTAGCCTTCCAGACTGAGGGCAAGCTCTATCTTATTCTGGACTTCCTGCGCGGTGGTGACCTGTTCACGCGACTGTCAAAGGAGGTAAGCTGGCATCACACTGATGGGGCTATAAGAAGAGCCCATCCCGGGGCCTTGTGAGGAACACTTTCAGGGTGGTCTAGGCCTGTAACTTCCCAGTTCTGTTTGGCCGTCAAGAAATGTCATCTTGGGGCTGGAGAGATGGCTCAGAGGTTAAGAGCCCCGCCGGCTCTTCTAAAGGTCCCGAGTTCAATTCCCAGCAACCCCATGGTGGTTCATAACCATCTAGAATGAGACCTAGTCCTGCCCTCTTCTGGTGTGCAGGTGTACATGCAGGAAGAACACTATAGAAAAAAAAAAAGGCAAATAAAAAAAAAATGTCATCTGCCCTAGAAGAGAGGCCACCCATTGGCAAAGTCTCTTCTGAGAGTTTCTCTCATGGTGGGTTGAGGAGGTACGAACCTAAACGTGACGTGACTGTGGTTTCTGGTTACTAAGGGAATCCCTCAATGCTTGAGATAGGGCACTAAGGGGTGTGCTGGCCAAGGAAAAGAAGCCCAAACCCACCCAGGAAACAAGGCGCGAGATTCTTGTCCCGCCATTTGTACAAAATGATGCAATATACAGGACCGATACAAGAGGATCTGTACCTCCCCTTTCCCCCCTCCTCCCCCCTTTTTTGAGACAGGGTTTCTCTGTGTTAGCCTTGGCTATCCCGGACTCCCTTTGTAGACCAGGCTAGCCTTGAACTCAGGTCGATCCGCCTGCCTCTGCCTCCCAAGTGCTGGGATTAAAGGCGTGCGCTGCCACCACCACGCCCGGCCCCTGTTCCTCATTTCTGAAAAATAGGATCATTAATACAATGCAGCCTTTGGAGGGAACCAAGCTTGGCCGAGCATGGTGGCAGAGGAGGCCTGCCACCTCAGCTCCTTGCAAGGCTGAGGCAGGTGGATTGCAAGATGAAGGCCCGCCCGAGTGACCGAGAAGGAATAGACTGTCTAAAGTATGGGAAGACCCAACCCAACCCCTGGGTTGGGGGGGCGGGGAGTCCACACTTTAAAACAAACAAACAGAAACCCTACTGGTATTTATATTGAGACACACGCACACAGACATGTGGACACAGGTGTGGGTATTGAGGTCAGAGGGCAGCTTGTAAGAATTGGTCTTGCCTCCCACCATATGTGTCCCGAGTGGCTAGACCTTCTCAAAACCTAACTTTTCATATGTCAAACGTTAATGCTTAGATAAGCAGTCCATTTTCATGATTCTAAAGAAAAATATTCATGGTACTGTCTTGTCACTACCACACTTCCCCTGCAGGTAAAACTTAAAAAAAAAAAAAAAGATTGATTTATTATACAGTGTTTTGCTTGCGAATACACCTGCACACCTGAAGAGGGCATCAGATCCCATTATAGATGGTTGTGAGCCACCATGTGGTTTACTGGGAATTGAACTCAGGACCTTTGGAAGAACAGAAGGTGCTTTTAACCTTTGAGCTATCTTGCCAGCCCAACTTTTTTATTTTTTTTAAATTGGTTTCCTATTTAACCTTCTCCAGTTCCTTTGGAGGGCGTGTTGTTTGTTTGGGTGGTTGGCTTGGTTTTTCGAGACAGGGTCTCTCTGTGTAGCCTTGGCTGTCCTGGACTCGCTTTGTAGACCAGGCTGGCCTCGAACTCACAGTGATCCTCCTGCCTCTGCTGGGATTACAGTCATGTGCCACCACACCCGGCTCAGGTCCCTTTTGTTCTGAGTCCCTGCCCTGCCCTCTCTCACATGAGAAGGGAGACTTTCTGTACGGCGTTCTATGCCTGTGGTCAGTGATCCTGAATTGTTCTGGATCGGGTCTGGATGTGGGAGACTTCCTTGTTCTGTGTTACTCACAGCCGTCCAGCTTGTCCGGGAGAGACATTTTATTCCTGGACACTTGGGTTGCTTTTACTCTTCGCTGTTTCCGAACTCTAGCCCAGTGAGTGACTTGTGTATTAGAGAAAGGTGTGTGTGCACTGGACCCGCGTCCCCAGGCTAGATCCTCAGTATCAAGAGGCCCTGAGTGCACAGTAGCCCCGCTCTGGAGAGCAGGATATCCCCGCTGAAGTGTCTCTTTCCCTGTTGCAGGTTATGTTCACAGAGGAGGACGTGAAGTTTTACCTGGCTGAACTGGCGCTGGGCCTGGACCACCTGCACAGCTTGGGCATCATTTATAGAGACCTCAAGCCTGAGAAGTGAGTGAAGCCCCTGCCACACTTCTGGCCTCTCCTCAGGGTGCAGAGACTGCCCTTGGGTCTATTAGAACAAAGCCACTCAGCCGGGGCGTGGTGGCGCACGCCTTTAATCCCAGCACTCAGGAGGCAGAGGCAAGCAGATCACTATGAGATCCAGCCTGGTCTACAAAGCGAGTCCAGGACAGCCAAGGCTACACAGAGAGACCGTGTCTTGAAAAACCAGGAAAAAACAAAAAACCAAAAAACAAAAAAAACAGAGCCACTCTGGTGGAGATGGTGTGGCTCTCCCTACAGCCTGGCCTCTCTTTGGGGCTATCAGAAAGATGGGTAGTTGAAGTGGGCAGGGGCAAGTTCACCTTAGGTAATTAGAGAGTGCCTGGTCAACACTGCTATTACCAAAGGCTGCCCAGAAGCTGCGTCACCCCCCTCCACCCCAGCCGCCACCTCACCCCCGCCCCCTTCCTAATGCAGTGTGACGTTGGAGATGCTGCCACTAAAGATCATTTCATGTCTTGTTTTTCAAGACAAGATTTCTTTGTGTGGCCCCAACTGTCCTGGAACTGGCTCTGTAGACCAGGCTGGCCTTGAATTCGCAGAGATCCACCTGCCTCTGCCTCCCGAGTGCTGGGGTTAAAAGGCATGGGCCACCACTGCCTGGCTGTAAAGATCATTTCTTTTTTTTTTTTTTTTTTTTTGGTTTTTCTAGACAGGGTCTCTCTGTGTAGCCCTGGGCATCCTGGACTCGCTTTGTAGACCAGGCTGGCCTCGAACTCACAGCGATCCGCCTGCCTCTTCCTCCCGAGTGCTGGGATTACAGACATGCGCCACCACGCCTGGCTTAAAGATCATTTCTTGATATGTTCTTCCTGGGGTTTTCGAATGACTGCCTTCCAGTGCCATCTTGAGACTAGGATAGAGGCTGGCGGTAGAGTTGGGCTCACTTCAGGCCAGGCCTTGTACACAGCTGTAAGTAGCAGCAGCCTCAGAGTCTGAGTCCAGGAGTCTGAAGCCAGTTTGTACAATAAAATAGACCCAGTGCTTGAAAGAAAAAAAAAGTTCCACAGACATTCAAATCCTGTGACTGTAAGGACTATACGGACTATAAGGAGCTCTGGTTTTCCCTTTAGTCATTACTGGGCCTCCACTCTGCCACTCTGTCATTGGGTGCATCTGGACCGAGCCTTGCTTCTGCGCAGGCCCGCGGTCCTCCACCCTATGGTACCACCAGAAGCCACACAGTGCCTCCTGCTAAGGCTTCCTGACTCCTGTCTCTCTGTTACAGCATCCTTTTGGATGAGGAAGGCCACATCAAGCTCACTGGTGAGTGAAGGGCACCTGCTCCTGTGGGTTCTTTTAGCAAGGGCCTCCATCTGATAGGTCTCAGCTGAGGGCTCGGGGTTCACTCTCCCTCCTGATAGGTCTCAGCTGAGGGCCCGGGGTTCACTCTCCCTCCTGAGAGAAGATGCAGGTTGCATCCAAGAAGCCAAAGTTCAGGCCCCATTGTTTGTCTGTTTATATGTGCATATGGGGGTTTTGCCTGCATATGTGTCTGTACCTCATGTGTGCATTGCCCACAAAAGCCAGAGTCCCCTGGAACTGGTTGCTAGCCAGCATGTGGGAGCTGGGAATCGAACCTGGGTTCTCTGGAAGAACCACCAGTGCTCTTAACTGCTCAGCCATCTCTCAAGCTGCGCCACCCCCTCCCTAAGGTCCCAGTTCAGACATAGCTCCCCGCTACCACCTTGGTCAAATCCCCCTTGGGCAGGGATCCTAAAGATGATTTCTCGACCCTCCGTGCCGCAGACTTTGGCCTGAGCAAGGAGGCCATTGACCACGAGAAGAAGGCCTATTCCTTCTGCGGGACAGTGGAGTACATGGCCCCCGAGGTTGTCAACCGCCAGGGCCACACCCACAGTGCAGATTGGTGGTCCTATGGGGTGTTGATGGTGAGTGTCCTGGCAAGAGTAAACGACCCAGCCCCAAGCTCTAGACTCAGTTTCCCCAAGTGTGTAGCGAGAAATGGCCACTTCATTCTTTCCTTGTTTCACCGCCAAGCTTGCCTCGCCCTGCACCCTGTTGCCCATGGCTCTACCGTGGGCTTACGTCCACCCGGCTGAAGTAGCCTTCACCTGACTTGGGGATTCTCCTCAGCTTCCTGGAATTGCAGTTGGGATGGGGGCAGAGGCAGCCACAGAATCGTGCTAAAGTCCCAGCAGGCCAGCAAGAATCCTGGGGCTGCAGCGGGGTAGCCTGGGAACGAGGGGGAGGAGGATGTGGGAGACAGATGAAGGTCACCACACCTGTATGGTCTCTTTCCCCTGCAGTTTGAGATGCTCACGGGCTCCCTGCCCTTCCAGGGGAAAGACCGGAAGGAGACCATGACCTTGATTTTGAAGTAAGCACTGGTGTTGCCCTGGCCCTGGCAAGTTCTTCCTAAGCCCTCCCCCATTTGGGGGCCAGAGAACTGCCTTCCACCCCCGCACCCCACCCCCAACTCCCCAGACCCTTGCCGTCTATGGGGGCCAGTGGGAGGTGAGTTAGTGGCTGGTTTGTCTGGGCTGAGCTGGGGAAAGCGACCTGGATGAAGGGAAGGGTCTCTGAGGTTTCTGGGGTGCGGCCCGGCCCTGACGAGACCTGCCGCTGCCGCTGTTCCAGGGCGAAGCTAGGCATGCCCCAGTTTCTGAGCACGGAAGCCCAGAGCCTCCTGCGGGCCCTATTCAAGAGGAACCCTGCCAATCGGCTTGGTAAGCAAACCCCAGCTCAAGGGAGGGGACATGGCAATGGGGCCAGCTGCAGCCTAGGCCACAGGGCCACATCTGGGGCTGAAAGGAGCTGTTGTCCTTTGTGTGAGCAGACAATGCTGCTGGCCACCCTATTTTCTGTCTCCATGTGTGGTGTTGGGAGGGTGACCTGTGTGTGTGGGGGGGGAAAGGCAGGAACTGAGTCATCCCTACCCCCTCAGGGACAAGGACAGAGGCCCCCACACAGCTTCTCTGCCAAGGTTGCTGGCTCAAGAGAAGGCACATGAGCTTAGGAGTGAGAAAGGTCCCAGTCCTAGCTGTGTCTGTCCCCACTGCCTGGCACCCAGCAGTCACTAAATATTTGTTGAGTGACTGAGCACCGTTTATGAGCTACATAACTGGCCAGGTGACTTCACCTCACTGAGCCCCAGGTTCTTTGTGTCAGTAAAGACAGTGATCCTGGCCTGGCTTCCCAGGCCCTTTGAGTCAGGGAAGGACATGCCTGTCATGTACCGGAGTGTACAGTATTTGCTGACTTTTGTTTTTTGGTTGCTGGCTTTATCTGGGTCATAGCCAAGCCTTGTAAGGTCCAGTTCACGTCCCTGCGTTGGCCTGAGTGAGCATTTGTCTCAGGAATAAAGAGGGCAGTAGGAGAAAAAGGGCAGCGATGGGGCCTATGGCAGGACTGGAATCCCAGCATTCGGGAGGCAGAGGCAGGTGGATGTCTGTGAGTTCGAGGCCAGCCTGGTACAAAGTGAGTGCAGGACAGACAGCTAGGGCTCTTAAACAGAGAAACCCTGTCTCAAACAACAACAACAACAACAACAACAAAGTCCGGCTTCCATCCTGACTGTCACCTGGACAAGTCACCTATCCTGCCTGGCCCCTCCTTCTGGACAGTGGCACTTGATCGTCAGTGTCTACACTACTCCATAAAGTAGCAAGTGCTGAGTGGGTTCCGGGCCTCAGGGTGATGGGTGCTGATGCAGCGCAGGGTGAGCCCAGGCTGCTATCTGCTGAAGCAGCTGGCCCAGAGCTTGGAGGACAGAGTGGGTGTCTGAGGTTAGACCAGAGCTTGGGGGACAGAGTGGGTGTCTGAGGTTAGACCACTGCTTGGCTCCTTTCAGGCTCGGGCCCTGATGGGGCAGAGGAAATCAAGAGGCACATCTTCTACTCTACCATCGACTGGAATGTGAGCGGATCTGTCCACATCGGGGCTCAGCGATGGGCGCGGGAAGGGTGGGAGACCGGGGTGGGGGGTGGGGGTGGGGGAAGAGGTAATCTGCCAACTGTGGCCAAGCTTCCACTCTTCCTGCTGGGGCTCCTGCCAGGCTGCGGGGTCACCGTGGTGATCAGAGCGTATGCCCCGCCTTGCAGAAGCTCTACCGGCGAGAGATCAAGCCACCTTTCAAGCCGGCCGTGGCCCAGCCCGATGACACCTTCTACTTTGACACTGAGTTCACGTCGCGCACACCTAGGGGTATGGCCCTGATCTGGCTTTGTCTGTCTGGGTCTGAGCTTAGGGAAGTAGCTCTCTGGGGAATACCCTGGGATACCACGGTGACCAAGGCCTCTGGAAGGCCAGGTGTGTGGGTAGACTGGCAGTATGTGGCTCTGTGGGATTCATACTCCATCCTGCCCTCATACTGCCTGACTCCCTCTCGGGGGGCTCTCTGGGCCTCTTTGTTTCTGGATGAGGAAATGAGCTACGTGGGGGGTGGTTTAGGCCATGACAGGAAAGTCAGGACCCCCACCCCAGGCACCTTCCAGTCCTCTGGGGAGACTGAACATGTCAGGCCTCCACTTGCCTCAGGGAGGAGGAATCTAACCTGGCAAACCTAGCATGGAGAAGAGTCGTCAGAGCAGAGGTGCCGATGCCCACGGGCCTGTCTTCTAATGCTAGGCCTCGCTTGCTTGCTCGATCCCTGGGTGCTGCGAGAAGCCAGTGAGGGCGGCTTCTAGGAGGGAACTTGGGGGGGGGTCCGGACAGTCCGACCAGGTGCTGCCGGTGGCTGGGGAGTTGTGTGTTGGTTCTGTGGTGCCTTCTTAGAGAGTGAGTGGGTTTTCTCTGTGTAGCTTGTACACGGTTGCTCACAGGAAGCGTCTCACTTCGGAGCTGTCTAGCTTGTCCTTATTTATCTGCCGAGCCCATACCAGGCCCCCCACTGTGTGTCAGCCATAGTGAGAAAGGCAGTGAAGACGAAGACAGACCTCAGAGAGAGCAAGGCGGCCGTGTCGCCCAGGCTAGGGGCCGCGGGGCACGTTACGGGGTCAGAGGAACAACATCAGGCAGCTTTCTAGGGGTCGGGGGCAGGCATAGGGGCCTTGTGACAGACCGGGAGCAGATAATCTAATCCTGGGGACCAGCATGTGTGGTGGCTCTGAGCTCTCCAGCGGGGCTGAAATGTGGGGGGGGCCAGACTTGAGAGGTGGGGTCGAGCATTCCCCCCCCTGACAAATGCTAAGCGCAGGTGGCCCCAGACTTTTGGGGTGGAACTGTCCCTCCAGCTGTGCTGAGAAGAGACCTGAAGAGGGAGATGGACCCGGGATGGGAAGGCTGTGGGGAGAGGCATCCTGCGCCCAGCCTGAGCTGGAGGTCAGATGGGGGTGGGGTGGGGGGGCGTCCTGTGGCAGGACTGGGATGGACTACACACGTGTTTATTTGTTTGTATTGTATCCGTTAGTTAGTTAGCTAGTTGGGGTTTTTGAGACAGGGTTTCTTTCTGTGGCTCAGGCTAGCTTAGGACTATGTAACCCAGGCTGGCCTCAGAGTCGCGGCACTCCCGACTGTGCCGTCTGAGCGCTGAAATGGCAGGCGTGCGCCGTCATGCCAGATTGGTTTATTTACTCTTTTTGTATGTGAGAGAAAGAATGGAAAGGAGGACATGACTACTGCTAATGTGCGGAGAAGATTCTTATTGTCGATACAAGGGAGAAAGCAGGCAGAGGGCAGAGTCCAGGCTAAACATGGTCGGCAGGCTAACCCGGACCCCGAGGGGAAGGGGAAGGGGAAGGGAGAGCAAGAGAGGAGCCACTGACGAAGAGGGGTGGCCTGGGCCAAGACCAAGAGACCGGAGTAGGGCCGGAGAGATGGCTCAGTGGTTAAGAGCGCCGCCTGCTCTTCCAAAGGTCCTGAGTTCAATTCCCAGCAACCACATCTGTAATGTGATCTGATGCCCTCTTCTGGCCTACAGGTGTACATGCAGACAGAGCACTGTATACATAATAAATAAATCTTAGGCTGGGAGAAGGGAAGTGGAAGCCCAGCCCTGGGATGGAGAGGTTTAGGGTTTGGGGGACGGGGTGAAGAGCGCTGGGAGGAGCCCCAGGTCCTGAGATTTCCTGGAGACCTAGCAGTGTATATGTTTGTTTATCTTTGTGGTCCTGGGAATCAAACCGAGGACATTGTACATTCTAGGCAAGTACTACACCACTGAGCTACAGATGCGAACAGATAGGCAAAGGCCTGGGATGGATAGGCCTTAAATGTGTGCCTTCCAGGCCTGGAGAGATGGCTCCAGTGGTTAAGAGCACTGTGTACTCTTCCAGAGGTCCTGAGTTCAATTCCCAGCAACCACATGGTGGCTCATAACTATCTATAATGTGATATGGCACCCTCTTCTGGCTTGCAGGAGTATATGCAAGCAGAGCACTGTATACATAATAAATGTTTTAAAAAAAAATACGGCTCCATGGCCAAGGCAGGCCAGGATCCCTGCAGTCTTGGCATCAAGAGCACCCCCTCACCTCCGTGTCCTCTCCTTGACAGACTCACCAGGCATCCCCCCCAGCGCTGGTGCCCATCAGCTCTTCCGTGGCTTCAGCTTCGTGGCCACTGGTCTAATGGAAGATGACAGCAAGCCTCGGGCCACTCAGGCCCCCCTGCACTCCGTGGTACAGGTGAGAGAGGTGGGGACTGCTGCTCAGTGTCCTGAGAACCCAGGCGACCTCCAGCCTGCCGGACCCTCACTGTCCTCATGTGTAAACCCGGTGGTGAAACCCAGTCCTAGATAACTTCAGAGTGGCTCTAATTATTAGCTCAGAGCTGGGGTCTGGAGGCTTGCCAGAGGTTGCCCTGTGGGTGTAGTGAGGGTGTGGCTGGGTGCCCCTGATAGGGGTAGGTGGCAGGGGGCGGTCTCTGCT
Source organism: Acomys minous (assembly GCF_964271855.1). NCBI lineage: Eukaryota > Metazoa > Chordata > Mammalia > Rodentia > Muridae > Acomys > Acomys minous. The sequence goes on along the minus strand of NC_140487.1, from coordinate 109,493,056 downwards.
CACATTTGCCCCTCCTCTGTACACAGACTGCTCCAAGCAAAGTTTATAGCTAAGAAGGAGTAGGTGCAGACACTGGAGCTCTTGGCCTGGGTTTAGCTTACAGGCTGACCAGACTCTGGAGGAGACACCAGCCCCCCTGCCTCAGTTTCCTCATCTGGAATGATACAGCCCTACCTCTGCAGAGGCTTTGCAGAGCTAATGTGTCAAGTGGGCATGCCCATTGCAGACAGTAAAAAAACAAAACAAAACAAAAAAATCTGAGCCTGGTTTTTTTGTTTTGTTTTGTTTTTGTTGTTGTTGTTGTTGTTTTTGTTTGTTTGTTTTTTGAGACACGGTTTCTCTATGCAACAGCTCTAGCTGTCCTGGAACTTTCCTAAAACTTTCAAACCTTTTTTTTTTTTTTTCTAAGCCAGGAGATGCTGGCGCACACCTTTAATCCCAGCACTTAGGAGGCAGAGACAGGCAGATCTCTGTGATTGCAAGGCCGGCCTGGTCTGCAAAGAGAGTCCAGGACAGCCAGGACTCTGAATAACAGAGAAACCCTGTCTCAAAAAAAACCACAGGGGGGTTGGGGATTTAGCTCAGTGGTAGAGCGCTTGCCTAGCAAGCGCAAGGCCCTGGGTTCGGTCCTCAGCTCTGGAAAAAAAAAAAAAAAAAAAAAAAAAAGACAAAATAACAAAAAAAACCACAGGATCAGGGAGTTGGAGAGATGGCTCAGAGGTTAAGAACACTGGCTGCTCTTCCAAAGGTCCTGAGTTCAATTCCCAGTAACCACATGGTGGCTTATAACCATCTGTAATACGATCTCGTGCCCTCTGTACATGCAGACAGAACACTGTATACATAATTAATAAATAAATAAATCTTAAAAAAAAAAAAGAAACACACATGCTCAGAAAGAGGCACCTTCATGAGGTCAAACAGATAACTTTTAAGCCTGTGACTGTTTCTCCTTTCTCCGTGCTGTCTCTACTGAGCCAGGGTCTGACCTTAGGGATGACGCACGCGCTCCCCCCCCGCCCCCCCCCCCCATGCTCTTTGGTCCCTGGGTCAGTCAGGCTGATTCTTGTCTTCTCAGCAACTCCACGGGAAGAACTTGGTTTTCAGTGATGGCTACGTGGTAAAGGAGACGATCGGCGTGGGTTCCTACTCCGTGTGTAAGCGCTGTGTTCACAAGGCCACCAACATGGAGTATGCTGTCAAGGTGGGCCTTCTAACCGTGCCTCGGCTAAGGCATACAGGGTGGGGAGTGAGGCCGAGGTACGGGTGACACTTGGATGGGAGCGTCTGTGTGCTGTGCCGGGTGTGAGGCTGACCCTCCCGGGCCTTGTAGTATGGGTTCCATGACAGAGAGACTCAGACCGTGGGTCCTGTCCCCCTGATGTGGTCCTGGGGTTCCCCTCTCTTCAGGTCATTGACAAGAGCAAACGAGATCCCTCAGAGGAGATTGAGATTCTTCTGCGGTACGGGCAGCACCCCAACATCATCACCCTCAAAGATGTGAGTGGGGGAGTCATTGAAGCCAGATGGGGGCTGGAGGATTTGACTGAGGGACACCATGTTTCTTACTGCAGCCCTTCCTCCCAATGCTCACGGGAAGCGGCAGGGGGCCTGAGCCCTCCCCCTGAGGACTGGGGTGTTCCTGGAGCCCTCCGGGATGAGGCCAGAGGGGTGGGAGCCCAGGCAGGTGGAGGGGCCCAGCAGGGCCACTGAAGGGTGGCAGAGCCAGCCCTCAGCCCCCAGGCTTCTTTGTCGCGAGAGCTGGCGCTCAAGGGTCCCGGCCTGATGGCCCCTGTCTCTGGCAGGTGTATGACGACGGCAAACACGTGTACCTGGTCACAGAGCTGATGAGGGGCGGGGAGCTCCTGGATAAGATCCTACGGCAGAAGTTCTTCTCGGAGCGGGAGGCCAGCTTCGTCCTACATACCGTCAGCAAGACCGTGGAATACTTGCATTCCCAGGGGGTGAGTCGAGTGGATTAGGGGGGTGGGGGGTGTCCAAGGTCATGACACAGGCAGAATGCAAAAACTGTCTGGCTCAGGAGTGACGGTCTCCAGATTGCTAGTCAGAAGGGACTCGGGATAGGTAGGTCGGTGGCTTTAAGAAGAAAGAAGAAGCTGGGCGTGGTGGCACATGTTGGGGGGGAGGGGAAGAAGAAGAAAATAAGAAAGAAGAGATGAGGCCAGACTCAGAGCATTTGTCCAGTACCGACTGTGTGCCATGCACTATGCTAAAGTTTAATTTAAGAGAATGTTTCCTGAGCCGGGCGTGGTGGTGCACGCCTTTAATCCCAGCACTTGGGAGGCAGAGGCAGGTGGATCGTTGTGAGTTCTGGGCCAGGCTGGACTACAAAGTGAGTCCAGGATAGTCAAGGCTACACAGAAAAACCCTGTCTCAAAAAACCAAAAAAAAAAAAAAAAAAAAAAAAAGAGAGAGAGAGAGAGAGAGAATGTTTCCTTTGATATTTCAGTGGGATTTCCACAACCCCTAAATTAGATGGTTGTTACTGACACTTGACAGGTCTGAAGTCTGGGGCTTGGAGCTGAAAGGTCATTGTCCTAGGAGGACACACCGGGGAAAATGGAGGCTGGCAGTTGAAGGAAGGAGTAGATTTAGATTTTGTTTGGAAGGTGTAGGGTGGCCCCTAGCGGGGAGCTTTGAGGCTTCTAAGAGGGTGGCCCAGGTGCTAAGGAAGAGCAGGTAAGGCTTTCTTTGTTGATCTTGGCCCAGCTGCGTCAGCAGAGTGGGTGAGTAAAATCCCTTATGGCAGTGAGCTGTCTTGGGCTTCTGTCTGTCTGATGTGATGTTTTATCAGGCAGTGAGGGGTTAAAAGTGATGTCAGCTTGGTGTCATGCACCTTTAATCCCAGCACTCAGCAGGCAGAGACACATGAACCTCTGAGTTTGAGGCCAGCCTTGTCTATGTAGTGAGACCTTGTCTCCAAAGAGAAACACAAGGACAGACAGACAGACGGTGGCAGCAGCCCACCTGTAATCCTAGCGCTTGAGGCTTCGGTTATGTGTGTGTGTGTGTGTGTGTGTGTGTGTGTGTGTGTGTGTGTGTGTAAGAGAGAGGAGAGAGAGCAAGCTTGCATTTATATTGGCAAGTATATGGGCAGGCATACAGACACCTGTGTGCCTGAGTGTGGAGGTCAGAGGTCGCGTTGGGTGTCCTCCTCGGCCACACTGTCCTGTCTACGTTGAGGCAGGGGCTCTTGCTGATCTGGGATCGCGCTGACTAGCCTAGCAGCTTATTTCAGGGTCCCTGCCTCCACTTCCTAAGTGTTGAAATTACAAGTCGCCCGGCACATGTGCCCAGCGCTTACACGGGTGCTAAAGAGCTGAACTCTGGATCCCAAGTTTACATGGTGTCCTACTTTGCTTTCAGCATTCCGGCTACAAGTAACTTGAGGGAGAAAAAGGCCTCTTTGGGTTATAGCTCCCAGGTCAAGGTCCATTGAGGGAAGTCAAGGCAGGAAGTGACAGAGGTCACTGAGGAGCACTGGTTACCGATCTGTTCATTGTGGCTTTCTCACCTTGCTGCTTCTTTTTTTTTTTTTTTTTTTTTTGATATAACACAGGACTATATGCCCAGAGATAAGTACAGCCTGTACTATAGATGGGACCCCACCCACACTCAACATGAGTCATTAATCAAGAAAATGCTCCAAAGATCTGCTACAGCCCAATCTGATGGAGGCATTTTCCTCAGTGTCCAAGATGACTCTAACTTGTGTCATGGTGACAAAAAAAAAAATTAGCCAGCACATATGACAAATGTGGTGGCAGTACACGCCTTTTAATCCCAGAACTTGGGAGGCAAAGGCAGGTAGATCTCTGAGTTCAAGGACAGCCAGGGCTACACCAAGCCAGGGCTACACCAAAAAACCCTGAGTCTAAAAAACAAAACAAAACAAAAAAATTTTGTGTACATGTGAGCGCAGGAGCACCTTAGAGGCCCGAGGAGGACAGTTGTGAGCCGCCAGATGTGGGTGCTGGGACCAAACCCAAGGGTCCTCTGGAAGAGCACCAAGTGCCCTTCACCATTGAGCCATCTACTCAGCATCTGACACGTGACTGCTAACTACCTGTAGCTAAAGAATGTTTGCTTTTGAAGCTGGGTCTTAATATAGATAGCCTGGCCTTTTTTTTTTTTTTTTAAGATTTATATTATTTATACATAGTATTCTGCCTTCATGTTCACCTGCAGGCCAGAAGAGGGCACTAGATCTCATTATAGATGGTTGTGAGCCACCATGTGGTTGCTGGGAATTGAACTCAGGACCTTTGGAACCTTTGGAAGAGCGGACAGTGCCCTTAACCTCTGAGCCATCTCTCCAGCCCAGGTAGCCTGGACTTTTAATTCTAGCACTGAAGAGGCAGGGCAGACAAATCTCTGAGATTGAGGCCACGTTGGTCTACCTAGCAAGACTTTGTCTTCAAATGCACGTGAGCTCATCCACCTGGGCTCTCTTTCTTTTTCTTTTTCTTTTTCCTTCTTATTTTTTCTTTCTTTCCTTTTTGCTTTTTCAAGACAAGGTTTCTCTCTGTAGCCCTAACTGTCCTGGACTTACTTGTAGACCAGGCTGGCCTCGAACTCACAGCAGTCCGCCTGCCTCTGCCTCCTGAGTGCTGGAATTAAAAGTGTGCGCCACCACGCCCGCTGGGCTCTGTTTCTTAGCTGAGTTAAGATTTGCATAAAGCGTGCGCCAGCGCCATCTGCAGTGTGAGACTTTCCTGTGTTAAGCTACTTATATGCAAAAGGGGTCATTAGTCCCCTCGGAATATGTCATGTTCTAAATATGTTGTTCCTGGCAGCATCGTGTGTGGTATTCTGTGGTTCACACCATGCCTGTGTTTCCTGTAAGCTGAAACTTGCTGAAAGTCCTCTAGCCCTTACCGCCCTGTCCCTTGTCACTCACGGCACTCATTCCATGCTTTGATGTTGTGGGGAGAATGAGTCTTTTCCAATCCATGCTGAGAATCGAACCCAGGCCCTCATGTGTACTAGGCATAAACTGCTCAAAGTTAGGGAGAATGTGGTTCAGAGGAGATCAGCCAAGGCCTGGGATCCAAGCAAACCCTGTACAAGACTTAACTGGGTTCTTTTATTATTATTATTATTATTATTATTATTATTATTATTATTATTATCATCATCATCATCATCATCATCATCATCATCATCATCATCAGGGTTCTCTGTGTAGCCCTGGCTGTCCTGGAACTCACTTTTCTAGGTTGCCTCTGCCTCCAGAATACTGGGATGAAAGGTGTGTGACACCATACCCTGCTTCTGTTTAGTATTTTTCAGATAATGTCTTGTAATGCAACCCAGGCTAGCCTGAAACTTGCTATGTTGCCCAGGCTGGTCCTGAACTTAGTATGCGGCCTTGCCAGGCTGGCTTGGAACTCACAGAGATCCACCTGCCTCAACCTCCCCAGTGCAAGGATTATAGACAGGATATCACCTCCACCCAGCTAGAATACTTAGCTATTACAGGCCACTGTGCTTCAAACGGTTCCAATTTTCTTTGTTCTTAACTGATTATATCCGTAGAGGGCGATTAGAAAACAGGCTCGCTGTGACCGCATCCAGCCATCCATCAGCATCTAGGTCCATGTTTGGTGATGGGGTAAGGGTAGGGGTCCTGATGTCTTCACAGGTCTACAGGCTCAGGATCTCCTCCACTCATACCCAGGGCCAGGCAAGGTCACTTGTCCACTTAGTGGGACATTGTACTCGATCGTGACGGGCGTCCACAAACACACCCTCATGTTGCCCCTGATTACTCAGGCCGGATGGGAGCCGTTCCACCTCCTCAGCAGGAAGACCCTCATCTCGTGGATTTATCCTTTCAGAGTCTTTGAAATGATTATGTTGCTAGAATTGCAAAATTAAAAAAAAAACAAAAAAACCAAAATGGCAGTGTTAGGTTACACATAACTTACTAGGGGAAACTCCTTCACATTTGCTCGCTTAGTTAATTCAGTTGTGTGTGGGAATGCGCGCCACAGTGCATGTGTGGGGGTCAGAGGATTACTTGTGGGAGTCAGTTATCCCTTTTCACCATGTAGGGATTGAACTCAGGTCGTCAGGCTTGGCTGCAGGTGCCTTTACCCATTAAACCTTCTCAGAAGCCCAGGGTTTTTTTTATAAAAGGGAACTTTACCTTATAACCAAATTGAAGTTTGGTTACCACACGTGCTTTTAATGGTCATATTTGAAGTAGCTTGGGTTTCTTTCTTTTCTTTTAAAATGTTTGTTTATTTATTTCTTTATTATGTGTACAGTGCTCTGCCTGCAGGATAGAAGAGGGCACCAGATCTCATCATAGATGGTTGCGAGCCACCATGGGGTTTCTCATGGACTCATGAACTCAGGACCTTTGGGAGAGCAACTAGTACTCTTTAACCTCTTAGCTATCTCTTCAGCCCCTAAAAGGGTTTTTCGTTTTATTTTGTGTTGTTTTTTACATATATAAACACACTATCTGCATGTACCTGCAGTCCAGAAGAGGGCATCAGATCTCATTATAGATGGTTGTGAGCCACCATGTTCCATTGCTGGGAATTGAACTCAGGATCTCTGGGAGAACAACCAGTGCTCTAAACCTCTGAGCCACCTCTCCAGCCCCCATGGCTTTGGTTTCTTATGTGATCAATGTAAGCAGACTAATATTTAAACATGTCAGATCATAGAGTAAATGTTTCCTCTTCCTGTTTTCTTAATACTGGTTAAAGATCCCACCAGTGCCTTTGGCTCAATGGTTAAGTGCTTGCCTAAAGTGCTAAAGGCCCCACAGTATCAAATAAGCAAACAAACAACAACAACAACAAAAAGCAACCCAGGCCTCAGAAGTCTGAGGCAGGAGCGTCATGAATTTGAGGCCAATCTGGGCTGCCATATAACAAGACCTTGTCTCAAAAAACCAAAAAAGAGCGTGGTGATGCATGGCTGTAATTCCAGCATTCAGGAGGCAGAGGCAAGTGGATGTCTGTGAGTTTGAGGCCAGCCTTGCCTACAGGGTGGATTTCCCAGGACATGTAGGGCTATAAGAAGACAGAGCTGAGCCAGGCGTGGTGGCGCACGCCTGTAATCCCAGCACTTGGGAGACAGAGGCAGGCAGATCGCTGTGAGTTCGAGGCCAGCCTGGTCTACAAAGCGAGTCCAGGACAGCCAAGGCTACACAAAGAAACTGTGTCTCAAAAAAAAAAAAGAAAAGAAAAGAAAAAAGAAGAAGAAGAAGACGACAGAGCTGAGCTAGTGAATTATCAGTGGGTAACCTGAAACTTAGACAAGGAAGTGCTCTCCAGATAAGGGTGTCTCCAAAGGCCGGTGAAGGCTGCAAGCTAACTCTGAGTTCAGGCAGCTCTGCATGTAGGAAATTGTCTCCTCCCAAAGCAGGAGCTTATAGGTCACTAATGTTCGTTTCTGGCCTTTTCCAGATTCCAGGGTCTGCAGATCTGAAGCAGGGTGCTCTTTTTGTAGAGGTGTTTTTTCTATTTGTTTTTATTTCATGTGCCTTGCTGTGTTGCCTGCATATATGTCTGTGTGAGGGTGTCAGATCCTCTGGAACTGGAGTTACAGACAGGTGTGAGCCGCCATGTGGGTGCCGGGAATTGAACCCAAGTCCTCTTAACCAGTGCTCTTAATGGCAGAGCCATCTCTCCAGCCTTGGAGAGGTCTTTGCAGGGGTTCTCTAGGTTGATGTGGCCTCTGAAGCTAAGACTCCAAAGAAGCTGGAAGAAAGGGATGAATGACGAGGGGACAGAGCCGGGACACCTGTTTGGTTGGGTTTTGGTTTTTTCAAGACAGGGTTTCTTTGTGTAGCTTTGGCTGTCCTGGACTCGCTTTGTAGACCAGGTTGGCCTCGAACTCACAGCGATCTGCCTGCCTCTGCCTTCCAAGTGCTGGGATTAAAGGTGTGCGCCACCACCGCCCATCCCCCGGCCCTGCTTCCCCAGTGCTGACAGTAAATACCTGCCATGTTTTCTCATGGAAACCCTTTCTCTCTCTCCCTCCCTCCCTCCCTCTCTCTCTCTCTCTCTCTTTTTGACAGGGTTTCTCTGTGTAGTCTTGGCTGTCCTAGACTCACTTTGTAGACCAGGCTAGCCTCACACCCACAGCAGTCCTGCCTGCCTCTGCCTCCCGAGTGCTGACATTAAAGGACATCTGTCTAGTGAAATGTGTCATAAACCCAATGTGATGCACAAGTCACGGTGTCAGTTGGTTTCCCAGCAGTGAACACACCCTGTCACAGCTCTGACATCAATACACAAAGCATTTCCGAATCTCCCTTCAGAATAGCCTTCCTAAGCCCACTCACTTCTCCTTTCTGCTTGTTCTTTCTTGCTGTAGGTTTTTTTTGTTGGGGGGGGGGGGGCCAGGCAGGGGTTGTTACTGTTGTTTGTTGTTTGTCTGTGTGAAAGAGAAAAGGACCTTGCTGTGTAGCCAGGCTGGAATTTATGGTCCTTTTTGGAGTACTGGAGTTACAGGCTCATGTGGCCACCCCAGCCCTTTGGGTTTTTTTGTTTTTTTGTTTTGGTTTCTCTGTGTAGCCTTGGCTGTTCTGGACTCACTTTGTAAACCAGGCTGGCCTTGAACTCAATCCACCTGCCTCTGCCTCCCAACTGCTGAGATTAAAGGCATGCGCCACCACTGCCCGGATGGCACACGCCTTTAGTCCCAGCACTCGGGAGGCAGAGGCAGGAGGATCTCTCTAAGTTTGAAGCCAGCCTGGTCTACAAAGCGAGTCCAGGATAGCCAAGGCTACACAGAGAAACCCTGTCTCAAAAAAACAAAACAAAAAAAGATTTATGTGAGTGTGTGTCTGTGTGCACATGTATGTGCACGGATACAGATGCCTGTGGATGCAGAGTCCAATCGAGTGTTGTCCTCTACCCCTCCTGCCTGCTCCTTCCAGGCAGCGTGTCTCCTTGAACCTTGGGCTTATATTTTCTCAGCTAATCCGGAAGCCAGTAAACCCCAGCAATCCTCCTGCCTCGTTCTCGACAAAACTGGGGTTCCATCTGAAGCAGCTCTGGGGCTGCCTAACAAACACCCACCATTGTCCAAGCCCTGAGTTAAGCATTCTTCATCTTCCCTACGACCCTGGACCCTAAAACACTCGTCAGTCCATTTGACAGATGAGAGATCCAAAGGCAGAGGGTCAGACCACACAAGCTTTGGGTGGGGGTGGGGTGGGGGTGGGGGTCCAGGCTTCCTTCCCTGGCTTGCAGAAGGGGTGGGCTTTTGTTCTAAGGTTGCTGTAGGAAGGTTTGGTGAGCTTGGATGCCTTTGAAAAAAACTGAGCCTGAGTTGCTAGGTGGTGACTGTCACCTAGTCCCCAGGAGCGGCGTTTAGTCTGGTTGCTGTGGTTCACACTCTGCCTGGCTTCTCTCATGACTGCCCAGCCTGCTGTGATTTTTCTGTGACAATGGGCACACTGCCTGATGGCCAGGCAGCAGTTGTATGGAGCTTTTCTAGGCTCTTCTAGCTGCAGGGGACACCCAGTTCCTGTCAGGGTTACTCATTTCTTTACGTTGCTAGGGCAGAAGAAGATGACAAACTTCCCTGCCCCTGTTCCCCAAATGTGTCCCTTCATGCCACACTAAACTGGAAAGGTCCCGCAACAGTGGTCACGTGCTGCCCATGCTTCTTTCAAGTCAGCATTTCTCTCAGTGTCTCTGTTTCCTCCTCTTAAAATGTCACCAGCCTACTTGCTGAGGTGTGGTGACATCGTGATTGTGAAGTGACCTTTTTTTTTTTTTTTTAAAAAGACAGGGTTTCTTTGTGTAGCCCTGGCTGTCTTAAAACTTACTATTAGACCAGGCTGGCCTCGAACTCAGAGATTTGCCTGCCTCTGCCTCCCCAAATGCTGGGATTACAGGCGTATGCCACCACTGCCCTGCTGTGAAGTAACATTTTAAAAGGCTTATTTTAAAAAAAAGAAAAAAGGCTTATTTACATATGTGTCTGTGAAATTATATGTGCGTATGGTAGAGGGTGCATACCTGTGGAGGCCAAAAGAGAGCGTCACGTGTCCTCTGTTACTCTCCACTTATTCCTTTGAGGCAGGGTCTCTCCTTCAGCCTGGGCTCACGTTTTCATGGCTAACACAGAGACACCCTGTGGCGGAGAGAGAAAAGGGGAAAGGACCCATACTTCAGGAATGAAGGAGCTGCCCTAGAGGAGAGTTGATGATGAGTAAATTAGAGGGAAGAAGTTAGGGCGGCCTTGCAGCTGCCGGCATCTAAACAGAGATTCCAAAAGGACAGTACGAAGCCGACTCCCTCCAGTTGTGTGCTGGGCCTTTCCCTGTCTGTGTGCCCGTCTGTGTGACTTCCTCAGTTCTGACAGTTGGCACGTACTGACCCACAGCCCTCTGCCCCCTAGGTCGTCCACAGGGACCTCAAACCCAGTAACATCCTGTATGTGGATGAGTCCGGGGACCCCGAGTGCCTGCGCATCTGTGACTTTGGCTTCGCCAAGCAGCTGCGGGCTGAAAACGGGCTCCTCATGACACCGTGCTACACAGCCAACTTTGTGGCACCTGAGGTGAGTGGAGGCACCAGGAGGCCTTGTGCCTGCTCTTAAGGGTGCCGTACTATCTGGAACTGAAGTGTTCATGACCTGGATCCAGGTACCAAGGGAGGAACACCTATAGCGCACACTGTATGTACACTTATGTACCGTGCTGGGCACTGTTAGATGACCTAACGCCGCCCAGCCTGACCATCCTCCCCTGTCTCCTGCCAGGTGCTAAAGCGCCAGGGCTATGACGAAGGCTGTGACATCTGGAGCTTGGGCGTGCTGCTCTACACCATGCTGGCAGGGTGAGTGTGAGCCTCCCAGCCTCCTAACTTACCCCTCGTGCCAGGGCGGAGGCCGGAGGCCGGAGGCTAAAGCTGGATTTGGGAAACTTCTTTCTAGATACACTCCATTTGCCAATGGGCCCAGTGACACGCCTGAGGAGATCCTCACCCGGATCGGCAGCGGGAAGTTCACCCTCAGCGGGGGAAACTGGAACACAGTTTCAGAGACAGCCAAGGTGCGTCTGTGAGGGCTGGAGCACGGAGACGAGCTGACCCCGGGGCTTTTCAGCTGTCCTTGGGACAGCCCCCTCCTTCTCTCTCTCTCTCTCTGTCTCTCTCTCTCTCTCTCTCTCTCTCTCTCTCTCTCTCTCTCTCTCTCTCTGTCTCTCTCTCTCTCTCTGTAGCCCTGGCTGTCCTAGATTCACTTTGTAGACCAGGCTGGCCTCGAACTCACAGCGATCCGCCTACCTCTGCCTCCCGAGTGCTAGGATTAAAGGTGTGTGCCACCACGCCAGGCTGTACAGCCTCTTCCTCTTAGGTGTGTGTTCCACCAATCCTCATTGCAATATTACCCAATGCACCCCCTCCCTCTGTTTGTCTGCATAACTTCACTGGCCCTTCTGTGTTCTGGGGCCTAAAGGATACAGGGGGCTGCCTAACCCCTGTCTCTCTCTGTGGAGAGTTGGTGTGGTAGGAAATATGCCAGCACATCAAGGCTAGCTCTCCGGCCAAGTGTGTGGGTACCTGCCTGTGCCCTGTGCCTTGGACTTAAGTATTGGGGAGTTTCTACTCTGGGAGAACCTCTGCGTAACACCACCTACACCGGGTGTTGTCACCTCTGTTTCTCAGAAGGAAAACTTAGGCCCATAAGTAACGTGTCTGGGACACTCAAGCTGGTGAGGGCAAGAGCTAAGCTTAGCATTTCTATTTATTTGGGGTTAAGTTACTGTTTCAGGGTTTGTTTGTGGTTTTTTGTTTGTTTGTTTGTTGTTGTTTTTTGTTTTTTTGTTTTGTTCTCGCTGTGTAGCCCAGGCTATCTCAGAACTTTGTCTATAGACTAGACTGGCATTAAACTCACCAAGATCTGCCCTCCTCTGCCTCCTCAGTACTGGGTTTAAAAGTGTATACCACCACAGCCAGCCTTGTTTTTTATTTTAATTCTGTGTGTGTGTGTGTGTGTGTGTGTGTGTGTGTGTGTGAACGTACCTGTGAGTACAGGTGACTTGGAGGCTAGAAGGCATAGGGCCCCTTGGAGCTGAAGTAACATCTCGTGTGCCCCCTACAAGACTGCAGTGGTGGCTCACACCTTTAATCCCAGCACTCGGGAGGCAGAGGCAGGCGGATCTGAGTTCTGAGTTCAAGGCCAGCCTGGTCTACAGAGGGAATTCCAAGACAGTTAAGTGTACACAAAGAAACTCTGTCTTGAAAAGCCAAAAAGAAAAGCATGCTGGGAATTGAACTGCAGCCCTCTGGGGAGGCAATAAGCACAGAGTTTGTCTGGTTTGGTTTTGCCTTGAGGACAAGGTCTCTCCCAGCTCTGACTGGCCTTCAAGCCCTAGGTAGCTGAGACTTTTTTGGTTGATTTGGTTTTTCCAGACAAGGTTTCTCTGTGTAGCCTTAGCTGTCCTGGACTTACTCTGTAGACCAGACTAGCCTCGAACTCACAGAGATCTGCCTATCTCTGCCTCCCAAGTGCTGGTATTAAAGGCATGAGCTATCCCCCACCCCCACCCCTACCCCACCCCCGGCCTGATTTTTAACTCTTGATCTTCCTGGCCCTGCTTCCCCAGTGCTGGTAGTAAATGCCTGCCACGTTTTCTCATGGCTTTCTCATTTCACTTTTGTTCTTCGTATAGTGCTGGGGTTGGAACCCAGTACCTCGTGCATGCCGGGCAAGCTCTCAAGCTCTCAGGCTCGCACTACACCCTACCCTAAGAAGAGTCCAATTTGAACCCGCATCTGCTTGCCCCTGCCCCCGATCGTTAGGCAATTCCCACCTTTCCACGTGACTTTTCTGAAACAGAAAGGGAAAGATGCCTTCCAAATGCCTGCAGCAGCCAAGATGGCCGGAAGGGACCCCTGGACTGTTGGGGAGGGGGCCTTTGGTATATGACAAACACGTTGTGGGGTTTTTGTAAGGGCTCAGGCCAGAGCCTGGTGGACGCGATTGCCTCCGAATCGTTGACCATCAGCGAGGCGCTCAGTGGAACAGAGCTACCTGTTCCCTCAATGGCCCGCCCATCACCTCCTTACCCACGTGTCTCTAGGACCTGGTATCTAAGATGCTGCATGTGGACCCCCACCAGCGCCTCACAGCCAAGCAGGTCCTGCAGCACCCGTGGATCACGCAGAAAGACAAGCTTCCCCAGAGTCAATTGTCCCACCAAGACCTGCAGCTCGTAAAGGTGGGCCTGGGGCTGCCAAGTGTCTGGGGTCGGGCTTGGTCTCAGACCACGGGACTTGAAGTGGCAGAGCCAGGCAGTTCTGCCTGCCCAAATCCAGGAGATTTAGGCAAGAGATTTAGCCCTACCCCAAGGGAGTCCCACACTTAACACATTCTTGTGTCCCAGGGAAAACCAGTGGTCATGAAATACCACCAAGGCTAGGAACGGTGGGACCCTGGGAGGGGGGGTGGGCCAGACCCTGGAGTGTGTGTGTTTTGTCTGTCCAACCCCCTCCTCCCTGGTCTGATCTCCTCCCTTCTCTCAGGGAGCCATGGCAGCTACGTATTCTGCACTCAATAGCTCCAAACCCACGCCCCAGCTGAAGCCAATCGAATCATCTATCCTGGCCCAGCGGCGGGTGAGGAAGCTGCCCTCCACCACCCTGTGAACCACAGTGCGGACAAACTTCTTGGTGGCAGAGTCCTTCCCAGAGGGAGCAGGCCTGAGTCACAGGACCAGTGAAGCAATGTCCTAAAGGAAGTAATCAGCGAGACCACCCAAGTGAGGGTATGAAGTGCCTTCCTCCCCAGGACAGACTCTTCTGAGCTCAGGCTCCGTTGTGTGAGATCCAGTCACTGTACAAACTATTTTTTAAGGAAAAAAAAAATAGTGTTATCTACCAAAAATATGGCATCTATCAAAACCATGGATTTTTACAAGATCCATTTGCCTTCTTGGCCACTGCAGTCCCAGGAGGAGCGCCAAGTCACATGGAGACTGTGTGGCCAAGACTCCCTTGATCAGCTTTGGGGCCTTCCCCTGAGCACCCCCTCCATTGGCTATGGAGCCATCTGCACAGGCCTCCAAGCAGCCCAGCGTTGCCTCTCGGTCATCCACTGACTACCTGCAGAACTTGGTCCCCAGCCGGCTCCTTTTCCGTTCTGTTCTGGGTCCCTGTTAGAGCCAGGGACCCCCGCCCCGTCAGCTCTTGGCTCCAGGCACCAGCGTCCACATTGCCCATCCACAGTGGGCCCCTGCAGCCGGGCCGGACAGCCCCCGTGGAGAGGAGGCAGAGAGCACTTTTTTTGGCCAACTTCCTGTCAGCCACTGGATAGGGTTCACAGGAGACCAGGGAGGCGGGCCATGGGGGACGAGGGCTTTTTCATTTTCTCCTCAGCTGGTAACTCAGGGTTCACCTGTCCAAGGCCTTTCTAATAAACTTACAATCCTGTCGAAGCAACCGCTCTTCCACCCTTTATCCTCCTTGAAGGCTTTGGCAGTGACAGGAAAGAGGCTAGGGGCAGTCTAGCCTGCCTGCTCGGAGCATGGGTCATTTGAGGAGTGTGTAAGAATCCCTCTGGTTCTATCACGTGCTCCTACGAGAGGAATCCATCACGGTATGGACAAACAGTAATGTCACTAGCAACCAGTGACAGATTCTGGGCCCCTGGCTGGCCCTGTGTGGCGAGAATCCAACCCAGGGCCTTATACCCTGGAGACAAGCACTCTGCCACTGTCGTCCTTCCTTTCCTCTTCGCGGTACTAGGAATTGAACCCGGGACCCCACGCAGTGCTCCGTCACTGAACTGTGCCCCCAGCACCTGTCTTGTTTAAGCTTAACCAATCCTGTCGGATCAATGCTTCAGTTTATGGATGGAAAACAGGCACAAAGAGGGAATGACATTCCCCCATGCAGTAGGTGTTTTCAGGTGACCCAGGTAGAAAAATATGGCCCTGGGTCTTACCCTATAGAAGGGGAAATGGGCACTTAAGAACCCAAGGTTGCCTGTCGTGGTGGTGGCACACGCCTTTAATCCCAGCACTTGGGAGGCAGAGGCAGGCGGATCGCTGTGAGTTCAAGGCCAGCCTGGTCTACAAAGCGAGTCCAGGACAGTTAAGGCTACACAGAGAGACCCTGTCTCGGAAAAAAAAAAAAAAGAACCCAAGGTCAGCTGGGGAGATGGCTCGTGGGTATGAACATCGCTTGTTCTAGCTGAGAACCAGAGAGCCGGAGTCCGATCCCCAGTGTCCTCATGGCTCCTCACAAGTGTCTGTAACCCCGGTTTCAGTGCATGCAATCTCTCAGAAATCTAGCCAAAATACCAATGTACAGGAAAGGAACAAAAACAACAACAAAAAGACATTCAGAGTCTAGGGAGGAAGGCCGCTGTGGAGAGCAGCCAGAAGCTGAGGTCTGGGTGGCCAGAAAGGACTACCTGCAACCGGGAGAGTTAGGGCAGACAAGTTAGAGGACAAAGTGCTTAGCCCGTGTGAGAGGGCTGGTGGCACTGGCCTCCTCCGAACCAGGAGTTTGTGCTAGACAAGTTGAGAGGAGGCAGGCCTTTGCAGGCCAGACTTGAGCGTTGTGAAGCATTGAGCAAGCACTTAAAAGGATTTAGGGCAATGGTTCTCGCCCTTGATTCAGTTCCTCAGATTGTGGTGCCCTCCAACCATAATGTGTTTTTGTTGTTGTTGTTGTTTGGGTTATTTATTTATTTATTGTTTTGTTTTTTGAGACAGGGTTTCTCTGTGTAGCCTTGGCTGTCCTGGACTCGCTTTGTAAACCAGGCTGGCCTGGAACTCACCTCTGCCTCCCAAGTGCCGGGATTAAAGGTGTGTGCCACCACAGCCTGGCTTTTTGTCTCTGAAATGGGGTTTTCTGTGTAGCTTTGGCTGTCCCGGAACTCACTGTAGATCAGACTGATATTGAAATCAGAGACCGGCCTGCCTCTGCCTCCCAAGTGCTGGGATTAAAGGTATGTGCCACCACCGCCCAGCCCTTAATATTAGTTTGTTGCTACTTCATAACTGTAATTTTGCTACTGTTATGAATCATAATGTAGACATCTGATAGGCAGGACATCTGATATGTGACCCCTGTAAAAAGGTTGAAAAAAAGTGGTTTGACGGGGGCTGGAGAGATGGCTCAGTGGTTAAGAGCACTGACTGTTCCTCCAGAGGTCCTAAGTTCAATTCCCAGCAACCACATGGTGGCTCACAACCATCTATAATGTGATCTTATGCCCTCTTCTGGCCTGCAGGTATGCATACCGGCAGAGCACTGTATACATAATCATAAATAACTCTTTAAAAAACGAAACACTTGTTGAGGGGCTAGGCATGTAGTTCAGAGGTACAGGTAAGATTTAATCCCCAACACCACATAAGTAAGACATAATAGTAACATGCTTGCTCTCTTCCCAGCCCCTTCCTACTGTAGCCCAGGCTGGCCTCTTCTCTGCCCCTTCCTACTGTAGCCCAGGCTGGTCTCAAACATGATATTTCTGCTTCAGCCTCCTAACAGGAAGTAGAGAAACATTGACCTACTTATATGGTGGTGCCTTAGATTGAGCCACCTGGAAAACTGTACAGACTGTAGCCCTGGGCGATTTCTATGTTTTAAAGTCGCTGCTGTATGTCAAGTTGACGGGAAGAGGAGGCAAGACGGAAGAACAGTGTGGCCGTGTAAGAGCTGATTGCCATGCAAGGCGGACATCCTGAGGTCAAGTCCCAGAGCCCTCAGTGGAGAGAGCCCTGACCTCTGACGTTCACAAGGGTGCTATGGTGTGTGTACCCACACTTGCATAGACACATCAGACACAATAAAATAATAGGGGAAAAAAATCCTTGTGAGCTGGTGGTGGTAGCACCTGCTTGTAATCCCAGCGTGTGCTGAGAGGTGGGGAGACAGGAGGAGCAAGGCCTTGATTTTGTCTGTTTGGATGTGGTTTGGGGCAGAGCCTCATGTATCCCAGGATGAATTTGTCCTCAGCGACGTGGTGTGTTCAGAGTCAGCATGGCTTACGTGAAATGAGACCCTCTCTCATGTGACACTCAGACATCAGGAAGGCAAAATACCCTACCACGCCAAAAAAGCAACAACTGAGCCACTTCTGTTTATCTCAACATCACTTGAAAATGGACTAAGTGAGCCGGGCGTGATGGTGTACGCCTTTAATCCCCATGCTCCGGAGGCAGAGGCAGGCAGATCGCTGTGAGTTCAAAGCCAGCCGGATGTACAAAGTGAGTCCAGGCCAACCAAGACTACACAGGAAGACCCTGTCTTAGAAAAAAAATTTTTTTCAAGTAGGTGGATATGAATAAGAAAGGAAAAAGTTTGTGCAAAGTTTGCTCAACGGTGACTCCTCCCCAGCCCTTCTTCTAGCCCTCATCAGACCCTAGAAAGCTCACAGCTGCCTGTCTCTCAGCACGGATTCACTAAGATGAACCCACTGATGATGGCCAGAGCTGAGGAGACACATCGACTCAGCCCTTGTCTGTTTTCCTTTCTTTCTAGATGTATTCATTTACTATGTATACAGTGCTCTGCCTGCATGTACACCTGCAGGCCAGAAGAGGGCATCAGATTACGTTATAGATAGTTGTGAGCCACCGTGTGGTTGCTGAGAATTGAACTCATGACCTCTGGAAGAGCGGATTGAGCTCTCGGGTCTCACCTGAGAGTGCTGTGCA
This sequence comes from Acomys minous, assembly GCF_964271855.1. Taxonomy (NCBI): domain Eukaryota; kingdom Metazoa; phylum Chordata; class Mammalia; order Rodentia; family Muridae; genus Acomys; species Acomys minous. The sequence goes on along the minus strand of NC_140487.1, from coordinate 109,475,382 downwards.
CTCTGTGGTCTTCATGCTTTCATTAAATCTTCCTGGAAGCAAGAGACAAACTGCATTTCACATGTGATAAAATTAAAGCTCAGGGGCTGGAGAGATGACTCAGAAGTTAAAAGCACTGGCTGCTCTTCCAAAGATCCTAAGTTCAATTCCCAGCAACAACATGGTGACTCACAACCATCTATAAAGATATCTGGTGCCCTCTTCTGGCCTGCAAGTATACATGTAATGTAGGCAAAACATTGTATACCTAAATAAGATTTAAAAAAAAAAAAAAAAGCTCAGAGATTGACTTGCCCAAGGACACAGCTATGTGGCAGAGCCAAATTCACAAATGAGTGTGACTCGAAACACCTCTGAGCTGAGAACACCCAGGAGTGATGCCACAATGCACAGCTCTATCCAGCTCTCTCCCTTTGCCTCAGCCTGCCAGTGTCACAAAATTCTTCCTGAGGTCTGGTGTCTTTTTGTTTTTGTTTTTGTTTTTTTCTTTTTCAAGACAGGGTTTCTCGCTGGGCGTGGTGGCGCACGCCTTTAATCTCAGCACTTGGGAGGCAGAGGCAGGCGGATCGCTGTGAGTTCGAGGACAGCCTGGTCTACAGAGTAAGTCTAGGACAGCTAAGGCTAACACAGAGCAACCCTGTCTCTAAAAACCAGGAAAAAAAAAGACAGGGTTTCACTGTGTAGCCTTGGCTGTCCTAGACTTACTCTGTAGACCAGGCTGTCCTCGAACTCACAGCGATCCGCCTGCCTCTGCCTCCCAAGTGCTGGGATTAATGGCGTGCGCCACCACGCCCGGCTAGTGTTTTTTTGTTTTTTTGGTTTTTGCAAGACAGGGTTTCTCTGTGTAGCCTTGGCTGTCCTGGAGTCGCTTTGTAGACCAGGCTGACCTCGAACTCACAGTGATCCGCCTGCCTCTGCCTCCCGAGTGCTGGGATTAAAGGTGTGCGCCACCACGCCCGGCCCCCCTCTCTTTTTTTTAAATGTGTATCTGCCTTCATGGATTTATTTGTACCACACGTGTGCTGGGGCCTGCGGAGGCCAGAAGAAGGCACTGGAGTCCCTGGAACAGTTGTGGGCCACCTGATGGCGATGCTGGAAACCAAACTCAGGCCCTGTGGAAGAGCAGAGAGTAATTGCTCTTATCTGCTGAGTCATCTCCTGCCCCACAGGTCCTGACCTTTTTTTTTTTTAAGCATTTCTTATATTTTGCTCATTTGTGTACCATGCTTTCTAGGATGACTTCAAAATAGTTCCCCTCAGCCGGGTGGTGGTAGCACACACTTTTAATCCCAGCACTCGGGAGGAAGAGGCAACAGGATCTCTGTGAGTTTGAGGCCAGGCTGGTCTACAAAGCAAGTCCAGGACAGCCAAGGCTACACAGAGAAACCCTGTCTCCAAAAAAACTAAGAAAAACAAAAACAAAAGTTCCCCTCAGAAGAAAGGCTGGCTTCCTGCCTGTGTGGAGAAGTCAAACACTCAGGACTTCACTCTGCAGTGACAGGTCAGCAGAGAGCCTGCTTTGTGGCTTTGGTCATTTGTTGAGGAACTGTGGGATGTGTGATCTTCTGAGGCCCCCTTCACACCAGGCAGGGCACTGATGTCACATTCATGCCTAAAGCTATCTCAAAGCGCTAGGGAGGTGGCTCAAGTGGGAGAGTGCTTGCCTGGCATGTACAAAGCCCTGGGTCCAGTCTCCAGCACTGCTGCGTAAAGCCAGGTGTGGTCCGTACACCTGTAATCCCAGCACTTGGAAAGTAAAGGGAGGAGAAATGGGGGTTCGCTGTCAGCCTCAGCTGCAAGGCAAATTTGAGGCCAGCCTGACTCAAAAAGAAAAGCAAAAGCAAAAAAAAAAAAAATCCAAGTTGTCTCATGGGGTAGGTATTTTTGATTTGACAAGAAGGAAATTGAGGTCAAGTAAGGAAATGTACTCACAGTGTCTAAGCAAGGAAGTGGCTAGGCTCCACCCCCACCCCTTTTTTTTTAGAGAAAAAAAAAACACCTTTTATTTACTGTGTTTATGTATATGGCCGTAGCATGTAGGTGGAGGTCAGAAAACACCTTGCAGAAGCTGACTCTCCTATTATGTGTTTTGAGGGGCAGAGAACTCAGGTCATTAATCTTGGTAGCAAGTGCCTTGACTTGTTGAACCATGTCACCAGCCCTGTGGGGTTTTGTTGGTTTGTTGTTGGTTTTTGAAAAAGAGAATATTTCCTCTTGCCCAGGCAAGCCTCTGTGTTGTCCAGTCTTGAATTTCTAGGTTCAAAACTCCTCCTGTCGGCCAGGCGTGGAGGAGTCCGAAGATGACACCGAAGTCAAACAGTATAATTTTCAGGTTTTTTTTTTTCTTCTTTTTCAAGACAGGGCTTCTCTGTGTAACAGCTCTGGCTGTTCTGGAACTTGCTCTGTAGTCCAGGTTGGCCTCAAACTCACTGAGATCCACCTGCCTCTGCCTCCCAAGTGCTGGAGATTAAAAGAGTAAGTCACCATTGCCTGGCTGTTTTTGTTGTCATTGTTGTTTGTTTGTTTGTTTGTTTGTTTGTTTTCTGAGACAGGGTTGTAGCCTTGGCTGTCCTGGACTCACTTTGTAGAGCAGGCTGGCCTCGAACTCACAGAGATCTGCCTGCTTCCACCTACCACAGTGCTGGGATTATAAGGTGCACACCACCGTGTCAGGCTTTAACAGTATACCTTTCTCTGGTGTTAGAGGATACAGGACCATAGATCCAAGTGTCTTGGTGTCCACCCACTGTTGCCTTCCCAGGTGAACTGGGCAGGAGGGGAAGGAAGGGAACATTGCAGGGGGGGTGGGGCTAGGCCCTCCCACTCACCTCTCACGGCCTCAGGACCACCCCTTGGCTTGTGGCTGCAGCTGCCACCTTCGCTGAAGGTGTGGCACTCACTCAGTGAGGTCTCTCTCCTTCGTGTTGAGTCAGTTTTCCTGAGTCCCCCCAGAGTTAGGTGGTGGTGGGGGAACCCCTCTCTTTGTTTCCAGAAAAAAGTATAGCTACTCAGAAAAATCTCAGCTCAGAGCGGAGGAACTTTCCAAGGTGTGGGGACTACCCCGTGAAGTGGCGGCTTCTCCACTGCTGGTGATATTTCATCGAGGCGGGGGCGGCTTAGCTGAAAGGGGCTTCCTATGGGAGGCACGGGTTGGGTCTAGGCCTTTGATGCTCTTTAACTGTAAGCTTTTATGAGTCATTATGCGTTGAAATTTAGCCTTTAAATAAGGGTCAAGCTGGGTGTGGTGGCGCACGCCTGTGATCCCAGCACTTGGGAGGAGGCAGAGGGAGGTGGATCTCTTTGAGTTGGAGGCCAGCCTGGTCTACAGAGTGAGTCCATGACAGTCAAGGCTACACAGAAAAACCCTGTCTCAAAGAACGGGGGTGGGTGGGAGAGGTGGGGGGTGGGGAGAAAGGGTCAAATATAGGACATTATCTATATGAATTTTGAGGTAAGAAAGACAGGCTGGGAACCTGCTGCATTGGTATAGCATGTGCCTCAGACAGGAGGAGTTTTTTGTTTTGTTTTGTTTTTTTGTCTTTCGTGACAGGGTTTCTCTGTGTAGCCTTGGCTGTCCTAGACTCACTTTGTAGACCAGGCTGGCCTCGAACTCACAGCAATCCACCTGTCTCTGCCTCCCGAGTGCTGGGATTAAAGGCGTGCGCCACCACGCCCGGCTCCCCTTGTTTTTTCTAAGACAGGGTTTCACTGCCCAGTCCTGACTGTCATGGAGCTCACTCTGGCCTTGAACTTAGAGATCCACCTGCCTCTGCCTCCCAAGTGCTCAGCTTAAAGGTGTGCAACATCACACCCATCCAGTTCCACATCTTTAAACTTGAGTTCAGAGTGTCTGTGTTTTGTTTGAGGCACATGAAACAAGATGGCCGAGGATTAACTCGAGCTAACTGCCTCCCGGCTCAGGCTCTTGCCCCACTTCATATTTGGTGGAACAAAACCGTATCCAAGGCCTGGAGAGAAGGTGGCTTCCCTGAGGTCATTCCCCAGGGAGAAAAAGGGACCTTTCACAAGACCTCGCTCTCCCTTCCTGCCCAAAAACTGCTCTCTGAGCAGTGAGCGGTGTGTGTGACTCAATGCGAGACTGCTTTTTATAAAGTCATTTCCTTCTCTTCTGTGGCTCCACACCTGCCCCAAAGGCTGTGGGCTGAATTGAGAAATCAGGCGGTAGATGACACATGTCTGACCTGGGCATGAAGCTTGCATCAGGGTCAGGCCTGCCTCACTCCTCCATGGCAGAAAAGTCTCCCCCGGGGGCTGGATTTAGCTGGGCCCAGTCACTCCTACTGTTGCTATGGAGCTTTCCTTGCTGGGGCTTCAGGGTGTCGTCCAACTAGAGACTAACTTTGAGCAATGATTGTGGTTTAGTAAAGAGGCACAAGAGAGACCATGTCTCACACCAGCCGTTGCATCACAACCCCGTGTGGGTTTGTTTTTTTTAAATATTTATTTACAGCCGGGCGTGGCAGCGCACATCTTTAATCCCACAGCATTCAGGAGGCAGAGGCAGGCGGATTACTGTGAGTTGGGGGGCAGCCTGGTCTACAAAGTGAGTCCAGGACAGCCAAGGCTACACAGAGAAACCTGTCTTGAAAAAAACAAAACAAGGGCTGGAGAGATGGCTCAGAGGTTAAGAGCACTGACTGCTCTTCCAGAGGTCCTGAGTTCAATTCCCAGCAACCACATGGTGGCTCACAACCATCTATAATCAGACCTGGCACCCTCTTCTGTCACACAAGCAAAGCACTGTATACATAATAAATAAATAAATCTTAAAACAAAACAAAACAAAACAAAAACATAAAAAATATTTATTATTTATTCAGTATTCTGCCTGCAGGCCAGAAGAGGGCACCAGATCTCATTATTGGTGGTTGTGAGCCACCGTGTAGTTACTGGGAATTGAACTCAACCTCTGAGCCATCTCTCCAGTGCCCCCAGCCATATGTTCTTATGCACTCATCTGGCCTCTAAATTGCAGGTCTTACAGCAAACTGGAAAGCATCCTCAGAGGGTCTGGGGGCACTTAAAAAAAAAATTAATAGCAGGTTCTGGTGGCTCAGGACTGTAATTCCAGCTGCTTGGGAGATGGGGACAGAGGATCCAAGTTCAAGGTTAATCTTGAGCAACTTATATGACTATCTCAAACTAAAAAGCAAAAATAGGGGCCTGAGATATGTATTAGTGGTTGAGCACTCGCCTAGCATATGTAAGGTCCTGGGTTCAATCCCCAGTACTGGAAAAATAAAGTAATGAGAACCAAGGCTCTGGCAGCAACCATGAGGCAGGCAGATCTCTGTGTTTGAGGCTAGCCTGGTCTTCTAAGCAAGTTCAGGACAGCAAGGCTACATAGAAAAACCCTGTCTCAAAATCCCTCCCCAAAAAGAAAGAAAGAAAGGAAGGAAGAAAGAAGAAAGCAAGCTGGTCGTGGTGGTGCATGCCTTTAGTCCCAGCATTGAGGAGGCAGAGGCAGGCAGATCTCTTTGAGTTTGAGACCATAATTTGATCGTACACCAGGCTTGCCTTGAACTTACAGAGATTGACCTACCTTTGTCTCCCAAGTGCTGGGTTAAAGGTGAGTCATGCTATGCCTCATGAGACAAAGTTTTCCGTTAATTTACATACCCCAGGCTGACCTTGGTTATATAGGTCAGCCTGGCCTCGGTCTCCTGAGTGCTGGCTTGTGCCGCCATGCCCGGATAAGATCACAGAGTTCTCAGGGCGTGGTGGCGCACCCCGGTAATCCCAGCACTCGAGAGGCAGAGGCAGGTGGATTGCTGTGAGTTCGAGGGCAGCCTAGTCTACAAAGTTGAGTCCACGACAGCCAAGGCCACACAGAGAAACCCAGTGGCTGGGTCTCAGAAAAGAACTCTGCCAGGAATGTGGGCTGTGCTGCCAGGTCACCTCCAGGGGGCGCTGACGAGCTGCCTACCAGTCAATAGTGCCCAGTTCTTCAGCTGACTGGGACACAAAAACTTCTCTATTGGGAGGCAGAGGCAGGTGGATCGCTGTGAGTTCGAGGCCAGCCTGGTCTACAAAGTGAGTCCAGGATGGCCAAGGCTACACAGAGAAACCCTGTCTCGAAAAACCAAAAAAAAAAAAAAACAAAAAAAAAAACTTCTCTATTAAACTGTGACTCAGGCTAACAGATCAGGAAGGAATGTTTCTTCTTTCTTTCTTTCTTTCTTTCTTTTCTTTTTTTTCGAGACAGGATGGGCGTGCGCCACCATGCCCAGCTCTTTTCTTTCTTTTTCTTTTTTTCTTTTTCTTTTGTTGTTGTTGTTGTGTGTTTTCGAGCCTTGGATGTCCTGGAACTCTTTGTAGACCAGGCTGACTTCGAACTCACAGTGATCCATCTGCCTCTGCCTCTGCCTCTGCCTCTGCCTCTGTCTCTGCCTCCTGAGTGCTGGGTTTAAAGGCATGTGCCACCATGCCCGACCCAGGGCTGTTCATCTAGAAGGCTCTTCAATCTCCTAGCTTGCTGATGAGGCACCATGGTGATGGCTTATGGTCCGGGGAGTCTGGTGAAAGTGGAAAAGATTCTTTTAGGAAGATGTCTGAGGGTCTCCACGCGTGACCAAATTAGTAAACCTTGTCTCTAAGAAAGTGATTCTTAGCCCGGGCAGGGTGGTGCAACCTTTAATCCCAGCACTCAGGAGGCAGAGGCAGGGGGAGGCTAGCCTGCTCTACATAGTGAGTTCCAGGACAGCCAAATCGATGCAGAGAAACCCTGTCTCAAAAATAAACAAACAAACAAATATTGGCTGCTCTTGCAGAAAACTGGCCGTCAATCCCCAGCACGTACATGGCAATTTACAGATCCAATGTCGACTTCTGACCTCAGCTGGGACCAGGAACACATGTGGTACATATACATGCATGATGGCAAAACACACATATAAAATAAATAACTGATATATTTGCACTGTATGTGCTGGCTATAGCCAGAAGTGGTAGTTTGCCTTTAATCCTAGTACTCAAGAGGCAGAGGAAGGTGGATCTCTGTGAGTTCGAGGCCAGGCTGGTCTACAAATTGATTCCCATGGAGAAACCCCGGTCTCGAAAAGGAAAAACAAACAAACAAAAACTTGTCTTGAAAAAGAAAGGACGAGCCGGGCGTGGTGGCGCACGCCTTTAATCCCAGCACTCGGGAGGCAGAGGCAGGCGGATCGCTGTGAGTTCGAGGCCAGCCTGGTCTACAAAAGTGAGTCCAGGTCAGCCTAGGATACATAGAGAAACCCTGTCTCGAAAAACCAAAAGAAAAAAAAAAAGAAAAGAAAAAAAAAAAGAAATGACGGGGCGTGTCGGTGCACGCTGTTAATCCCAGCACTCGGGAGGCAGAGGTAGGTGGAGCTCGTTGTTCAAGATCAGCTTGGTCTACAGAATGAGTTCCACAACTGCCAGGACTTCACAGAGAAATTCATATATATAATTTGAATATATGTAATACTAAGTGTTTTCCAAAGTACTTGTACCATTTACTCTCCTACTAGGAATGCACGGATTCCTGTTGTGACTCCAGAGGTGTCTGACTGGCTTACAGGGGTCCCAGAGGGGCAAGGAACGAGGCCCAACACATGTGTAGATGGCAGCATCACGTTGAAATGTCAAAAGGTTGGACACCTGTGCTTAGATTGTGCTGTCAGTTGTTTTAAATTTAGTCACGCTGGTGGGTGTGGAGTGGTTTCTCTTTGTGAGTTTAGTCTGCATTTCCTGATGACTAACGTTCGTGACCGTTTTTTCACAAAGTCAGTATTTCTATATGCTTCTGCCCATGCGAACCTTGCTATTTACTTATTTTTGGATTTTTAAAACTTTTATTATGTATACAATGTATACAATGTTCTGCCTGCATATGTGCCTGTATGCCAGAAGAGGGCACCAACTCTCTCTTTATTTATTTATTTATTTTTCTTTTTTCAAGACAGAGTTTCTCTGTGTAGCCTTAGCTGTCCTAGACTCACTTTGTAGACCAGGCTGGCCTCGAACTCACAGCCATCTGCCGGGGGTGGGGGGTGGGGGTGGGGGTGGTCTCATGTAGCCCAGGCTGGCCCCAGACTTACTGTGATGCTCTGATCGCCCCCGGCCTCTGCCTCTCAAGGGCTAGAATATAGGCTTGTGCCATCATGCCTGGTTTATGTGGTGTGGCTGTCAGACTCAGGGTTTCCTCAGTATTAGGCAACTAAGGACTGGGCTATGGATGTCTTCAGCCCATCCCTCCATCCCTGGGTTCTGGGTTCTGGGTTCCCTGGAACTGGAGTTACAGACAGTTGTGAGCCACCATGTGGATGCTGGGAATTGAACCCAGGTCCTCTGGAAGAGCAGCCTGTGTGATTAACTGCTGAGCCATCTTTCCAGCCCTTGGGTTTGTTTGTTTTTTTTGTTTTTTGTTTTTTGTTGTTGTTGTTGTTTTGTTTTTGTTTGTTTGTTTTCTGAGACAGGGTTTCTCTGTGTAGCCTGGAACTCACAGAGACCCACCTGCCTCTGCCTCCCGGGTGTTGGGATTACAGGCGTTCACCACCGTGCCTACCAGCCCTTGTCTTTTTTCTTTCTTTTTTAAGAAAAAAAATCTGAAGCCCGATGTGGTGGCACATACCTTCATCCCAGCACTCGGGAGGCAAAGGCAAGCAGATTTCTGTGAGTTCCAGGCCAGCCTGGTCTACAAAGTTTAAGTGGAGGAGTGCCAAGGCTACACAGAGAAACCCTGTCTCGAAAAAAGTAAAAAATGTCTAACTTTGATGTTTGTCAAAAGATCATGTGTGTCTCTTCCTCGGGTTTACCACGCCCAAGAACTTCCCTGGGGTGCTTAATGCAAGGGACGCCCAGCTCTAAAATAACATTCTGAAACCTCTCCTCCTCCTTACCGCCTAAGCAGCAGTGTGGACGACTGAATGAACCGGCTAAGGAAGTCCTTACCTCCTAGTTTTCGCTTATAGTTTCAGAGAGCTCGTTGTGGTTTTATTTTGCATTTGTCTGCTGACTCACAATGGGACTTCTTGCTTTTTATTAAATCTTTTTTTTTTTTTAAAGTAAATCTTACTTTACTGTATGTGATGAAAATTACATCATACCCCCCAAAAAAGTCATTTCTGTATTGGGATAGTTCTACAATATTGCTATTTGCAAAGGAAAACGAGCAAGGGGAAGGTACTCGTGAGAGCAGGGAAGAGGAGGACAAATGTAGAGAGATTTAAGAATCTGTGTTTCAGGCAGAAGCAGGTGGATCACTGTGAGTTCGAGGCCAGCCTGGTCTACAGAGTGAGTCCAGGACAGCCAGGACTACACAGAGAAACCTTGTCTGGAAAAACCAAAAATAAATGAATGAATGAATGAATGAATGAATAAATAAATAAAAAGAATCCGTGTTTCACGGGGCGGTGGTGGTACACACCTGTAATCCCAGCACTAGGGAGGCAGAAGCAGGCGCATTGCTGTGAGTTCGAAGCCAGCCTGGTCTACAAAGTGAGTCCAGGACAGCCAGGGCTACACAGAGAAACCCTATCTGGAAAAAAAAAAAAAAAAAAATATATATATATATATATATATATATATATATATCAGTGTTTCTCTCCACCGCCGGCGGCTGAAGCGGGACAGCCGGTCAGTGTGTGCCTATTGCCCGGTATTACACGGGTCGCTTGAGGTTAAGGAGGACCGAACTCTCAAGAAGTTTTCAAGTTGTTTCATCTTTGTAGCTGTTTGGACATAGTTTTCTTTGTGCGTTGCCGCCATGGTCATGAAAATGCTTTTCTTTCGAGCCTGGGCACTGGGTCGTCCAAAGATGGAGATTTCAGTTAGGTTCCCAGAATCGGCTCTGTCCACGTGGTCTCAGTAGCGGCTCCACTTCTGAGCGGTCCCATTGGTTAGGACCAAAAATCAGTTCCGCCACCCAGGCTTTCTAGTAGAGTAGCAGACAATTGCTGACTTCCTGCGCTGGGAACCACCAGGGTCATACGCGAAGTCGCGGGGACACAGGCGGGGCGCTGAGCAGCCTCTGCATGGAAGGGGACCACGTCCGTCTGTTTTGTCTACCTGGCTTGGCCTGAGCATCAGCCATATGAGGCCCAATACTGGAACTCTCAGCCTGCAAGCAAGCATGAGGAGCTACTTCTTGCGTTTGTGTGTGTGTGTGTGTCCTTTGGAGAAGATTTGTTCAAACCTGCCTGTTTCTTGTTGGGTTGTCTAAATGATGAGCAGATTCATTATTATTATTATTATTATTATTATTATTATTATTATTATTATTATTACTACTACTACTACTACTACTACTACTACTACTACTACTACTACTACTACTACTATTATGTTTTTTTGAGACAGGGTTTCTCTGTGTAGCCTTGGCTGTCCTAGACTCGCTTTGTAGACCAGGCTGGCCTTGAACTCACAACAATCCGCCTGCCTCTGCCTCTCGAGTGTTGTCATTAAAGGAGTGCGCCACCACCAAGCCCAGCCCTCAGGGTTAGTTCTTTACATGCACATTTTTCCCCCAATGAAATAAAACATAGAAGCTGTGTTTGACATTAAATAAAGGCTGTGGGAAGAGGGGAGCAGAAGGGAGAGGTAGCAGCGGTGGCAGCAGCAGCAGCTATGGCAACACTGGCCTGGCCTGTCTAGGTAGAAACCTGAAGTGGACTTCAGGGAGCGCTACGACAGCGGCTCTCCACTTTCCTATACTGCAGCTCCTTAGCACGGGTCCTCGTGTTGTGGTGATGCGACCCCCCAGCCGTAAACTTATTTCATTGCTATTTCATAATTTAAATTTTACTACTGTTATGATCAGGCGACCCCAACAGCGTTGTGACCCTGTTGAGAACAGATGTGCTAAGGTTGGTCTGGGGTTGGATCTGGTGATTGTTTAACATTCTGCATTTTTAAAAAATTTTTGTACTTTTTGTTTGTTTCTTTGTTTTTGGTTTTTGGTTTGTTTGTTTGTTTTAAGATTTATTTATTTTTTATTATGTATACAGTGCTCTGCCTGCATGTATACCTGCAGCCAGAAGAGGGCACCAGATTTCATTATAGATGGTTGTGAGCCACCATGTGGTTGATGGGGATTGAACTCAGGACCTTTGGAAGAACAGGTGGCACTCTTAACTACTGAGCCATCTCTCCGGCCCCTAGTTTTTGTTTTTGTTTTTTGTTTTGTTTTGTTTTGTTTTTTGAGACAGGGGTTGTTTGTGTTATCTTGGCTGTCCTGGACTCGCCTTGTAGCCTAGGCTGGCCTCGAACTCAGCGATCCGTGATCCATCTGCCTCTGCCTCCAGAGTGCTGGGGTTAAAGGCGTGTTGTTTACCATTCTGAAAGGTCACCCAAGCAGCAAAGAACTGGGGCAATGAAGAGCTTGGTTTCTTAGACCCTGAGCCATAAACCTCAACAGCTCCTCTTGTGCTTGCCTCGTCCCTTTATCCAGAAAGCCTCGTTGCGTTACTTCTCCGTTCTTGATATTTTATTTTATGGTTTTATTTGGACTATTTCTTTCCACTGCCTCTGTGTGTGTATGTGCCGCTGCGTGTCTGGAAGTCAGAGGGCAGCCTGTGGGAGTCGGTGCTCTCCACCCATGTGGGTCTCAGGGATTCAACTCAGCTCTTCAAGGCTTGACAGCAGATGCCTTCACACACTGGCTCACGTTCCATTTTATGAGTATGTCTGTTCATATAATAAACCAGTAAATTGTTGAAGGAAAGAGAGAAAAGGAAGGAGCAACCGAACAGTAGTGGCAAACGCCTTTAATCCCAGCATTTGAGAGGCAGAGGCAGGCGGATCACTGTGAGTTCAAGGCCAGCCTGGTCTAAAAAGAGAGTCTAGGACAGCCAAGGCTACACAGAGAAACCCTGTCTCGAAAAAACTAAAAAAAAAAAAAAAGAAAGAAAGAAAGAAAAAGAAAAGAAAGAAGGAAGGAAGGAAAGAGTAAGAAGCAGGGAGGAAGAAAAAGGGTTTTTTGTTTGAGGGGAAAAAACCCATCAAAACCTTTCACTAGATGGGCCCTTTCAGCTCTATTTCCCTGCTGTTCTCCTTTTGAGCAGCAGGTGGCACTCTAACCCCACGACAGAGGGTCAGGACTTGATTTAATTGCAATGAGAAGAAAATCGCTTCTTTTCCCACACGTATTTCTTTCCCCAGATAAACAGCGCAGTGAGCATCTGCCTGCTTATCAAGGAAGTGAGCCACATAAGAAGGTCGCTTCTCAGGCGAGGGACACGAGGGTCGCCCAACAGCGACTCTGAGCCTCAGGTTACAACACTGCAGACCAGCTCCTCAGAAGGCAGGCAGCTGACGCTGCTTAGAAGCCCATTGTTAAAACCTCCAACACAATCTACATTTCCCCAGTTAATAATCGTAAAAAGTTTATAACAGAAATTACAGAGGCCCTTCTGCCGTAATTGTGAGGGGCACACTCTTCTCAAGCAGGGGACGTTTTCGAAGACGGGGGGGGGGGGGGGGGGCGTCCCTCCCGACACCCCTCTCCCCACCCCTCCGGGGCACTCCTCTCCGCCAGGGCTCACTTCCCAGCCCTTCACAAAACTACCAGGATAATTGACTCCTCCTGGGATGAGTCTGACTTCCCACCCTGATTTGGTAACAGACTTTCTTTTGGTGAGGTTCTTTGTTTGCAAATGCACAATAAAAATGGCTTTTGAGTGACTTCAGAGGAAGCTTTCTGGTGCCAATAACAGATTCCAAAGCAGCTATTATCCCCGACGTGGGGGATCGGGTCCCTGGAGATTGTTTAAGTATCGGTTTTCAAAGTGCTCGGAACCTGAAATGTCTTGTAGGATATATTTGCAGGTGCATAATTGGCCCGGTGCTCCGGGTCATAAAGGCTTGCCTTCCTGTGGTCGCAATAGGCAGACCGAGCCTCTCGCTAAAATTGAAGGCTGCACCGTTGAAAACAAACCTGATTCTAACCCTCCCGTGTCACTTCAGCCCAAAGGTGCCTTTGTCTCCCAAGAGAAAGAGCGTTGGGAGTGCCTGGATGGCCCTTCACTACCAGGGCCATGTGGAAAGCATTGCTGTGGGTCACTTTTGTCCCGAGAGTGGAGGTTTTTAGGGCCGGTAGAAGCGAAGTCAGTTTTCTTTGTTCACAGTCAACCTGCCTGAGCGCGTGCGACGCGGAGGTGAAGGCGAAATGCTTTCAAAGTGGCCGTCAGTGGGAAACTCGGAGCGCACAATGGCATTATTTTTGTTAAGAGTTCTCTCCCGCCTCGCCTTTTTATTGCAGGAACCAAAATAAGTCTGGATAAGCTTTAAAAGGCTGCCTTGATGTTGGAAGGAAAATGGATATTGTCTCTCCCCACAGCGTCTGAACGGTGTGCATAATCCTAGCCGTATCCAGATAAGAACACGGCCCCGCCCTGAAAAAGGGTTCCCCCGATGGAATGGCACCAGGTGTATTCACCGAGGGGCTGGAGGGTGCCAGCCTGTCTTACTGAAACTTCTAAATACTACAGAGATGGCTCGCCTGCGCCTCACATTTCTATTTGCAGTTAATACTTTTTATTTATTTATTTATTTTGGGGGTTTTGAGACAGGGTTTCTCTGTGTAGCCTTGGCTGTCCTGGACTTGTTTTGTAGGCCAGGCTGGCCTCGAACTCACAACGATCCAATCCACTTGCCTCAGCCTCCCGAGTGCTGGGATTAAAGGCGTGTGCCACCACACCCGGCTGTAGGTAATACTTATGTGTGCTAGTAACGCTCGGACCCCCATTACTCCTCAAAGGACCCCTCACCTCACTTGATGACCACCCATGCCTTTCATCCTCCGGAAGCCAAGGGGCTGTAACCTTGGGAGAGGAAAGGGCGGGGCTATCTCCCTAAATTGCTCAATTGAGGAAAGCAGGAAGCTCCTTCTAAGATGAAGTGCGTCTTTTTGTTTGTTTTTCCCGAGACAAGGTTTCTCTGTGTAGCCCAGGCCACCCTGGAACACACTCTGTAGACCAGGCTAGCCTTGAACTCAGAGCTCCACTTGCCTCTGCCTCCCAACTGCTGAGATTAACGGTGTGAATGACCACCCAGTGGTTTAAATGAGTCTTTAACACATCAAGACCTTCGGTCATGAAGGTTTGAGTGAAACTTCTTCCCTGGGGTGAACGGGATGGGGGGTGTGTGTGTGTGGGAGCCATGTTCAAATCTGAAAGGTGCTTCTCAAAGGAAAGATCTAATCAGCTAGCCTTCCCAGCATCAGCTGCCAGGTTTGAACATGGGCTTGTTTGTGCTAATTATGGGAGCAATTCCCATGGATACAGAGAAAGATCCAAGCCCTGATCAGGAGGCGCCTGTGGAGCAGAACTGGCCCAAAGATTAAGAACATTTGTGCCAGGCGGTGGTGGTACACGCCTTTAATCCCAGCACTCAGGACAGCCAGGGCTACACAGAGAAACCCTCTCTCAAAGAAAAAAAAAAAAAACACTTGTTGAGCCAGTCGTGGTGGTGGCTGTGGCAGTGGTGGCACATGCCTTTATTTCCTGCTCTGGAGGCAGGGTCAGGCAGATCTCCAAGTTTGAGGCCAGCCTGGTCTACAGAGTGAGTTCCAGGACAGCCAGGACTACACAGAGAAACCCTGTTTTGAAAAACAACAAAACAAAACAAAGAACACTTGTTGATCTTGCAGAGATCAATTCCCAGCTTCAATTCCCAGCACCCCCTAATGGCTCACAACTGTCCCAGGAAATTTGATACCTTAGTCTGACCTCCATGGGCACAGGCATGCAATGGTACCTAACCTTAGATGCAGACAGAACACTCATACACAACTGGGCGTGGTGGTGCACACTTGTAATCCCAGCACTCGGGAGGCAGAAGCAGGCGGATCGCTGTGAGTGTGAGGTCAGCCTGGTCTACAAAGCGAGCTCAGGACAGCCAAGGCTACACAGAGAAACCCTGTCTTGAAAAATCAAAAAATAAATAAATAAATAAATAAATAAATAAATAAAGCATTTGTACACCTTTAAATCTAGCACTCAAGAGGCAGAGGCAGTTAGATCTCTGCTCGGTTTAGTTTAGCCATTTGTTACTCTCTAAAAATCATCTGGGGCCAGTGAGATGACTCAGTGAGTGAAGCCACTTGCCACCAAATCTATCGACATGAGTTTGGTTTCCAGGAACCACATAGTAGAAGAGAAACAAGACCTACACATTGTCCTCTGACCTTTACATGTGTGTATGCTATATGTACACACTCATACACATACAAGAAATAAGTAGTTTTTAAAATCTGTTTTTCTATTTTGTACAATCTGAGTCTATTTCACAGATGGAAACACCTTCCTGCTTGTGTTGACTCAACACCTTCATCTCTTTTTTTATGTACAATGCATCAGGCTTAAGGTCTAAGTATGGCGTCATATTTGTTCTGGTGTGTGTGTGTGTGTGTGCATGTGCATGCACACCTGCGCATTTGTCAAGGTTGAAATTTACCTTTAAGGCCAAGCATGATGGTGCGCACCTTTTCATTTTGTTTTGCTTTTTCTTTTCTTTTTTCTTTCTATTTTGGTATTTCCAGACAGGATTTCTCTGTGTAGCCCTGGCTGTCCTGGAACTAGCTTTGTAGACCAGGCTGGCCTCGAACTCACAGAGATCTGCCTGCCTCTGCCTCCTGAGTGCTGGGATTAAACTTGTGTGCTACCATGCCCAGCTCTTGTTTTGCTTTTTTTAAAAAATTTACTTATTTATTATTTATACAGTATTCTGCCCACATGTGAACGGGGACACCAGATCTCATTACAGATGGTTGTGAGCCACCATGTGGTTGCTGGGAATTGAACTCATGACCTTTGGAAGAGCAGCCAGCGCTCTTAACCTCTGAGCCATCTCTCCAGCCCCTCTTGTTTTGCTTTTTCAAGACAGTTTCTCTGTGTGTAGTTCTGGCTGTCCTGGACTTACTTTTAGACCAAAGCCAGCCTTGAACTTACAGAGATCCTCCTGCCTCTGCCTCCTGGGTGCTAGGATTAAAGGTGTGAGCCAACATGCTCAGCAATGGTGCATATCTATAATGCCAGCACATGTGGGGCAGAGGTCAATGGGGCAGAGTTCAAAGACAGACTGGTCTACAAAGTGAGTTCCAGGGCAGCCAGGACTACACACAGAGAAACTTGTTCCAAAAAGAAAAAGAAAAAAGCAAACAAGGGCTGGAGAGATAGCTCAGAGGCTAAGAGCACTGGCTGTTTTTCCAAAGGTCCTGAGTTCAATTCCCAGCAACCATATGGTGGCTCACAACCATCTATAATGTGATCTGATGCCCTCTTCTGGCCTGCAGGTGTACATGCAGGCAGAACACTGTATACATAATAATAAAAAAATCTTTTTAAAAAATAATAAAGGTTTTAAGAAATGCCTTAAAAATAAAGGAAAAAAAAGTTCAAGGCGCCGGGGGTGGTGGTGCACGCCTTTAATCCCAGCACTCTGGAGGCAGAGGCAGGTGGATCGCTGTGAGTTCGAGGCCAGCCTGGTCTACAAAGTGAGTCCAGGTCAGTCAAGGCTACACAGAGAAACCCTGTCTCGAAAAACCAAAAAAAAAAAAAATAATAATAATAATAATAATAATTCAAGGCCAGCCTGGGTTACACAAGCAGACCCTATCTTACAGAGAAAGCAAAGTGAGAGAAAGAACCAGATAGTCGACTTTTGGAGACACTGGAGTGATAAGTGGCAAGGGTCTTGCCTGACGGGAGTGGTTTTGGAAATAGAGAGAAAGAATCAAATTCAAGAAATATAAGCAGCTCTTTCTATCTCTCTCTTGCTTGAATCCAGGTATTGATAAATGTCGGTGCCTAGCAAGTTCTGTGCTGTTTTGTTTTTTTTTTCCGGAGTCTCTGAATTCTTTGTACAGGAGCCCAGTGGTAGAAGTGGATCGTGTTTCCGGCTGCGACTAACACGTCCAGCCTTCAGGACCTATGCCTGGGAGCCCCTGCCAGCTGCCTGCCCCTTGGTTTTAAGTTTAAACTTCCCGGGGTCGCCTTTCCAACAGCACTGTGGCTTTTTCTCCCTTTTATACGACAGATGTGGTTTCACAGGGGCATCTAGAGGTTGCTTAGATTTGGAGTGAATACTGGGGGCAGCTATTCTACCTTGGAAACTGAAACAGCAACTCTGATAAAGGAAATATAAAGTGTTTGGAGTCAAAAAAGACCTGTGTTTCAACACTTGGCTCCACCACATTTTAGCTGTGTGGCTTAAGGCAGACACTATCTCTCTGGGAATTAACATCCGCTGTGAATTCTGAGCAGGACAGCCTCAGAAGTCTGTGTTTCACAAATCAAGGTTCAGGGGCTGGAGAGATGATGGCTCAGTGGTTAACAGCACACACTGACTGCTCTTCCAAAGGTCCTGAGTTCAATTCCCAGCAACCACATGGTGCCTCACAACCATCTATAATGAGATCTGGTGTCTTCTTCTCACATGTAGGTGTACATGCATGCAGAGCATTGTATACATAATAAGTAAATAAATAAATCTTTTTTAAAAAACACACACACACATACAATGCTCAGCCTGGTTTACAAAGCAAGTCTAGGACAGCCAAGGCTACACAGAGAAACCCTATCTCAAAAAACCAGGAAACAAACAAACAAGCAAACAAACAACAACACAGTGCTAGGAGGCAGGTGGATATCCATGTTCCAGGACAGCCTGGTGGTCTACAGAGTGATTTCCAGGACAGCCAGGGCTACACAGAGATAAAACAAAGCAAACAA
The DNA here is from genome assembly GCF_964271855.1 of Acomys minous. Taxonomy (NCBI): domain Eukaryota; kingdom Metazoa; phylum Chordata; class Mammalia; order Rodentia; family Muridae; genus Acomys; species Acomys minous. The sequence continues at coordinate 109,457,674 of NC_140487.1, read as the reverse complement.
AAAACAAAAAAGCAAAACAAAAAACAACAACAAAAAAAAAAAGAAGAAGAAGAAGGAAGGAGAACAGGAGGAGGAAAAGGAAAGAAAGGAAGGAAGGAAAAGAAAAAGAAGGCCCAAAATAAAGAAACAAAACCAAAATCTCCCAAAATGAGGCAGAAGCAGGTGGATCCCTGTGAGTTCGTGGCCAGCCTGTTCTACAAAGCGAGACCAGGACAGCCAGAGCTGTTACACAGAGAAACCCTGTCTCAAACAAAAACAAAACAAAACAACGACAACAACAAACCCAAAACAAGCTTGCCACAGAAGGTGTGGAGACAGCTCATCCACCAGGCCTAGAGAGTTTTTCCCTCGAACTCAAAGGAGAAAAACATCTCCCTCAGGCTGTCCTCTGACCTCACATGCACACTGCAGCGCACACACACACACAAAACAAGCCAATAAACCAATGTAAAACACAAAAAACGGACCCGCAGCTGGGCTAGCATGCACGAAACCCTGAGTTGTATGAGAAGCAGTAACAGCAGGCACGCTAAACCAGCATCAGTGGAGCATGACTTTAATCTCAGCACTCTCTGCCAGGTCGAAGCCAGCCTGGTCTACGCAAACCCAGGTATGCTGGTGCATACCTGTAATCCTAGCTGCTCTCAAGGGATAAATTCAAGGTCATCTCTTGCTAGAACATTCCTTTTCTTTTCTTTTTGTAGATTTATTTATTATGTATACAATGTTTTGCCTGCATGTACACCTGTAGGCCAGAAGAGGGCATCAGATCACATTATAGTTGGTTGTGAGGCACCAGGTGGTTGCTGGGAATTGAACTCAGGACCTTTGGAAGGGCAGGCTTGCGCCACCATGCCTGGCTTCAGGCCTGTCTTTTGATAGGTCTCTCTTTGGCCTGCAGGTCACAAAATAGGTTAGGCTTACTGACCAGTAAAGACTGGTCCCTGCCTGCCTCCCTAGTGCTGGGCAACAAGTGTGAACCACCATGCCTGTGACAAGTGTATACCACCATGCCTGTGACAAGTGTATACCACGATGCTTGTGACAAGTGTATTCCACAATGCCTGTGATAAGTGTATCCTACCATGCTTGTCTTTTTGTTTGGCTAGCCTCGAACTCACAAAGATCTGCCTCCTGAGTGCTGGGATCAAAGATGTGCGCCACCACCGCCTGTCTTTTTATCCATGCGTTCTGGGAATTAAACTTCGGGCCATCTTGGTTGTCCAGCAAGCGCTTTGTGGACTGGGCCATCTCCTCTGCCCTGGGCTTGTTTGCTTGTTATTTTCATAGTGTCTCATTTTGTAGCTCACGTTGACCTTGAACTGGAAGCAGTCTTCCCACCTCAGCCCACAAAGGAATCTCAGCCCCGTGTATATCACGCCTCACTTTTATTTTCCTCTTTTCCCTTTTTCTCCCTGGAGATGGGGTTTCTCTGTGTATCCTTTGTTATCCTGACACTCAATCTGTAGACCAGGCTGGCCTCGAACTCATAGACCCACCTGCCTCTGCCTCCATTGTTCTGGGAGTGAAGGTGTGTGCCTCCCTCCTTCCCTTCTTTCTGCTTTTTGTTTCTGTTTCTGGATTTTTTGGGTTTTTTGTTTTGTTTTTGTTTGTTGTTGTTGTTGTTGTTTTTGAGACAGGGTTTCTCTGTGTAGCCTTGACTGCCCTGGACTCACTTTTGCAGACCAGGCTGGCCTGGAACTCACAGAGATCTGCCTGCCTCTTCTTTCTGCTTTTTTTTTGGAGACATGGGCCCATGTATCACAAGCGGGCTTCAAGCTTGCCCTGATGCTCCTGTCTCCACAGCCCGAGCGCCATGTCTGGTTTTAGGCCATGCTGGGAATCAAACCCAGGGGTTCCTACACGCTGGGCAAGCATTCTATCAAATGAGTGACAACCCGCAGACCTTTGCTTCCGTTGGCCTGGAGCTTGCCGTGTGGACCGGCTGGCCTCCAAACTGGGCCACACAGTGATCCTCCTGCTTCTGAATCTCAAGTGCTGAGGTGACAGGGGGAGACACCAAGCTGGGCAAACAGAACGTTTCCTTTTGATATGAACATTTCACCAGGAGCTTAAAGGCTTCATAGCTTTAATGAGTAACTGTCAATGGGAACTTAGAGAGATGGTTCTGTTTACAAATAGATTTACAACAGATTTAGGTACCTGCTTTACACACCCTAGATCATAGCCCAGGAACTGAGAGGCACTAAAGCCCTTATCTGGAATTCTCCCTATCCCAGATAAGTGCTCAGCTTGTCTGCTTGCTCGCCTCCTTCAGAAATGTACTCCTGTCACTTTTACAGTGAGATCTTCTCTGCTGGCCAGGTTTTTGTTTTGTTTTGTTTTGTTTTTGCTTTTTTTTTTTTCTGGTTTTTTGAGACAAAAGGGTTTCTCTGTGTAGCCTTGACTGTCCTGGGCTAGGCTGGCCTTGAACTGAGAGAATCCACCTGCCTCTGCCTCTGCCTCCCAAGTGCTGGGGATAAAGTTGTGTGTCACCACACTTGGTGTCATTCAATTTAATTTTTTTAAAGCTTTATTTATTTATTTTTGGTTCTTCAGGACAGGGTTTCTATGTGTAGCTCTGGCTGTCCTGGACTCACTTTGTAGACCAAGCTGGCCTCGAACTCACAGCAATCCTCCTGCCTCTGCCTCCCGAGTGAGTGCTGGGATTAAAGGCGTGTGCCACCACACCGGGACCGCCTCCTTTTTTTTTTTTTGTGAGACAGGATTTCTCTGTGTAGCCTTGGCTGTCCTGGACTCATTTTGTAGACCAAACTGGCCTCGAACTCACAGCAATCCTCCTGCTTCTGCCTCCCAAGTGCTGGGATTAAAGGCGTGCGCCACCACACCTGGACCTCCTCCTTTTTAAAGATTTGTTTATTGTTATTTTATGTGCATCGGTGTTTTTGCATGCACGTGTATCTGTGTGAGGGTGTCAGATACTCTGGAGCTGGAGTTACAGACAGTTGTGAGCTGCCATGTGGGTGCTGGGACTTAAACCTGGATCCTCTGGAAGAGCAGCCAATGCTCTTAACTATTGAGCCATCTTTCCAGCCCCGCATTTTTCTTTTATCTTTTTGTTTTGTTTTGTTTTGGTTTTCTTTTTTTCTTTTTCTTTTCTTTTTTCTTCTTTTTTGGTTTTTCAAGACAAGGTTTCTCTGTGTAGCCTTGCCTGTCCTGGACTAACTTTGTAGACCAGGCTGGCCTCGAACTCACAGTGATCCGCCTGCCTCTGCCTCCCGAGTGCTGTGATTAAAGGCGTGCGCCACCACCGCCCAGCTTCGTTTTGTTTTTCAAGACAGGGTTTCTCTGTGTAGCTTTGTCTGTCCTGGACTCGCTTTTGTAGACCAGGCTGGCCTCGAACTCACAGCGATCCGCCTGCCTCTGCCTCTGGAGTGCTGGTATTAAAGCATGTGCTACCACACCCACCTTCTTTTATCCCTCTTTAGGGTTTCTCTGTGTAGCCCTGGCTGTCCTGATACTCTCTCCTGTAGACTGGGCTGGCCTCAAACTCACAAAGATCCACCTGCCCCTGCCCCTGCCTCTGCCTCTTAAAAGACATATGCCACTGCCAGGAGTGGTGGTCCATGCCTGTGATCCCAGAACTCAGGGAGGGAGAGGCAGGAGGATCGATGTGAGTTTGAGGCCAGCCTGGTCTACAAAGTGAGCCCAGGCCAGCCAGGGCTACACAGAGGAACCACGTCTTGGGGGCGGGGGGGGGGTGGGGGTGGGTGGGGGGTGGGGGGTGGAGAAAGACAGTGGGCTGGAGCGGTGGCTCAGAGGTTAAGTGCTGGCTGCCCTTTCAAAGGTCCTGAGTTCAATTCCCAGCAACCACATGGTGGCTCACAACCACCAGTAATGAGATCTGGTGCCCTCTTCTGTTGTGCAAGCATATATGCAGGCAGAACACTGTGTACATAATAAATAAATCTTACCAAAAAAAAAAAAAAAAAAACCCCAAAACCATATGCCGCTATCACCAGGCTCAGTGCTTCATTTTTGCTAAGCACGATACTCTCAGCTGCAAAGAGATAAATGCGCACACTCACGTAGTCAGAATGCAAGTGTTTACACTAAGGCTGAGTGTTTCCTGTGCCAAGGGCTGTGTGCACTGATTCCCCAGGTCTGACCAGAGGACTGGCTATTCTTGGGGTACATACAAAAAAACACATATACCCGGGGCCCCATTTTACAGCATGGAATCTCAGGAAGGCAACTACCTGCTGGTCTGTGGTTTCATTGTTTTGTTTTTTTGAAGCTGGGTCTCCCGGTATAGCCAGCTATGGAGCTCGCCAGCCCCCTGCCCCCACCCCCCTAGCGCTAGTCTGTTTAAAGTAGCACCCGGTGATTGTCAGGAACGGACAGGGGAGTCTTTGTGAGTGGTCGAAGGTAGCGCATGCTCTCTGACCTGACCATAGCGCTCTATAGCTTATTTGGGGAGGTAGAACTAAGATGTGAACTAACAAAAAGGGGGCTCAAGAGCTGTCTATGCAGTTATGAGCGTAGCTCTCACAGAACCCCTGAGTTTGGAATTTCCAGCACCCATATCACAGCATCTTTAACTCCAGCTCCAGGGTCATCTCCTTCTAGCCTCTGTGGACAACTGAACTCATGTACATATACTGCCCCACAGACATACACAGATGAAGAAAAATACATCTTTTTTTTTTTTTCAAGACAGGGTTTCTCTGTGTAACCTTGGGCTGTCCTAGACTCCCTTTGTAACCCAGGCTGGCCTCAAACTCACAGTGATCTGCTTGCCTCCTCCTCCCAAGTGCCAGGATTATAGGCATGTGCCATCAAAAAAAATAATAATAATAATAATACATCTTTTATGCTGGGCACGGTGGCACACACCTGTAATCCCAGCACTCAGGTGACAGAGACAGGTGGATCACTGTGAGTTTGAGGCCAGCCTGGGCTACAAAGGGAGTCTAGGCTACACAGAGAAACCCCGTCTCAATAAATAAATCTTTTAGCCAGGCAGAGTGGCACATACCTTTAGTCCCAGTACTCAGGGGCAGAGGCAGAGGCTGGTGGACCTCTATGAGTTTGAGGCTAGCCTGGTCTATAGATGGGAGTCCCAGGATAGCCAAGGTTACACAGAGAAATCCTATCTCAAACAAACAAACAAACAAACGAAAAAAAAAAAAACAGCAAAAAATTAAGAGAGAAAGAAATTATAAAATGACTTTTTTTTTTTTATCCAAGTAGTCAATAGGTTAGCACATCCTACCCATGTGAAGGCAGGAAAAGAGAGTCAGTGGTGAGGAAAGTAAGTGGAAGAAATAAGATATCAGTAGGACTCAGGGTTCAGAGAGGATTTGAGCACAGGGAGGAAATTCAGATGCGGAAGGGAAAGGATTTGGAGACAGAGCAGCGTGTTCTGGGAACACCGAGTCTTGCCAAATTTGAATATGTACCGAGAAGCAGTTCGAAACAGGGATTGGTGGAGCCAGATTATATAAGGTCTAGGACGTCAGGCAGAAGAGCTCAGCCTGCCTGAGGTGGGGAAATAGGAAGCAAATCAAGTCACTAGGTGAGCAACTGACTCTGCAGCGTATCTGAGAGCGAAACCTCCTCCTTCTCCTTGGCAGAGCTCTCCAGGGAGAGGGAAAGGCCGGCTGAGGCTCTGTGGAAGGCTGCCTGAGCCTGGCTTCTCACCCCCGACACAGACGCCACCCTGCGCAGTCTCACAGAGTTCTCTGTGCCTTCGGTAGGAAAGTTCCCAGGGAGGCTGAACATGGCATCGTGGTGTGGGGAGCCACACTTGCCTCTGTGCTAGGGACCCATGACCCAGGAAGCAGTCTGGCCACATTGGACACGTCCTGAATACATTATTTCCACTTCTTCTGCTAACTTGACTTGTGAACTGTGACCCTATAGGAAGCCACACTGGAGAATTCTACATAGTACTTATCAAGGTAAATCTCTCCCCGTACTTTTCTGTTTCTCTGAGAGCTACAAGACAGGAAGTTTCAGAAGCCAACGCTGGAGCCAGAGAGCCAGGCTCCTGGGTGATTGAGGGTTTTCTGGTTTCAAATTAGACAGAAAACTAAATTAGCAAATTAATTGTTGGATGTGTTTCCTGGGCCCTTCATCAGCTGCTGCAGGACCAGTAGCCAATGAAAGATGGTTTCTGGCTGCCCCAGAGAGGGGGCAGGGTTCAGAATCCGGTTTTGCCAGCCTCCAAGTGTCAGACATGTTAATTTTAAATTACTTTTGTACAGCCTGGTGTCAAAATGATTAAAGCAGGAAGAGAAAAACAGAAGGGAAGGAGAGAGAGGGAAGTGATTTACCTTGCACTGGCTGCAAGGAGACTTAGGGCACTAACTCAGCTTTTTTCTTCTATAAGACAAACCTGGTCTAAGTTAAGGCCCTTTAGTGAACACCTAAAATAGGGGAGGTGGGTGGCAGTCAGTCTCCATTCCTAACAGAACATGCTGTCATCCCCAATAAAACCTTATTCTAATTGTAAATTGGGCACTCATGCTAAGTATATTTTACATTTAAAATATCAAATAATGCCAAGAGATAACTTTGCTTGCCTAGCATTTAAGGGCTCTGGGTTTTAGCCAGGCGGTGGGGGCACACGCCTTTAATCCTAGCACTTGGGAGGCAGAGGCAGGCGGATCGCTGTGAGTTAGAGGCTAGGGTGGTCTACAAAGTGAGTCCAGGACAGCCAGGGGTACACAGAGAAACCCTGTCTCAGGAAAAAAAAAACCCTACAAGCACTTTCATGCAAGTATACACACACACACATCATCATCATAACAATAATAATAATTATATGTATTTAAATATAAAATGCAACAGTTTCACTGTGTATCCCTGGCTTGCCTGGAACTCACTGTGTAAACTAGGCTAGCTTCAAACTTTGTAGGTCGGCCTGCCTCTGCTTCCTGAATGATGAAATTAAACCCAGGTGTTGGCCGCACTTGGCAACATCTGGGTTACATGGGTTGCGGAGATCAAACACACAGCCTCATGCTCGAAATCCAAGCAGTTTAATGACTGAGCTCTGACTTTACTCTACGCTATACAAATCTCAGGTGCACAAAAATAGCCTAAGACTGTCCAGTGATATAAAAGCCACCATTCAGGACAAGATCCCAAATGTCAGTAAAATGACATAGAGACTAAACACTTCAGCAGTGTCTGGATCGGGAGGCAGAGGCAGGTGGATCGCTGTGAGTTCGAGGCCAGCCTGGTCTACAAAGTGAGTCCAGGATGGCCAAGGCTACACAGAGAAACCCTGTCTCAAAACAAACAAACAAACAAAAACCAAAACAACAACAACAAAAAAAACAGAAGTGTCTGGAGCAAGGTTTTACTTTTTTATTTTATTTTTGTGCGAGACAGGGTTTCTCTGTGTGGCCATGGCTGTCCTGGAACTCGATTTGTAAGTCAGGCTGACGCGAAACTCACAAAGATCCACCTGCCTCTACCGGGTGGGACTGAAGGTCTGTGTCACAACTTGCTTCAGATTGTCATTCAAAAATGCCAAGAACTGAGCTGGGGGTGGTGGCGCACGCCTTTGATCCCAGCACTGGGAGGCAGAGGCAAGCAGATTGCTCACTGTGAGTTTTGAGACCAGCCTGGTCTACAGAGAGAGAGAGAGAGAGAGAGAGAGAGAGAGAGAGAGAGAGAGAGAGAGAGAGAGTTAGTTCAGGACAACCAGAGCTGTTACACAGAGAAACCCGTCTCGGAAAAACAAACCAAAAGAAAATAAGTTTTTTTTCAGTGCCACTCCAGGGTGGCCTGGCTTATATTCACAGGCCCTCTTCTATATTCTAAGCTAAAATATGTGCCTAAAAGTCGTACCCATTTGTTCTAGGGTCTTGCCGTTGGCATACAAGCGGCCTGCCTCCAGGTTGCTTAGCGACTTCTGACGTCATCATCTGCTGCCCGCCACCAAGTATGTGCCAAAGGCACCAGATACAAAAAGGACCGACCAGCCACCTCTCCCTCCCTTACTCTTGCACGTCCTCTAAGGGAGCCCCCTTTTCTTTCTCTTTTTCACTGTCTCTCAACCCTCATGGCCGACTCAGGCCCCAGCTCCTCTCCACTTCCCTTCTGTCAAATAAATGTCTCTATATCATAAGCATCTCTCTCTATATTTTTATTTTATATTTCAGCAGTGCTACGTCCCAGGACAAGTCTAATTCCAAAACACCAAAATTTTTTCTTTTTCTTTCTTTCTTCTTCCTCTTCTCATTTTTATTTTTTTGGTCTTTCAAGACAGGGTCTCTCTGCTGTTAGCCTTGGCTGTCCTGGACTCATTTTGTAGACCAGGCTGACTTGGAACTCACAAGGTTGTGCCTGCCTCTGCCTCCCAAACGCTGGGATTAAAGGTGTGTGCCACCATGCCCAGCTTTTAATTTTTAATTTTTTACTTATTTTTTTTTTATTTTCATTAATTATTTACTTTAAAAAAAGATTTATTATGTATACAGTGCTCTGTCTGCATGTACACCTGCAGGCCAGAAGGGGGCATCAGATCACATCACAGATGGTTGTGAGCCACCATGTGGTTGCTGGGAATTGAACTCAATCTCTGGAGGAGAAGTCAGTGCTCTTAACCTCTGAGCCATCTCTCCAGCCCCTTATTAATTTATTTTTAAAAGATTTATTTATTATTTATACAACGTTCTGCCTGCATGTGAGCTTGCACGCCATGCCAGAAGAGGGCACCAGATCTCAGTATAGGTGAGCCACATGTGGTTGCTGGGAATTGAACTCAGGACTTTTGGAAGAGCAGACAGGGCTCTTAAACCACTGAGCCACCTCTCCAGCCCCCTATTTCTTTTCTTTTCCTTTCTTTTCTAGACAAGGTTTTTCTGTAGCCTTGGCTGTCCTAGACTCATAGTGTATTTCAGGGTTTTTTTTTAAATAAATATTATTATGTATACAGTGCTCTGCCTGCATGTACACCTTCACTCCAGAAGAAGCATCAGATCACATAAAAGATGGTTGTGAAAAGTCAGGCGTGGTGGTGCACCCCTTTAATCCCAGCACGTGGGAGGCAGAGGCAGGGGGATCCCTGTGAGTTTGAGGCCAGCCTGGTCTCCAAAGTGAGTCCAGGACAGCCAAGGCTACGTAGAGAAACTCTGTCTCAAAAAACAAAACAAAACAAAACAAAAGATGGTCATGAGCCACCATGTGGTTGCTGGGAATTGAACTCAGGACATCTGGAAGAACAGACAGTGCCCTTAACCTCTGAGCTATCTCTCTAGCCCCTGGACTCAAACTCACAGGGATCCACTTGCCTCTGCCTCCCGAGTGCTAGGATTAAAGGAATGTGCCACCGCTATCTGGCTTAAATTTTTTTGTTGTTTTGGTTGCTCGAGACAGGGTTTCTCTGTGTAGCCTTGGCTGTCCTAGACTCACTTTGTAGACCAGGCTGGCTTCGAACTCACAGCAATCCACTTGCATCTGCCTCCTGAGTGCTCGGATTAAAGGCGTACACCACCATGCCTGGCCCAGCTTAATTTTTATTTATTTTTATTTTTTTATTTTAGTTTTTATTTTTTTTCCTAAACCCTTCATAGTGTTTTCTCCTTTTCCCTTTCTTTTTTTTAAATAACTTATTTATTTTTATTTTATATGCATTGGTGTTTTGCCTGCATGTGTGTCTGTGGGTGTCAGATCTTGTAGTTACAAACAGTTGTGAGCTGCCATGTGGGTGCCGGGAATTGAACTCAGGACCTCTGGACTAGGAGTCCATGCTCTTAGCCGCTAGGCCATCTCTCCAGCCCCGCAGCTTAATTTTTAAAAGTATGTATTTAATTACTTATACAATATTCTGCCCACATGAGCACCTGCTGACCAGAAGAGGGCACTAGATCACATTATAGATGGTTGCCAGCCACCATGTGGTTGCCGGGAATTGAACTCAGTAACTTTGGAACAGAAGCCAGTGCCCTTAACCTCTGAGCCATCTCTTCAGCTCCTTTTTAATTTTTGAGACAGGATCGTAGCCTGGAACTTGCTATGTCGACCAGGCTGGCCTCAAGCTTGTAGTAATCCTCTAGCCTCTGCCTCGATAGCCCTAGGATGAGAGGCATGCTCTACCACAGCACACCTGACAAGTCTAATTCCTTTTCCATCACTAATTGTTCTCATTATGATATTCCTTAGCGGAAAACATGTTACTTAGGAATGGTTTGACAGTAGAGGGCGGCCCTTTCTCCCTGTTCCACATGCTGTATTTCCATTAATCCAACCCGAAACTATTCTTTTTTTTTTTTAAGCTTTATTTTTTTTTTTAAGATTTATTCATTTGTTATGTATACAGATTTCATTATAGATGGTTGTGAGCCAATGTGTGGTTGCTGGGAATTGAACTCATGACATTTGGAAGAGTAGTCAGTGCTCTTACCCTCTGAGCCATCTCTCCAGCCCCCCCCCCCCAAAAAAAAAAACTATTCTTGTTCCAAAGCTCTACTTGGAGAGAAAAACCATTCTGACTCCCCAGCAGCTTCCCTGCCTTGTGCTCGGTTTTCATGTTTATGTTCCTTTTGTGGTTCTGTCATAACACACCCACATGCCTCTCCTCTGCATGACCTTGACCCTGATTCTTTGCACTGTATCCGAAAGGCACATATACATTTATTTTTCTTTTTCTTTTCTTTTTTTTTTTTTTTTTTTTGGTTTTTCGAGACAGGGTTTCTCTATGTATCCTAGGCTGTTCTGGACTCACTTTTGTAGACCAGGCTGGCCTCGAACTCACAGCGATCCGCCTACCTCTGCCTCCCGAGTGCTGGGATTAAAGGCGTGCGCCACCACGCCCGGCAACATTTATTTTTCTCTCACCTTCCATCTCCTCCTCTCTCCTCACTTCCCCCCCCCCCTTGAGACAGGGTTTCTCTGTGTAGTCTTGGCTGTCCTTGGCTCTCTTTGTAGACCAGGCTGGTCTCGAACTCACAGCGATCTGCCTGCCTCTGCCTCCCGAGTGCTGGGATTAAAGGCGTGTGCCACCACACCCGGCTACCCTCCCCATTTTCAATTCCCAACTTCTACCTGGTCTAGCCTAAGAGTATCCAAGCTGTTTTCCAAGCAGCTTCTTTTTAACACACAGCAGGCATAATCCAAAGCGTCCCTGCCCCACTGTCCAAACGTGTCTGTCCTGGTTAGCACTTAGACTGCACATGCTGACAGTCGGAGGCTGCTTTCCAAGACAGTAATCTGATTTGGGAATGCTTCCTCTAAGCAGATCTCAAATTTCACTTTCTTGAACTTACATAGGAAAAAGCCTCGCCTCGCCTAGGAGCTGCTCACACAGACAACATCCCCCATGAAAATAGTGGTGAATTAATAGTCACTGCTCATCCCGTGGACAGTTTAAATGAGGATCAACATGGGTGCCAAGCAGCAGCCGGAAACAGCCCCTGTATTCCGACCCTGGATCTGCTGTTCTCTGCCTGGGTGTTGCTGATACCTGCTCCATCTCTGGAAGGGTGACAATCGTGGCCCCTCCAGTTGCTCTTGTGAGGACCTGAAGCACTCAAAGCATTTAGGACGAGGCCTATCTCTCACCTAGTCGAAACCAGCTATTATTATTCCCTCGTGTTGTAAGAGGACTTAATGGCACAACAGAGGTGTGATTGTTTTTTTCACAGGCACTGGGGCTTTTCTACCTGCATCTCTGCAAGCATTCAAGCCTTGGGTGGTTAAGCGTTGGTCGGTGGGGAGGTGGCTTTCTAAGGAAGCAGAGGAGGCTGGGGAGTCATTTATGAATGAATGCCCTCCGTCTAGGGCTAAGCAAGGAACAGGATACAATTGTTATTTAAGAGGAAGCGTAAAGGCTAGAAGAGCTGGGATCTACAGGAGCCGAGCCCTGAGTTAAAGCTTCCTCTCCTGCCTATTGGAAAACAATAAACCACAGACAACAACAAACAAACCCCTTTCAGACAAAAATAAGCAAACGTGGCTCCAAGCTGGACCTAACAAAAGTGGGCTAAAGGGCTAAAGTCTCCAGATTATTTATTTATTTATTTCTCTTAAGAAGAAAGAAAACACGACCTCTCCTTTCCCTTCAAAACTTCCATAGCTGTTTAATATGGAATTCTAGAAAATGCCCAGGGTCCCACATAGTCGTAGTGCATGGTTCACGGGTAGACGACACTATCAGAAGAAATTAGTTTAGGTTGTGTCAAATCACCTTAAAACACACTAAGTAAATGGGAAGAGGCAGAACAAAGAAAGTGATTAAGCTGGTTCTTAACCGCATTCAAGCTCACTATACTTAATTCCCTTCAGGGGTTCACGGTAAACTACGAATTTGGTTTCTTGGCCTAAATCTTTTTTTTTTTTTCCTTCCTTAAAAGAACATTTTCTTGCAAGTGTGATGTTTGTTTACGTCTTATTTTTCAGCCCCCGGGGAAAGAAAAGGATGTACCGATTGGGTTGCATTTTAGGACAAGATCGACGAGAAAACTGCAACAGGGCGATGGGTTACATACAATTCTTCGAACTACTGAGGCATGGAAAGTGTGTGACTGTTCAGTCCCAGAAAAAGGCCAGTTAGTGACACCCGGGATGAGGGCTTCATCCAGCAGAGAATTAAATAAGGCTGCGAGAGAAGGAATAAGGTGTAATTAAGCCAGTGCCGTTCGTGCCTGCTTACGGGGCCTGGCAGCAATTTGGTTGAACACTCTTCATCTTGAGAAATTTATAATTTGGCAGTAAGTTGGCACAGACCCAGATGAATATTGCAAAATCTGGGAAATGTCGAAATGTGGCTTGCTCACTGAACTTTTCCAGGGTGTTTTTTCGAATTATTTTTCTTCCTCTCGGATTCAGAAGGCAGCGTGCCTCTTTAGAGAAGGCCACGAGGTTTTTGGGTTTTTTAAAGCACAAAGTCAAGGAAGCGCAGTCATGCGGGCTGCAATCAACTTTCCTGACTTCGACCTTTGTGTACACACACCAGGGAGAAAAAGGTTTCAACTGCAAAACCCGGGTTCCCGCGGTTGGTAGCCCTTTAAAAAAAAATCCCCCCCCACAAACTGCACTTTGGTTTCCGGAGTGCGAGCAGCGCAACGCTTCGCCCCAGCCTATCTATCCCCCCGTTGTTGTTTTTTTTTTTTTTTAAGTACGAAAGAACTCGCCAGGCTAAGTGACATGTGGCCAACTCTGGTTGCCTGGGCCCAAGTCACTCCAAACCGGCTTCTCGAAAAGTAGCTGCAAGTTTTCAGACAGGAAACCGGCCAGTTCTAGAAACGTCCCGGGTCCGGTTCCCACGGAAGCGGCGCCCCCCGACGCCTCCGTCGAGGCCCCGGCGAGCGGCAGGGGGCAGCAGCGGGAACCCGTTGTTCTGGAGGAGGGGTGGGGCGGGAAGCGCCCCCCACCTCGGCTTCCGCGCCCTCCCCTCCCCCGCCCGGCCCTCCCCTCGGCGGGGAGAAGGGCGGGGACGCTGCGCCCTCCCCCGGGAGGGGGGGGCGTGAGCTCGCGCGCACCCCTCCCCTCCCCTCCCCCCCCAGCCGGCTCTCCTGGCGCCCCGAGGCGGGAGTTTCCAGGAAGAGCTCAGAGCGCGGCCGCACCACCGAGCGCACGGACACGTTAAGTAGTCCCTCCGCGCGTCCTGATTAGGAGGGCACTGCCCAACTGCCATGGCCGGCCCGGGTTGGAACCCTGAGGAAATAGGGCGCGGAAGCCGGCCCGGAGGGACTGGAGGGCGGAGAGGCCTGAGAGCCCACTTTCCCGTTCCTGGGGGACGTGAGGGGGTGGCACAACGAGTTCCGGCCGAGGAGTCGGGCGCGCCCGGTGGAGTGAAGCGCCGCGCGGTCGAAGCGCTCACAGAGTTAAAGTGGGCGGGAAAACCCGGAGCGGACTCTGAGCAGCACGCCCAGGACCTCCCGCCCCGTTCTTCGTGGGGGAGGGGGGGGGAGGAGAGGAAGAGTCCCGTTCCATGGCTCCCTAACATAACCCCCCATCCCCCGACACACACACACAGAAGAAACAGGTGTCCGCCCGCCCCCTCTAGGGCTCCCCGCCCCCCCCCCAGCGCCGCAGGCCTCGGGGGGCCGGGTGTCGCGGGGAGGGCGGGGCGGCTCCTCCTCTTCCAGCGTGCGCACCGTCGGTGCTGGGCGCGCAGTGGGCTGGCGAACCATCCGCAGCCAGCGGGCAGGAGGCGCGGGGCGCGCATGCGTGCGGTGGGAGCGCGCTTCCCGCCCCTTTCCTGAGCGAGTTCGCTCCTCCCCTCCCCCCACGTTCCTGGGCCGCCAGCCTCCGAGCCTCCCCCGCAGCCCGCGCACTCTCGGAGGAGGAGGAAGAGGAGGAGGAGCAGGAGCAGGAGGAGGAGGCCGGTCGTGCCCGTCCACTGCCTAACCCCTTCACCCCAGTTTCGCCCCGCCTCCGCCGAGCTCCGGTACAAACTCCGCAGCCAAGGGCTCTGCTTTCACATTCCCGCCTCCGCCCTCCCTTCTCCCTCCCAACCCTAAAGCACTTCCTGCAAACTGCCGGGCCGCGCGGCTGCTTTCCGTTGCGGGCGCGGCACCACCCTGAACCCCCCCACCCTCCCCGGCTCCCTCTGCCTAAGCCTGCTCCATTTTACAGATTGAGAACTCAAGGTCGACCCCTGGAGTTTTTTTCCCAAAGTGAAGCCCGGGGGCGGGGCAGGGGGGAGGGGAACTGCCATACTGAAAGGTTAAACCTGGACTTTTCCACAATTTGGAGCGACTTCACCGCCAGCCCTTAACCTTCACAACCTCTAACCCTCCTGTGGTCCCTGGGTTCTGCAGCGGCCCAGATAGCAACAGCCAGTGAAGTAGTTGCCCCCAAGTCATGTGAGAAAGCCTTGTAATAGAGGGGAGGCGAGTTACCTGGTAAAGATTTTTGTATTTTGTGACAGGCTTAGCCCAGGCTGGCCTCCAGTTCTAGCTCAGGGTGATTTGGATGTCTTCCTGATCCTGTCTCTGTCTCCAGTGCTGGGAATCCAAATACAGGGCTTGCTACCAAGGGAGCTACAGCCCCACTCTTTAACATATAATATCTTCTCTTTTTGTTTTGTTTTGTTTTTCGAGACAGGGTCTCTCTGTGTTAGCCTGGGCTGTCCTGGACTCACTTTGTAGACCAGGCTGGCCTCGAACTCACAGCGATCCGCCCGCCTCTGCCTCCCGAGTGCTGGGATTAAAGGCGTGCGCCACCACGCCCGGCTTATAATATCTTCTCTTAAATTTAATAATTCTGTTATTGTCTCCTCCATTAAAGACCAGAACTCTGAGTTTTGAAAACACTGCTCCCCAAGGCCAGGCGGTGGTGGGGCACGCCTTTAATCCCAGCACCCAGGGGCAGAGGCAGGAGGATCTCTTGAGTTCCAGGCCAGCCTGGTCTACAAAGTGAGTCCAAGACAGCCAGGGCTGTTACACAGAGAAACTCCGTCTCGAAAAAAACAAAACCCCAGAGACACTGCTCCCCGACAGTATAAATCTCACTATTTGGGGGAGGTAGAGACTCCAAGATGTCGCTCAGGCTGACATCGAACTCGTGACTCTACTGCCTCTGCCACCACGTCTGGCTCTGTTCCTTTCTGTTAGTGATGTGGGTCTTATGTTCTGGAACACTCCCGTGGCTCTAGTGGCAGTTCTTCCTTGGGCTTCAAGGTCTAATTATAGTTAGCTCACGTCCGCGAGAGGACGGTTGGATTGCCAAGAGAATCTTGAGGACATTAGCGCTGTAAACCTATTGTGGGACACAAGCTATAACTAGGAAGTGTGTGTGTGTGTGTGTGTGTGTGTGTGTGTGTGTGTGTGTGTGTGTGTGTGTGTTTTCCCACAGCATGTGTGAAGGTCAGAGGACAGTTTGTGGGAATGTCTCTCTCTACCATGTGGGTTCTTGGGAATTTAACTCCGGCCATGAGCCTGTGAGGCAAGTGTCTTTCCCTGCTGAGCCATCTGTTGGCCCATAACCAGATAACCAGAACTTTTAAGGGAGCAGACGACTTAAGATTGTATTATACATATTCAGGGGTTCCTTATTTCAGATTTAACTGTTTTGAGGGTTTCATTGCAAACATTGTAAATATAAAGCTGTTTGTCTTAACTTATTTTTTTCCTTACCTCAACAGGGTTTCTTTGTGTAGTCCTGGAACTCACAGAGATCTACCCGCCTCTGCCTGCCAGTGTTGAGATTAAAGGCGTAGCAGGGTGGTGGCAGTACTCAAGAGGCAGAGGCAGGCGGATCTCTGTGAGTTCAAGGCTAGCCTGGTCTACTAGAGAATGCCAGGGCTAAGAAAGAAAGAAAGCACAATGTGAAAGGTGTGCATCACTATATTTTCTTGGGACAAGTTGTCCCATTGAATCTAAAGTTTGCCAACTTAGCTAGACTGGCTAGTCAGGCAGGCCCTCAGAATCTTCCTTTCTCTGCCCTTCTAGAGCAGTCAAAGTCCCTGGGTGCTGGAATTACAGATGTGGGCTGCTGCTTTTTTTTTTTTTTTTTTTTTAATTTTTCCAGACAGGGTTTCTCTGTGTAGCCTTGGCTGTCCTGGACTCACTTTGTAGACCAGGATAGCCTCAAACTCACAGTGATCCGCCTGCCTCTGCCTCCCGAGTGCTGGAATTAAAGGCATGTGCCACCACTGCCTGGCTACAGATGTGGGCTTCTATGCCCAGCTAAGAAAATCCAAGTACTTTTTGGCCAATTCAGAAAGCCTTATGCAAATTTTTTTTTTTTTTGAGACAAGGTCTTACTGTAAGTGGGACTAGCCTAGGACCCACTATGTAACTAAAGCTAACCTCAAATTTACAGCGATCCCCCCTGTCTCAGCTTCCTGGCATTATTTATGTTCACTACCACGCCTGAGCTCACATGCGAGTTTTAGGCTTCGGAAGGCTCCTCCGGGCTCCTGCTTGGCCCTCAGAGTTTGCTGTGGGATCCTAGTCTGCTTTCTAGTGCTCCCAGGGTCTAGATAAAGATAATGTAACTAGGGCTGGAGAGATGGCTCAGAGGTTAAGAGCACTGGCTGTTCTTCCAAAGGTTCTGAGTTCAATTCCCAGCAACCACATGGTGGCTCACAACCATCTATAATCAGATTTGGTGCCCTTTTCTGACCTGCAGGCACACATGGGAGCATAGTACTGGATAAATAATAAATAAATAAATAAATATTTTTTAAAAAAAGATAATGTAGCGAGGTTTTCAGCTCAAACCTATTTCATTTCTAACCTTTAAATTCGGAAGTTGAATTGGAGGAGTGTCAAGAACATTGTCTTTCTTAAGTCAAATGAGAAAATTACATATGGAAAACATATTACTTCTTATCGAATCTAGGGATAATTTCCAGAAGGCCTGCATGTTATTGCACTGATACTCAGCCTGCGTCAGTGTCTCACAGCACGCTGAGCTGGGAGGACAGTGGCCACTGTGTGATTCTAGAAAGGAATCACGTTACAAACTAAATAGGCTCCCACTCTATAGACCAAAGCAGAATACTGCCGTGAGTTCAAGCCCAGCTGGGCTACACAGTAAGCTTCAGTCCAGCCTTGGCTACAGTGAAACTCTCAAAAGCTATGCGCGGGGAGGCCGAATGAGATGGCTCAGTGGGCAAAGGTGCCTGGTGCTTTCTGCCAAGTCTGAAGACGGGAGTTGGATCCCTGCAACCCACATGGTGGAAGACAAGGACCAACACCTGCACACACTCACACTATGCGTATACACATACACACAAAATAAGTGTAGAAAAATAGGGCTGGGAAGACACCTCAGCTGCTATAGCTTGCCACCCAAGCAGGAGGAACTGAGTTCAAGTCCCCAAACCCCCATGGGGGGAAAAAAAAGCCAGGCACGGAGCAAACAGAAGTAATCTCAGTACCAGGAGGGAGAAACCAGCAGCAAAATAGCAAAGCCCCAGGTCACTGTGAGAGACTGTCTCAAGAACAAGATGCGTGGCTTCTGAGGAGCGACACCTGAGAGTGACCTCTGCTTCCCACAGGTGTGTACACAACACAGCCTTGTATACCAAAAGTCTAGAATTTACAGGAAAGTAACAGAAAAAAGACAACCCGTCATTGTTCTCATAGCCAGGTCTTTGTTTTTCGAGACAGGGTCTCTCTGTGTAGCCTTGGCTGTCCTGGACTCAGTTTGTAGACCAGGCTGGCCTCGAACTCACATCGACCCACCTGCCTCTGCCTCCCGAGTGCTGGGACTAAAGGCGTGCGCCACCACCGCCCGGCTCAGGTCTTTGTTTTTGCTTTGTTTTTCAGAGACAGGGTTTCTCTGTGTAGCCTTGGCTGTCCTGGACTAGCTTTTGTAGACGAGGCTGTCCTCGAACTCACAGCGATCCTCCTGCCTCTGTCTCTGCCTCCCAAGTGTGCCAGCTTTAAAGGCCTGTGCCACCATGCCCAGCATCATATTAAGGTCTTATCAGTAGCCCGTCTTATGACAGAACAGTATTGAGGGCTTTGTATCCAAGCTTAGTGTATTTATTTATTCTCTTTATTTAAAAAAATTGTTTTTGGCTTTCAAGATAGGATCTCTCTGTGTGGCCTTGGCTGTCCTGGACCACTTTGTAGACCAGGCTGGCCTTGAACTTGCAGTGATATGCCTGGCTCTGTCTCCCAGGTGCTTGGATTAAAGGCGTGTGCCACCACGCCCAGCTTCTCATTTCTTGAGGCTCTGGGTCCATGTGTATTAGGCAAGTGCTCTTTCCCACTGCTGTATTCCCAGGTACGGTGAATGTGCTGTCTGTCTGCCTGTCTGTGTGTCTGTCTCTGAAACAAAAATCTTCCTGTATAAGCCAAGATGCTGATCTCAAAGTTAATATCCTCCTACCTAAGATGTCTGAGTGCTAGGATACAGGCACGTACTGGGACATGTGGAAATCTAGATATCTTTCCCTCCCTTCCCCTCCCCTCCCCTCCCCTCTCCTCCCCTTCCCTTCCCTAGTGGTCTCTGACTCTAATCATTATTATTCAGGGGTGTGTGTGTGTGTGTGTGTGTGTGTGTGTGTGTGTGTGTGTAAGTGTGTGTAAAATCAGATAATTTCACATCACAGTTGTTGTAGACTTACTCACTACTGGATCCTGGCTGTTGTTTATTTTTTAGGATTTATTTTTATATGTACGAGTGTTCTGCTTGCAAATCTATGTACCACATGTGTGCCTAAGGAGGTTTATTTATTTTATGTGTATGAGTATTTTGCCTACATATTATGTGTTTGCACCAGGTGCCTAAGGAAACTAGGAGACAGCAGTGGGTCCCCCGGATAGAATTATAGCTGTGAACTGCCATGTGAGTGCTGAGAACCGAACCCGGGTCCTGGCACAACTGAGCCATGTTGCCAGCCCCAACCCCATGTGCTAGCCTGGCGTGGTGGCGCACGCCTTTAATCCTAGCACTCAGGAGGCAGAGGCAGGAGGATGATGTGAGTTCAAGGTCAGCCTAGTCTACGCAATGAGTCCAGGACAGCCAAGGCTACACAGAGAAACTCTGTCTCGGAAAAACAACAACAACAGAAGACGTTTGCTGTGTGTGGTAGCACGTGCCTAGGATCCCAGCTCTTGGGAGTTAGATGGAAGAGGAGGACCAGCTGGCCCAGACCAGTTTCAGACGCATAGTAATTTCACTTTGCAAGAGTCTCCTTTTACTATGTAGGTCTTGGGGACAGAACTTGGGTTGCTAGGCTTGGCAGCAAACACCTTTTACTGGGGTGCCATATGGCTGGCCCCTGAATTTGTAATTTTTGTTTGTTTAGTTGGTTTTGGTTTTTTGAGACAGGGTTTCTCTGTGGAGCCTTTGCTGTCCTGGACTCACTTTGTAGACTAGGCTGGCTTCTGTCTCCCAGAGTACTGAGGTTCCAGGCATCTGCCACCACTCCAGGCTTGTTTGTTTGTCTTTTGAGACAGGGTTTCTCTTGGTAAAAGACCTTCCTGACCGAGAACTTACTACATAGACAGTCTGGCCTTAAACTCAAAGAGATCTGCCTGCTTCTGTCTTCTGGGTCCTGGGATTAAAGGCTGAATTTGTAATATTTTGATAAATTTTAATATAGCACAGAAGAGGTTTAGAATCTATGCTTTAATCAAAATAATATTAATGAGTTATAAATCATGGAATAGAAGTCTATTAAACCATAATTATAAATATATAAATATATAACTGTATAAGTGCAGGAAAAGGGAAAGTTTTACCTGACGGTAAATTGAGTAATAACTGTAGAACAGCAGTTCTCAACCTGTGGGTGGCGGCCCATTGGGAGTCCATCACTCTTGTTTTGTTTTTGTTTTTTCAAGACAGGGTTTCTCTGTGTAGCCTTGGCTGTCTTGGACTTGCTTTGCAGACCAGGCTGGCCTCGAACTCACAGTGATCCACCTGCCTCTGCCTCCTAAAGGCTGGGATTAAAGGCGTGTGCCACCACATCCAGCTTGTTTATAGTATTTTGAGATAGGGTTTCTCTGTGTGGCCCTGGCTGTCCTGGACTCCCTATATAGACCAGATTGGCCTCAAACTCAGAGACCTGCCTGCCTCTGCCTTCCAAGGGCTGGGGTTAAAGGCCCCTAGCACAACACACCAGCTTGTCAGCAAGTGCTTTTAACTGTTGAGAAATCTCTCCATCGCCCCCATTGCTTTTTTTTTTTGTAATATTTATTTGTTTATGTATCTTAGTGTTCTGCCTTCCTAAATATCTGCATTCAGAAGGCAGCACCAGATCTCATTATATATGGTTGTGAGTCACCATGTGGTTGCTGGGAATTGAACTCAGGACCTCTGGAAGAGCAGACAGTGCTCTTAACCACTGAACCATCATCTCTCCAAACACCCACCCCCTTCCCATTGATTCTTATAGTGGGCATAGTTAGAGTCAGTTTGTCCCAACATGAGGGACCTTACGTATGATGAGTTGGTCGGGGAGATACGGGTGACGTCCTTTCACTGTTTTTCCCCATGTAACTCTTCAGTAACCTATGGATAAACACACTGCCTTGCCAATATCCAACACCAGCCTGCCATCCTCTGCTCTCAGCATCCATGACTGAGCTCATCCTTCTACAACAGTGGTCCTCAACCCCCTAGGCTGCGACCCTCTAACACCTCCTCATGCTGTGCTGACCCCTAACCACAAAATTATTTCATAGCAATAAATAACTGGGGAAGCAGAGGCAGGTGGATTGCTGTGAGTTTGAAGCCAGCTGGGTCTACAAAGAGAGTCCAGGACAGCCAAAGCTACACAGAGAAACCCTGTTGCAAAGAAAGAAAGAAAGAAAGAAAAGAAAAAGAAAGAAAAAAAGCAGACTGGGCTTGGTGGTGCTCGCCTTTAATCCCAGCACTTGGGAGGCAGAGGCAGGCTAGCCTGGTCTACAAATCGAGTTCAGGACAGCCAGGGCTACACAGAGAAACTCTGTCTTGAAATACAAAAAAACAAAACAAGAAAGAGGCAGTGAGCACATGACACTGCTGCAGTGGCTGATTCTGCCAGAAGTGCACACACTGAGTCTAGTCACAAGGAAATGTCAAATAAGCCCCACTGTGAGCCATTTCATAAAACAACTGACCTGTACTGTTCAAACATGTGAAGGTCGGGGAGAGACAGAAAAGAAAATCCTGGGGAACCAGTCAAGATTTAAGGAGACGAAAGAATCACAGAAACTAAAGGCAGTGAATGTGTGGTCTTGAATTTGATACGGGACCAGGAAAAATAGTCCTTTCAATGATGTTGCTGAGACAACTGACCACATCTAAGAGGGACCACGGATTGAGTAGGTGTATCACACTGTCAGGTCCATTGCTGTATAATGCTGTGCTCACATGAAGGAAGCATGGCTTGGGTAGAAAGAGAAAAGCCCCAAGCCGGGTGGTGGGGCTCATGCCTTTAATCCCAGCACTCGGGAGGCAGAGGCAGGCAGATCGATGTGAGTTCGAGGCCAGCCTGGTCTACAAAGCAAGTCCAGGATAGTCAAGGCTACACAGAGAAACCCTGTCTTGAAAAACCAAAAAAAAATAAATAAATAAATAAAAAAAATATATATATAATATCCCTCAAGCCAAATAGTTGAGAAAAAAAATGTGCAAATGTTTGTGACTATGTTTTAAAGAGAGAAAGCAAAACCAAACGGAACAAAATGGAAATGACAAATGACTTATGATTTGAATTTTTTCTTTCCTTTTCATATAGCCCGGCCTGGAACTCCCTGATACTTCTCCCTTTATCTCACTCACACAGGCAAAACTTGAGATTTTGAAAACTTTGTTCATGATCTCCCAGCAGTTGTGGGAAGAGTTAGGGCCAAGCCCCAGATCTCCAGACTTGGGTCTCAACACCAACTGAATCCTACACTGTTTGCGTTTGGATGGCAAAGGTTGAGCCACCCGCTTACTTCTCCTTTTCAGTTTGTTTAGTTCCCCAGAGCTAGTTCCTTCTACCAGAAACTCAGAGTGCTGTAACGAAATGGTTCTTTCAGTTCCCTCATGAAGACAAGGCAAGGGTGGGTTTGAAGTTTCTGAGCCGTGTGGTTGGGGTACCCCTTTCTCCTGGTAAGTTCAACATTGCATCACTACGCGTATGACCAGCCTTGTCCCGCATGTGGCTGGTGGCTTTTGCGTGGCACTGTTTGTCCCCCTCCACAGAGTGATGCATGGTTGTTTGAACTGTTTTTTTTTTATCACCAGATACCTGCTCCCTAACCCCACCCCTTTTGAGATAGGGTCTCTCTGTATAGCCCCTATAGATCCCCGGCTCTCTGCTACTCACTGTGTAGACCAACCGGGCTGTCCTTGAACTCACAGATATCTATCTGCGGCTGCCTCCAAAGCACTGAGATCAAAGTCGGCCAACACGCCCAGGCTACTCTTTCTTTTTCTATCTTAATTTTAATTGAATTTTATTTTATTTTGAGACAGGGTTTCTTTGTATAACCTTGGCTTCCTGGAACTAGCTTTGTAGACCAGGCTGTCCTCAGACACAGAGATCCGTCTGCCTCTGCCTCCTGAATGCTGGGATTAAAGGTGTGCGCCGCCGCCACCACCTGGCCTGAGGACCTGAGTTTAATCCCTAGATTTCACAAGGTAGGAGAGAATCAAGTCCTGCAAGTTGTCTGCTGACGTCCACAGTGGCAGGAACGCACAACTTTTTAAATAAGAAAAAAAGAGTAAAGCATCTCAGAGTTTAGTTGAGTGTGGTGGCTTGTGCCTCTAACCCCAGCACTCAAGAGGAAGAAGCAGCCAAACATGCCTGGGAATTTGAAAGGCCAGCCTGGTCTACATAGTGAGTTGCAGGCTACTCAGGACTATACAGTGAGAACCTGACTTAAAACAAAAAGAAAAACTCCATCTCGCAAACCAAAACAAAAAACAAAAAGAAGTATATAAGTATAGTTTATTGCCTGTATGTATGTGTGTTCGTGCATGCATGCATGCCGTGGTGTGTATGTGGGGGTGACTCAGAGGACAACCAGGATCCGTCCTCTCCTTCCACGTGCGGGCCTGAGGGCTACGGTCGGCAGGCCCCACGAGCTGTCCTGCCCGCACTTTGGCTTTTGCAGTGTTCAGGTTCAATCACCAGACCTTGATTATGCCAGGCTGGTACCCTGGCTGCACCCCCAAACTCCAGGGTTCTATCTACTCCCCCTCCCTCCTCTAGTGTCTCTTTGTGAAAAGAAAAAAAAAAGAAGGTCCTAAGCCAAGTGGTGGCGGCACACACCTTTATTCCCAGCACCCAGGAGGCGGAGACAGATGACTCTCTGAGTTCAAGGCTAGCCTGGTCTACAGAGCAAGTTCCAGGACAGCAGTAAGGGCTACACAGAGAAACCCTGTCTTGAAAAGCGAGATGGGGGGAGAGGAGGCGAGAGGAGAGGGAAGAGAAACGAGAAGAGAGAAAAAAAGCCCCTAAAGCCATATACAGGCTAAGCAAGCACTGTACCATTGGATCACTTTTCAGTGCCTCACCGTATCCCTCCTTCCCGCCCTCCCTTGCTTCCTCTTTCTTTCATTCATTCTTTCTTTCTTGAAACAGTGTTTCTCTATGTGCCTCTGCCTGTCCTAGGACTCTCTATGTAAACCAGGCTGGCTATCAGTTCATAGGGAGCCACCCGTCCCCGCCCCCGCCCCCAGCTCTGTTAAAGGCATATCCCACCACTCCCGCTCCCATATTACTTCTGTCTTCTTGTTTTGAGTCAGGGTCCACATAATAGTAATGTTACTAGTAAGTTGAATAAATTTGCAGCTTTGGCAAAAATAAAAATAAAATCTATCATTTTCCATGTAAATCAGTTAATTGTCAGTGTGGAGCCTGGATGTTTCCAAATAAGAATAAATGTTAAGTTGAAACAGGAGTCTTTTAATGGAGTATTAACACTTTTGTTTATTTGTTTTTTGTTTTCTTTGAGACAGGGTTTCTCTGTGTAGCCTTGACTATCCTGGACTTACTTTGTAGACCAGGCTGGCCTCGAACTTACAAAGACCTGCCTGCCAATGGCAGTAATCCCTTCTCTTACAGCACTGAAGGAAGTGTTTAGAAGCTGGGCGTGGTGGTGCACGCCTTTAACCCCAGCACTTGGGAGGCAGAGGTAGGCGGATCGCTGTGTGTTCGAGGCCAGCCTGGTCTACAAAGTGAGTCCAGGATGGCCAAGGCTACACAGAGAAACCCTGTCTCAAAAAAAGAAAAACAGAAAAAAAGAAAAAGAAAAAAAGAAAGAAAGAGAGAAGTTTTTAGAAAAAATTCATGTGGCATCTGCTCCTGACTCCCCACTTTCTTGTTCTTCTTATTCTGGCTGTTCCTCCATTCTAATCAACAGAGGGGTTTTTGTCTTGTTGTTTTGTTTTGTTTTCAAGAGAGGATTTCTTTGTGTGTAGTCCTGGCTGTCCTGGAACTCTCCCTGTAGACCAGGCTGGCCTCAAACTCACAGCAGTCCGCCTGTCTCTGCCTCCCGAGTGCTGGGATTAAAAGCGCGCGCCACTATGCTGCTTGGCTCATCTGAGTTTTCTTTGGATAGGGTCTCGCTGCGCCGCCTTTGCCTGGCCTGGAGCTTGCTATGTAGACCAGGCCAGCCTCAAACTCATTATGCCCTGCCTGCCTCTCGAGTGCTGGGACCAAAGGAGAATGCCCAGCCCAGCCTGGCCTGCAGCTCTCGGTCAGCTTCAGATCTCCTTAGATTTCTTTTTCTTTCTGGTTTTTCGAGACAGGGTCTCTCTGTGTAGCCTTGGCTGTCCTGAACTCGCTATGTAGACCAGGCTGGCCTTGAACTCACAACGATCCACCTGCCTCTGCCTCCTGAGTGCTGGGATTAAAGGCGTGTGCCACCACGCCCGACTTTTATTTTTATTATTTTATGTGTATATGTGTGTTGTCTGCCATATATGTCTGTGTACCAGATGTATGCTTGGTGCCCAAGGATGTGGTGAGCTTCCACGTGTGTCCTGGAAATCAAACCTGGGTCCTTTTTGAGAATACTAAGGCTCTTAACCAATGAGCCATCTTTCTAGCCTCTAAATTGATTAAGGGTTTTTTTGTTTGCTTGTTTTGTTTTGGTTGGTTTTGGTTTTTTGAGACAGGGTTTCTCTGTGGAGCCCGGACTATCCTGGACTCACTTTGTAGACCAGGCTGGTCTCGAACCAAGGTTTCTGTAGACTGGAGCTGGCCTTGAACTTGTTGCTCAGCCTTGGGCTTCCTGCCTCCACCAAGCCTGACTCCAGGGGTCGTTTGTTCAGTCTTTTGTGTCAGAAGCGAAGAGAGATGACCTGCACACAGGACAAGCTGATGTCTTAGAAGTGTGGCATCAATGTGATGTTCTGACTTCCGGTACCTTTCCCTTCAGTGCTAGAGATTGACTGCAGGGTATGTGCATGCCCTGCCAGGATAGCACTGTGCTCTACTGACTACTACCTTGTGAGACCCAACAATTCCTAGTTAGCCCACAGGAGTCTGTTGTTCAGCCTCGAACTCCTCTAACGCTCAGGCCCTGCTGGTCACCTGAACCTTCCTTATTTTCTTAGTCTTATTTTCCTACGTCAAGGCATCCTTAGCTACACTTGATAGTGCATTTCTGCAATACCAGCATTTGGGAGGTGACAGGAGGATCAGGAGTTTAGGGCTAGCCTTGGCTAACAGTGAATTCAAGGCCAGCCTGAACTATATGAGACCCTGCCTGGGAGAGGGGAGGAAAAGGCTTAACTTTTGTATTTTTTCTTCTCCAACTTTGCCATTGGAGAAAAGTGGGGAAATCACTACATTCCTTGATGTTTTTATTATCTGGGGTGATACGATAGGGGTGTAGCTGGGATTGTTTTGTTTTAAAAATAAACAGTAAAGTGGGAAAAATGGCTCCGCATGTACAGGTGCTTGCCTCCAAACCTGAAGACCTGGGCTCAATTCCTGGCACCCACATGGTGGAAGACAAGAATTTCCTGTAGCTTTTTGCCTGAGCACCACACACATGCCATGGTGCAGGAACTCATGCATGTCCGTACACACTGTCACACGCATAACAGTCTTGGAGGGGGGGCAAGGAGCGGGACAGGGACACCAGAAAACCAGATGAACAACAAAAGAGAAACAGACCCTAAACATAAACAGGAAGGAGGCCAGGAGATGCAGTGTGCCTAACGTGCCAGCATTGAGTTTTGTCCCCAGCATTGAAAAGAAAATAAAAGGAAAAAAAAATACTAAGAAGCCAGAGGAATCAAGGGTTCTGGCTTTGTTTTGGTTTATTTTGTTTTGAGATAGGATCTTGCTGTGTAGCCCAAGCGGCCCCAAGCTTTGTGTTCTGGCTATTTTCATGTCAGCTTGACACAAGCTGTAGCCGTCTGAGAGGAGGGAAATGTCAACTGAGAAAACGCCTCTGTGAGATCAGGCTGCAGGCGAGCACGCAGAGCGAGCATTTTCTTAATTAGTGATGGGGGGGGAGGCCCCCCCACTCAGGGTTGGTGGTCCCAGGTTCAGTAAGAAAGCAGGCTGAGCAAAGCAGGGGGAGCAAGCCGGTTAGCAGCACCCCTCCACGGCCTCCGCAGCAGCTTCTGCTCCAGGTTCCTGCTCAGCTTGAGTTCCTGTCCCAGCTTCCTCCAGTGATGACGATGACATGTAGTGTCAACCCAACCAAACCCTTTCCTCCTGTCCCAGCTTCCTTCAGTGATGACAATGACATGCAGTGTCAACCCAACCAAACCCTTTCCTCCCCAGGTTGCCTTTGGCTCTTCATCATAGCAGTAGTGATGCTAAGTGAGAGACAGTCGGGGTCCTCTGTGTCATTCAGCCCACAGATGTGTAGCAGCACAGTGGGTCTACAGTTCACTCTTACAGAGTAGGACTCTAAAATCGGCTCCCTTCTCTTGCTAGTATCTGGACTTCTTTTCTTAATCTTTTGTGTATGTGAGTGATGGCATGTACGTGTATGTATATGTGTGTATGTGTGCATATATGCACATATGTGTGAGTGTGGAGGCCTGAGATTGGCAAGGAGTGCCCTCTGTTGCTCTCCAGTTTATTTGTGAGATAGTTTCTCAATGAACTCTTGCAGGGTCTGGTTAGCCTAGCGAGCCAGCTTTCCCTGGGATCCCCGGTCTCGCTCTCTCTCCAGGGTGTCAGGATTATGAGCTGACCAGATCTTCCTTCCTTCCTTCCTTTCTTTCTTTTCTTTTTCTTATTGGTTTTTTTTTGTTTGTTTTTTGTTTTTTGTTTTTTGTTTTTCAAGACCAGGTTTCTCTGTGTAGCCTTGGCTGTCCTGAACTCCTTTTGTAGACCAGGCTGGCCTCGAACTCACAGCGATCTGCCTGCCTCTGCCTCTGGAGTGCTGGGGTTACAGGTGTGTGCCACCAGGCCTGGCTTTTTTTTTTTTTTTTTTCATTTCTTAAAGTCTATATACATTGGTCTTTAGCCAGCCTGTATGTTTATGTGAGGGTGTCAGACCCTGGAGTTACAACAGTTGTAAGCCACCATATGGGTGCTGGGAATTGAACCTAGGTCCTCTGAAAGAGCAGTCAGTGCTTTCAACCACTGAGCCATCTCTCCAGACCTCAAGCTCTCCCTCTTAAACAATAATAATTGTGTCAAGTACCCGTCACAGGTTTCATAAGGCTGACGAGGACATTGGCCGGAAGTTTTGTTCTTCAGTTTCAGCATCTGTGAACACCACACACTGCCTCCTGTACCAGCTAGAGTCCTGCAGCTAATTCTAAGAGGTAAACTTACTCAACACTGTGTCTCTCGGATACAGTCATAACTTACTTTAGTACTGGTTTTCAGAAGACATGCAATAGAGAAATCTGGTTAATTTTGTTTGGCCTGTTGCACCTCATTAGTACTTTGTAAATGGATGGTTGTAATGCAAGTGTTATTTTCCACATGAACTCTCCACATCTCTCTCAGACAGAATCCAGCTCAGAGCTACATTATTCGTGCTGTGAAATGTTATTTTCTGCTAATATTTTGACATAATATTTTGATTGTAGGTAATAGAAAACATCTTTATCTCAAATAAAGAAATTTGGAACTATTTGGGGTTTGTTTGTTTAAATTTTTATTTTTTGGTTTTTCAAGACAGGGTTTCTCTTTGTACCCTTGGCTGTCCTGAACTCGCTTTTTGACCAGGCTGGCCTTGAACTCACAGAGATCCACCTGCCTCTGCCTCCCAAGTGCTGGGATTAAAGAAAGGCCTGTGCCATCATGCCCGGTTTGTTTGTTTTTTGTTAGTAGACAGGTCTCACTGTGTAGCTGTGGCTGGCCTAGAACTCACAGAGATCCACCTGTCTCTGTTTTCCCAGTGCTGGGATTAAAGGTGTGCGCCATCATGACAGGCTAGTTTGTTTTTTGAGATGAGGTAGGAGTATTTGAGCTAGAAACAAGAAAAGCCATTTACCTAGTGGACAGACTAGGTATGACACAGAACAGGCCACAGGACAGAGCAAGGAACTTCATTTTTTTCCATTACATTGTTTTTTTTGAGACAAGGTCTCATTGTATGATTTAGGCTGACCTTGAAACGCGCAGGAATTCTTCTGCCTCAGCCTCTGGAATGCTGGAATTGAACATTTGTACCATTGAATCTGGTTATAGGTAGATGCTTTTAGAGAGAAGATAGGAGTTTGGTATATTCAAGATACCGTGCATTTCTTCCATAATAATGTCACCTGTTTAATTATTACTGTAGTGTGTGTGTCTATGTGTGTGTGTGTGTGACTGTGTGTGTAGATGAATGGAGGCACACACCAGGTTATGGTGTGCACATGGAGCTTGGAGGACAACTTTCCAGGATGGTTCCAAGGCTTGAACTCAGGTTCCTGGACTTGCTCAGTGGACACCTGTACCTGCTGAGGCAGCCATCTTGCTGGCCCAAATGTCCTCGTGTTAGTTAGAAACCTACCCTTTCTACAGCCGATCATGGTGAGTACCCCTGTGCCCCTGCCTGTGGGACATGAGGAACGAGTCCTTGCCAAATCTAATGACTTCTCTTGAAGAATTGAAGTGGAATGTGGAATGGGCGTTCAGCGTGGGTGCTGGCGGGTGTGTGGTTCAGCGTGGGTGCTGGCGGGTGTGTGGTTCAGCGTGGGTGCTGGCGGGTCTGTGGTTCAGCGTGGGTGCTGGCGGGTCTGTGGTTCAGCGTGGGTGCTGGCGGGTGTGTGGTTCAGCGTGGGTGCTGGCGGGTCTGTGGTTCAGCGTGGGTGCTGGCGGGTCTGTGGTTCAGCGTGGGTGCTGGCGGGTCTGTGGTTCAGCGTGGGTGCTGGCGGGTCTGTGGTTCAGCGTGGGTGCTGGCGGGTGTGTGGTTCAGCGTGGGTGCTGGCGGGTCTGTGGTTCAGCGTGGGTGCTGGCGGGTGTGTGGTTCAGCGTGGGTGCTGGCGGGTCTGTGGTTCAGCGTGGGTGCTGGCGGGTCTGTGGTTCAGCGTGGGTGCTGGCGGGTCTGTGGTTCAGCGTGGGTGCTGGCGGGTCTGTGGTTCAGCGTGGGTGCTGCGCGGGTCTGTGGTTCAGCGTGGGTGCTGGCGGGTGTGTGGTTCAGCGTGGGTGCTGGCGGGTGTGTGGTTCAGCGTGGGTGCTGGCGGGTGTGTGGTTCAGCGTGGGTGCTGGCGGGTGTGTGGTTCAGCGTGGGTGCTGGCGGGTCTGTGGTTCAGCGTGGGTGCTGGCGGGTCTGTGGTTCAGCGTGGGTGCTGGCGGGTGTGTGGTTCAGCGTGGGTGCTGGCGGGTCTGTGGTTCAGCGTGGGTGCTGAATGGTTTTTAAAGCCACCCTCTAAGCCGGGTGTGGTGGCACACACCTTTAGTCCCACCCAGCACTTGGGAGGCAGAGGCAGGCAGATTGCTGTGAGTTCGAGGCCAGCCTGGTCTATCAAAGCAAGTCCAGGACAGCCAGGGCTACACAGAGAAACCCTGCCTCGGAAAAAAAAAAAAGAAAAGAAAAAAGAAAATAAATAAATAAATAAATAAAGCCACCCTCTAAAAGACACTGAAGAATGAAGGAACTCGGCTTCCATTTTAAGCCCTGTGGGGAGATGAGCGCAGCACTCCTGCAGCTTTATTCTGAGGCACTTCGCTGACTCGGAAGTGATAACTAGGAATCTACAGTGTCATTTTGGCAGTCACAAGAGCCCAAAGGGACAAAAGTTGGAGTCCAGGACTCATAAAGGGTAACAACCTTGACAAATCACTCTGCTTTGGTCCAAGTTTAAAATGCCGTTCGGCAGGCGGGTAGAATTGAGACGGAAGTAAATTTCTCTCACACAGACCACAGGTTGACTCCGAATCCTCCAAGGCTCACAGAAAAATCTCAAGGCCTGAACTTGTAGTAAATTGGCCGTAAGTGCTATAACATTAAGGACAATTAAAAACCTATGGCAGCACTCCAGAGGCAGAGGCAGGCAGAGCTTTGTGAGTTCTAGGCCAGCCTGGGGTAGGATGAACAGAACATAGGAAGGCGGGACAGCATAGTGAGACCAACAAAGACCCCAAAAGGCTGGGAGGTGGTGGCGCATGCCTTTACTCCCAGCACTCGGGACGCAGAGGCAGGTGGATCACTGTGAGTTCGAGGCCAGCCTGGTCTACAAAGTGAGTCCAGGACAGCCAAGGCTACACAGAGAAACCCTGCCTCGGGAAGAAAAAAAAAAGACCCCAAAAGGCTGGGAGGTGGTGGCACACACCTTTACTCCCAGCACTTGGGAGGCAGAGGCAAGCAGATTGCTGTGAGTTCGAGGCCAGCCTGGTCTACAAAGCAAGTCTAGGACAGCCAGGGCTACACAGAGAAACCCTGTCTCAAAAACAAACAAACAAACAAAAAAGAAAACAAAAACAAACAACACCCAGACAGCAACAGCAGCAACAACAACCTTTATAATGCTAGAGCGATGGCTTAGTGGTGAAGACCTGTGTTCTTTCAGAGGGCCCGAGTTCTGTTCACAACAGCCGTGCTTGGCTTCACCATCTCCTTTAACTGCAGCTCCAGGGATCTGTAGATGAGGCTGATCCTCCTCTTTTCCCTCCCGAATAGTAGAGACCAGGTGTAAATTCACCATACAGGGCTCGTTGTCCATTTGATGTGTAGTTCTGGCTGGCCTGGTACTTGCTATGTAGCTCAGTATTGCTTCCAACTCATGACAAGTCTCCTGCCGTAGCCTCCTGAGAGCTGGTATTGCAGGAGAGTACCACCAGGCAGGCTTAACTGAGTGATCTAGGTGTCAAGACTTTGTTGGATTAGGTTTTGTTTTGTTTCATTGGGACAAAAGTCAGTGTGTTTAAAAGTTTTTTTTTTTTAATTGGCAATAGATTTTTTTTCGGGGGCTGGAGAGATGGCTCAGTGGTTAGGAGCACTGACTGATCTTCGAGAGAGGCCCTGAGTTCAATTGCCAGCAACCACATCATGGCTCACAACCATCTATAATGAGATCTGGTGTATACTGTATACATAACAAATAAATCTTTTCTAAAAAAAAATAGATTTTTTTTCATAAATATATTCTGAACAGTCTTCCCCATCCCTCCCAGATTCTCCACACTTCTGACCTACCTGAAGCCATACCTTTTATTTCTCTCCTTTGAATACAAATAGGAGGGGGGTTGTAAGGGCCAGACTGGGAGAAGAGGGAGGGCCTGGCATCAGGCTGTACAGTGATAAAATAAAATTAGGAAAAAAAGAAAAAAACCAACCCAGGTGTGGTGGCATTTAGCTGGCAGAGCTCTGTGTTAGAGGACACCAAGAGAGCAGAGTTCTAGGACAGCCGGGGATACACAGACAGACCCTGCGTTGGCTCAGCGGTTAAGAGCACTGACTGCTTTTCCAGAAGTTCTAAGTTCAATTCCCAGCAACCACTTGGTGGTTCACTACCATCTATAATGTGACCTGATGTGCACTGTATACATAATAAATAAATAAATAACTCTTAAAAAAAAGAAAAATAAAAACTAAAAACTAAACTAAATAAAAAATTAAAAAGTGAGCAAACCTGAATAGGAAGGACAAAGAAGTCTTATAATTCAATCTGATGGACTAACGCTATCTCTTAGGATGGAATCCAGGGTTTTCTACTTGCTTGGAAGCGTTCCATCAACTGAGTTGTATTTTCTGTCCTTTCACACTTATTTATTTTTATTATTGGACTGGGGATTTAATTTAGGGACTCATACAATGCTACATCACCTTATTCCGCCCCCCCCCCGGACCTTTTTCTTTTTAAAATTTAAAAACTTAAAAAAAAAAACAAAAAAAGATCTTACTTGTTTACTGAAAGATAGCCTTGAAGTAATTCTGTAGCCCAGGCAAGCCCTCAGCGTCCAACCCTCTACCCTCGCTGAAGTTACAGGGGGTTGTGATCGGCCCAATGTGGGTGCTGGGAATTGAACCTGGGTCGTCCACAAGAGCAGCAAGTGCTCTTAACAACTCAAGTGCTCTTAACAACTTAACCCGATCTCCAGCTCCATCTGATATTTGTTTGTTTGGTTGGTTTATGGAGACAGGGTTTCTCTGTGTAGCCCCGGCTGTGCTAGTACTAGCTCCGTAGACCAGGATGGCCTTGAGCTCACAGAGATCTGTCTCTCAAGTGCTGAAAATCCACTTTTATTTTTGTATTTTTGTTTTCGCATGTATTCTTTCTCAAGAGCACACATGTGTTAGAGAAAGAGTCTTTCATTTAGAGGAAAAGACGGAAATGTTGCAGGATATTCAATCACACTGTGAACCCCAAGACTATGTACTAGAAAAACCTAGTTGTGTGGCTTAGCCCTCACACACAAATTTAATCAAAGAGCTTTTTGGTTTTTTGTTTTTGTCCTTTCTTTTCTTTCTTTTTAAATTATTATTATTGTTATTGTTATTGTTATTATTATTATTAATAATTTTTTGGTTTTTTGAGACAGGGTTTCTCTTTGTAGCTTGGTTGTCCTGGGCTCACTTTTTAGACCAGACTAGCCTCGAACTCATTGCGATCTGCCAGCCTCTGCCTCTCTGAGCACACCACAGCATCCGGCTTTTTGTTTGATTTTAGAGACAGGGCTTCTCTGTGTAATCCTGTCTGGGAGAACAAACATAAGACATCTTGGGCTGTGCTTTTAGCTCAGCCGGTAGAGCGCTTGTCTCGCGGGCAGAAAGCCTGAGTTCCATCCTCAGCAGTGCACGAGCCAGCCCTAGTGACACAGTTCCTGATGTGACATTGCCTGGGTGAGAGTGAAATTAAACGGATCTACATGACTTGTCCTCAGGAGGCCAACATATCTTTTATAATTCTTCTTTAAAAAATGTATTTGGGGGGAGGCTATTACCGCTGCTAATATGGAGACTCGTTCTTAGTGCTCGAATGACCCAACCTGAAACTGAAGAAGCCGCCCTGGGTCCACATGCTGTCAGCCATGATGGTGTACACCCTGGTGGTGGTGTCTTACTTCCTCATTACCAGAGGAATAATCTACGAGTTGGCTCAATAATCTAAGTGTTGGCTCAATGACCTGTAAACACGAGCATCAGAGACCAGTAGCTTTCTTGGCATACAGAGTAAACGGACAGTATATCATGGAAGGACTTGCGTCTAGCTTCCTGTTTACAATGGGAGGTTTAGATTTCATAATCCTGGACCGATCCAACGCACCAAATATTCCCAAAGTCAGTAGGTTTCTTCTTCTTCTCATTGGCTTTGTCTGTGTCCTACTGAGTTTCTTCATGGCTAGAGTCTTGCCGGGCTACCTGATGGGCTAGCATCTCTTGAGAAGAAAGCAGTAGATCCTGGATCTGCTCCCATTAATAAAGCTTTGAAGGCTGACCCACTCCCTTGTGTAGTGTGGAAAAGAATGAAGAGCAGGGCTGGAGGGATGGCTCAGAGGTTAAGAGCACTGTCTGCTCTTCCAGAGGTCCTGAGTTCAAGTCCCAGCACCCACATGGTGGCTCACAACCATCTATGATGAGATCTGGTGCTCTCTTCTGGTGTGCAGGTGAGCATGAAGGCTGGATACCATATACATAATAAATAAATATTTTAAAAAAGAAAAGAATGAAGAGCAGCGAAAAAGCAGCATTGAGGGACACCTTAGCAAGCATATTAAAGCCAAGACTGGAAATTCACAGTATCAGACAAGTTCACTACAGTATTTTTCCTGATGACCTATTCCAATGTACTAGCTATGTTCAGTGGCATTTTCTTCTTAGTTTTTTATTTCTTTTTTTTTTTTTTTTTTTTTTTTTTTTTTTTTTTTGGTTTTTTGAGACAGGGTTTCTCTGTGTAGCCTTGGCTGTCCTGGACTCGCTTTGTAGACCAGGCTGGCCTTGAACTCACAGCGATCCGCCTGCCTCTGCCTCCCGAGTGCTGGGATTAAAGGCGTGCGCCACCACCGCCCGGCAGTTTTTTATTTCTTAAAGTATACTCCACTTCTAAAACTTTGGTATTGAATAAAATCATTGTTTTTTTACAGCCCCACCCCCAAAAATTATTTGAGCACACGCCTTTAATCCCAGCTGTCGGGAGGCAGAGGCAGGCGGAACTCTGTGAGTTCGAGGCCAGCCTGGTTCACAAAGCTAGTCCAGGACAGCCAGGGCTACACAGAAAGACTCTGTCTCAAAAAACAAAAAGAAACAAAAAAACCACAACAAAATTATAGTCCGGGCAGTAGCACACACCTTTAATCCCAGCACTGGAGAGTGTATGGGGTATCTGTGAAATTGTGAGGGGAGGGGGCCAAAGGACAATTTTTTGGAATCAGTTCTACACCTTGAACTCAGGTCCTCAGGCTCAGGTGGCGACAACTAACTCGCAGGCCGCTCTTCTCCCTCTTCCCTCCACCACAAAGATCTGTGTACACCTCGTCTCTAACCTTCCTTGGCTTTTATCTGCTTGTTGTTTGTGTTTGTTTTGTTTTGAGTCAGGGTCTTGCTTTGTAGCCCAGCTGGCTTTCCGGACTCTGAGCTCCTTCTCAGCCTCAGTCCTTGTGTGCCCGGTCACGCCACACTCTCTGCTCCGTGTTTGGAAGCAAAGCTTAGGTCAGCAGGTATTTTCTCAAAAGGAATCAGACTATCCTGACGTTGCCACTGGAGGCGTCTGCTGTGAGGGCTCACTTCTGCTCTCAGTAGGAAAGCAGGCACACAGCACAAACAACTGGGGGTGGCTGGAGAACTGCAGCGCCTAACCTACGAAAGCAGATCCTGCATTAACCAATGGCCGTGGCTTGCCAACCTTGCCCTGCACAGATCTTTCTTCTCCAGTCTTTCTTTCTTTCCCTTTTTTAAAAATTTTTATTTTTTAAGTTTTTTGAGACAAGGTTTCTCTGTGTAGCCTTGGCTGTCCTGGACTCTCATTGTAGACCAGGCTGGCCTCGAACTCACAGCAATCCACCAGCCTCTGCCTCCTGAATGCTGGGATTAAAGGCGCGCACCAGCAGCATGCGAAAAGATTCAAGTATCTGGGCCAGGTGTGGTGGCGCAGGACTTGAATCCCAGTACTCAGGAGAATCTTTGTTGAGTCTGAGGCCAGCCTGGCCTTTATAGAGTGTTCCAGGCCAGGCTCAAAACAAACAAACAAACAAACAAATTCACTGGGAACCTATCTTCAAGATGGCAGCCCCAATGACCCTTACTCCTGTGTGCACATCTCCCCCAGACCAGGTAAGACTGTGGGGACAAACATGAGTAACATATGAGGCAAGTCATCAGATAGTCTGCAGTCTCCCCATTGCTTGTTCATGGATTTCACTATGTTCCCTCTACCCAAACTAGCTTGCTTTGGAAAACAAGGTTGGCCTCCCATTGCACCGTTGGGAATGGATTGGTTGTTTTGTTTGTATTGGGTCCTGTTTCTTCAGTTAATCCTTTAGATGGCTCTGCCCACCAAGGTTTTGCCTGGAGCATTGTGGTTTGAATGTGAAACATACCAAAAGCTTGTGGTAAAGGCTTGGCCTTCAGTATGGCTGTACTCAGAAGCGGGGCCTTGAGATTGATGTAAGCAGGACGGCTCTAATATAAGATCTGGCTGCGAAGCTTTAGAAAATGGGCCTTGTAGGAGAAGTGGGTCGTGGGAGGCTGTCCTCCTTCCTTACCTCTGTGCTGTGCTTCTAGAGACAGGTTCTTATGTATCCCAGCTGGCCTTGAACTCACGATGTTGCCGGGGATGGGGACAACCTTGAACTCCTGATCTGATGGTGTCCTGCATACGAGGGAAACATCCTACAACTGAATTACAGCCTAGTGCTAGAGGTGTCCCCTGGAGAGCCAATGGTGTTCTCAGTCTTTTGCTTTTTTTCTCTTTCCCTGTCTCCTGGGTGCTGCATGCAGCTCCCATGCGTGATACTCTGCCTTGGCTGCACTAGAAACAAAGGAGCCAATGACCATGGACTGATAGCTCTGAAGCCAGGAGCCAAAATAAACCCTTTCTCTTTTCAAACTCTTTTCTTTGGTATTTGTCACGTGGACAAATAGCTCAGAAACCTCATGAAAAAGTCTGAGCCTCACTAGCGCCAACCCTTGACTCATAGAAACTGCCTGAGATAGGTTTTTGTTTTTTTGAGACAAGGTTTCTTTGTGTAGTCTTGGCTGTCCTGGAACTGTCTTTATAGGCCAGCCTGACCTTGTACTCACAGAGATCAGCCTGCCTCTGGCTCCCTGAGTGAGATAGGTTTTAAGTTGCTAAATTTGTGAAATTTTTTGTTGTTGCTTTTGTTTTGTTTTTTGAGACAGGGTTTCTCCATGTAGCCCTGACTGTCCTGGAACTCACTTTATAGACCAGGCTGGCCTGGAACTCACTTTGTAGACCAGGCTGGGCTGGAACTCACTTTGTAGATCAGGCTGGCCTTGAACTCACAGAGATCCACCTGCCTCTGCCTCTCAAGTGCTTGGATTAAAGATATACTCCACTACCCTGCAGGGAAAGTTCTCCACACCCCCCACACCCCCACCCCTGCCCCAATCTCAGGTTTCCCAGGCTAGTTTGTTATATAGCTGAGAAGGATCTTGAACTTACTAACACTCCTGTCTCCACCTCCTAAGTGCTGCGATTACAGGCATTTGCCACTCCACCAGGTTGTATGTGACTCTGGAGCAACACTCAACTTTAATCCCAGCACCCAGGAGGTAGAGGCAGGAGGATCTCTGGGAGCTCAAGGCCAGCCTGGTCTATAAATTGAGTGCTAGGACAGCCAGAACTATGTAGAGAGCCCATGCTTCAAAAAACCAAGACCGCGCTGGAGAGATGGCTCAGTGGCTAAGAGCACTGGCTGCTCTTCCAGGTCCTGAGTTCGATTCCCAGCACCCACATGGCAGCTCACAACTGTCTGTAACTACAATCCAGAAGATCTGACACCCTCTCACAGACATACATGCAGGCAAAACATGAATGCAAAACCAACCAACCAACCAACCAACCAAACCTCAAAACAAACCAACCAAAAAGCCTGAGTCTTCCTAGGAATCACTAGACACAAAAGCAGCATGTGAGGTAGAGTGTAGGCTCCTGTGGAAAGGATTTTTGTTCCTGTTTGTTATATAGTCTAGGCTGGCCTCGAACTCACAATCATCCTTTCTCCGTGTCTCAAGCTCTGAGATGTCAGGCAGATGCTACCATTGCAGAGCTCCGTTCTATATTGTTTCATATGGCTTCTGTGCTTGTTAGTGTTTGTCAACTTGATACTAGCTAGAGTCATCCAGAAAGAGGGAACCTCGTCTGAGAAGACGCTTCCATTAGATTGGCCTGTAGGCGAGTCCACGGGGCATTTTCTCCATAAGTAGTTGTTATGGGAGGGCCCAGCCCACTGTGAGAGCTGCCACACCGGGAAAGGTGGTCCCAAGCTGAAGAAGAAAGATAGCTGAGCCGGGCATGGTGGCACACGCCTGTAACCCCAGCACTCGGGAGGCAGGAGGCAGAGGCAGGAGGATCTCTGTGAGTTGGAGGCCAGGCTGGTTTACAAAGTGAGTCCAGGACAGCCAGGGCTACACAGAGAAACCCTGTCTGGAAACAAAACAAAACAAACAAAAACAAGCAAAACGAAAAACAAGGTGGATGGCTCCTGAGGAACACACAGACACACAGACACTCACACACACACAGCTGTCGTGGTGGCGCATGCCTATAATGCCAGGGCCTGTGTGGACAGCAGGAGGAAACTGAATGTAGTGTCACTGTTGCCCACATAGCCAAAAGGAGGCTGGAGGCTGGGGAGCTAGCAGAGAGAGCTGTTGGCTGGGTAGAGGAATATGGGTTTACCCACAAGTGGAAGCCAAGCATGGTGGCCATGCCTGCTCATAACTGCAGGGCAGGGGCCATAGAGACACATAGATTCTTGGAGCTCATTGGCCAGTCAGCTTGGCCTCAGGCGACAGTGAGGCCTTTCTCTAAAATCAGGGCATTTAGCTGGGCGGTGGTGGCACACACCTTTAATCCCATCACTTAGGAGGCAGGAGGATCTATGTGACTCTTTTTTGTTTTTGTTTTGTTTTGGTTTGGTTTGGTTTTTCCAGACAGGTTCTCTCCGTGTTAGCCTTGGCTGTTCTGGACTTGCTTTGTAGACCTCAAACTCACAGCAATCCGCCTGCCTCTGCCTCCCAAGTGTGGGATTAAAGGTGTGCGCCACCATGCCAGGCTGGATCTATGTGACTTTGAGGCCAGCCTGGTCTACAGAGAGTTTGAGGACAGCCAGAGCTACACAGAGAACAGAACAAAACCAAGATGGATGGCTCCTGAGGAGTGTTACCTGAAGCTGACCTCTGACCTCCACCTGCCTCCTCACACATGCACATCCAACAATATCATACGAGCTTGAACACAAATACACTTCCTTTTTTTTTTTTTTTAAATGGATGCCATTTCACTAAATACTGCAGCTTTGGAGGTTCTTTGACTTATTAAACTAAATAAAGGCAGGGCCGGACAGGAGAGCTGGCTCAGAGGTTAAGAGTACCTCGGCCTCCTGCTCTTCCAATGGTCCTTAGTTCAATTCCCAGCAACCACATGGTGCCTCACAACCATCTATAATGAGATCCAGTGCCCGCTTGACTTCCGGTGTGCTAGGCTTGAACTTAGGGCAAGCCTCCTGCTTCGGCCTGAAAACAGTTTCTCTTGGGCTTGTTCCACTTCCAATTTGCAGCTGGAGGACACAGGATGTGCACACTTGCACAAGACACTCACAGATGACGCAACCCCATTCCTACCGAACCACCAATCCAACCCCACCAGGGCCAGGTGCTCCCTGGAGTGAGAGTCCCACTCAAGACCTCCAGAAGCTCAAGTGCCCACCGATGATCTGGATGATTCATGATAGAGTGGGAAAGCGGGAAGCAAAATGTCCCGGGATGGCACAGCACAGCACACTGAGAAATGGCTCTGTTCAAAGTGCCACTACTATGGTATTGACAAGCCAAGGAAACAGCAGGGTTTTTGTTTTGTTTTGGTTTTGCGGAGAGGGCCCAGGCAGAGCCTCAAACTGTGAGGCCAAGACCTTGATCTTCCCATTTCTACCTCTGAGTGCTGAAGTCTCAGCCTGTACCAACATACTGGGTTTCTACAGTGCTAGGATGGAGCCCAGAGCTTCATGGATGCTGGACAGGCACACTCCCTACTGAACTACATGGCCGCACTACGGAGGGAAAAGCCTTGCATTATGTTAGTGTGCAAATTTATAAGGAGACAGTGAGCTATTTTCACAAGAAAAATCCAAGGAAGGCATTCTGGTATCGGAGAACTTAGCAAAGCGATCCACTCTGAGCCAAAGGCGGCTGCTTTATTCAAGTTACATAAGATACATACCAACCAAAAGAGGCCAGAGCATCACTGAGTTAGTGATGACCAGAAGTAGACTCTGTTTGTTTTCCCCTTTATTTCCACTTCCTACTTCAGTGGCTTCACACTAATGCAGACGCATGTGTCCATATCAAGGTCAAAGGAATGAGACACCCATCCTCCACAGGCAGCCTTCCTGACTGGGCGGCAACCTTTTCGGGTCACACAGAATTGTCATAAACCAGGAACAAAATTGAATCTATCTTAAATTGCCAAAATATAACAATAACATGGAATATAGGTCCTGGTCAAAAAGGGAACCTAGGCCTGGCAAGATGGCTCAGCAGGTGAGGTTGCTTGCTGCCAAGCCTGGCAACCTGAGTTCAAGCCTCGGGACCAACACGATTGGAGGTGCAGACTGAGTCCACAAAGCAATCCTCCAACCTCCACATGTGCTCATGGCACAGACAGACACAAACAAACTTAATAAAATTTGTTGTTTGGGTTTGTTGGTTTTTTGTTTTTTGTTTTTTGTTCCCCCCCCCCCCCAGACAGGGCTTCTCTATGATAGCCTTGGTTGTCCTGGACTTGATTTGTAGACCACGCTGGCCTCGAACTCACAACAATCCACCTGCTTCTGCCTCCTGAGTGCTGGGGTTACAGGCGTGTGCCACCACACCCAGCTGTTTTTTTGGTCATTTGAGATAGGGCTTCTTTGTGAGGCGTGGGCTATCCTACAGCTCCCTTTATAGACCAGGCCGGCCTAAAACTCACAGACATTCATCTGTCTCTGCCTCCCAATGCTGGGATTAAAGACATGCATCACCACTGCCCAGAAGGCTCATTCTTTTTTTTTCTTTCTTTTTTTTTTTTTTGGTTTTTTGAGACAGGGTTTCTCTGTGTAGCCTTGGCTGTCCTGGACTCACTTTGTAGACCAGGCTGGCCTCGAACTCACTGCAATCCGCCTGCCTCTGCCTCCCGAGTGCTGGGATTAAAGGCGTGCACCACCACGCCCAGCTTAGAAAGCTCATTTTTGAAGGAGTTTTTGTG
Source organism: Acomys minous (assembly GCF_964271855.1). Classification (NCBI taxonomy): domain Eukaryota; kingdom Metazoa; phylum Chordata; class Mammalia; order Rodentia; family Muridae; genus Acomys; species Acomys minous. The sequence goes on along the minus strand of NC_140487.1, from coordinate 109,416,538 downwards.
TTCAAATATTTTTGTTTATTTTTGAGATGTAGCCTAGGCTAGCCTCAAGTTTGTAGTTATCCTCCTAGCTCGGTCTCCTGAGTCCTGGGACTACAATTGTACCACCACACCAGCTACCATTTTACACTTAAATCATGTGTAGCCAAAAATGGAAAACCAACAGTGCTAGCCATGGAACATAGAGGGGTTTTGTTGTTACTGTTGGTTGCTTGGTTGGTTGGTTTTTCAAGACAGGGTTTCTCTGTGTAGCCTTGAATGTCCTGGACTCTCTCTGTAGACCTGGCTGGCCTCAAACTCACAGAGATCGACCTACCTCTGCCTCTGGAGTGCTGTGATTAAAGGTGTGCTCCACCACCTCCCAGCTTGTTTGTTTTTTGAGACAGGGTTTCTCTGTGTAGCCTTGGCTGTCCTGGGTGAAGAGGAGGTTTAGAACATCAAAGGAGAGGCAGGTGGATTGTTGTGAGTTTGAGACCAGCCTGGTCTACACAGAGAGACCTTGTCTTGAAAAACAAAGAACAAACAAACACACACACACACACACACACACACACACACACACACACACACACACACACACACACACAAAAGAACATCAGAGGAGCCATGGAATATTCTTGTTTGGCCTTGTGCTCTCACCATGGATACTATGAGATCTGAGCTGACTTCTTAACCAGAGTGTTTCCTTACCACAGTCCTCAGAAAAAAGACACTACTGAGAGCTCCTAAGGAGAGCTTGGATGCTTTCCCAGAAATACCCATTTAAGTCAGACCCCAATTAACATATTCAGTGTCATTGTTTAGTCTCAGCCTATGATGATGATCATTCATTCAACATATAGGTCTGTGACTTTGCTGGCACTCTTCTCAATGTTAGAGACAATGATCCCGGTGATCTGCCTGCCTCTGCCTTCCCAGTGCTGGGATTAAAGGTATGCACCACCATGCCCATCTGCCTTTTCTTTTCTTCCTTTCTTTCTTTCTTTCTTTCTTTTGTTTTCTTTTCTTTCTTTCTTTATCGTTTTGTTTGTTTGTTTGTTTGTTTTTTGTTTTATTTTTGTTTTTGTTTTTCAAGACAGGGTTCCCCTGTGTAGCCCTGGCTGTCCTGGACTGGCTTTGTAGACCAGGGCCTCGATCTCATAGTAATCTGCCTGCCTCTGCCTCCTGAGTGCTGGGATTAAAGGACTGCAGCACCACGCCCAGCTTTTTCTTTCTTTCTTTCTTTCTCTCTTTCTTTCTTTTTCTCGAGACAGGGTTTCCCTGTGTAGCCTTGGCTGTCCTGAACTCGATTTGTAAACCAGGCTGGCCTCGAACTCACAGCGATCCACCTGCCTCTGCCTCCCAAGTGCTGGGATTAGAAGGCGTGCGCCACCACACCCGGCTAAGGCAAAAATTTTATAAGAAAAACATAACCAGCTAGCAACCAGGTAACCATGTGGGAAGAAAGGGGGAGGGCAGCATTACCTCATTTTGATTAGCAGCTAAGCATAAGAATAATTGATTTTGTCCCAAGCACAGTGCATCTCGGTGGCTAGACAAAGCGCTTGAAGCTGATTGGCTGGAATGTAGACTTGGGGACTCTCCAGCTCTCCACCATTCAGGGAGAAAGGAACATAGCAGGGTCCTATGGCTTTATTTAAATAGAACATAAATCATTAATTCAAGCACAATGTTCAACAAGTATTGAATTGTAAGTAAAAGGTTATTCAAGCTCCCAGGCAGGCGGAGGCTGAGAACCGGAACTTAATTTTCCTTCTGTTCAAATGGAAACTTAGAGGCAAAATGGCTTTCAATATATTAAAAGCGGCCGCTGGTGTGAACAGGGAAGCCACAGTTATGCTAGGAACTAAAGTAGGTCTCAGCTGAGGGGCTATGGAGTTTAAACGTGTTAAGCGGCTTTTACAGCATCACTTCCCACCCATCCATGTGGCTGTGGAACAAACACAGGAGAAGCATAGCTAAGCCATAAAGGAGCTTGCTGCCAAGCCGCACCGCCCCGGTCCACCCGTCCCGGAGGCCCACACGAAGGAAGGCAAGAACCAGCTCCCACACACTGTGCTCTGATGTCCCTATGTTTTCTGTGGTACGAGCACGTTGTTTTTAAACAAAATCTCAAACGTTCGGTTTTAGCATGAAAGACTAAAGAGCAAGCCGGGTGAGGTGGCTCACACCTTCAATCCCAGTACTTGGAAGGCAGAGGCAGGTGGATTGCTGTGAGTTCGAGGCCAGCCTGGTGTACAAAGCGAGTCCAGGACAGCCAAGGCTACACAGAGAGACCCTGTCTTGAAAAACCACACACACACACAGACTAAAGAGTAAAATTGGGTGGGATTGGCACACGCCTTTAATCCCAGTACTCAGGGAGGAAGAGGCAAGTAAATCTCTGTAAATTCGAGGCCGACCTGGTCTATAAAGCAAGTCCAGGACAACCAAGGCTACACAGAGAAACCTTGTCTTGAGAAACCAAACCAGGGCTGGAGAGATGGCTCAGAGGTTAAGAGCACTGACTACTCTTTCAGAGGTCCTGAGTTCAATTCCCAGCAACCACATGGTGGCTCACAACCATCTATGATGTGATCTGATGCCCTCTTCTGGCATGTAGGTGTACATGATACAGCACTTTGTAAATCTGAGAACAGCCTAGTCTACCTAGTCCAACCTGGTCTATAAAGCAAGTCCAGGACAGCCAAGACTACAAAGAGAAACCCTGTCTTGAAAAACCAAAAGCACGGTCTTAAAAACACTTCAAATTGGGGCTGGAGAGGTGCCTCAGCAGTTAAGAGCACTGACTGCTCTTCTGGAGGACCTGGGTTCAATTCCCAGCACCCACATGGCAGCTCACAACTGTCTATAACTCCAAGATCTGACTCTCACAAAGACATACATGCTGGCAAAACACCAATGCACAAAAAAAAAAAAAAAAAAAAAAACTTCAAATTGAATGTCCTTTCTTTCTACTTCCTGTAGCTCCTCTATCCATCCTCCACACTTCCTTTCACTCTCTATAGTTTTTTCTCTATGTTCACTCCCTGTCAAATGGTTGCTTGCTCCTCCTCCTGACCTATGGTTGACCTTATTTAATCCTGTTTACAGAAAGCTCCTCTATTAAAGGTGTGTGCTAGGACTAAGCCACACCACAACTAGAAGGTTTTTCTAGTACACAATCTTGGGGTTCACAGTGTGATCAAATATCCTGCAACATTTCCTTCTTTTTCTCTAAAGTAAAGACTCCCTAACACATGTGTGCTCTTGAGAGAGAATAAATGTAAAAATTAAAAGCTGAATCCCAGCACTTGGGAGGCAGAGGCAGGCGGATCTCTGTGAGTTCAAGGCCAGTCTGGTCTACAGAGCTAGTTCTAACATAGCCAGGGCTACACAGAGAAACCCTGTCTCCAAAACCCCAAATACCATAAAACAAAAAACAAATAAATAAGTAAACAAACAAACAAATGTCAGCTGGAGCTGGAGACCGGGTTCAGTTGATAAGAGCATCTGCTGCTCCTGAGGAGAACCCAGGTTCAGTTCCCAACACCCACATCGGGCGGATCACAGCCCCCTGTCACTTCAGATTCAGGGGAGTCGGTCCTCTCTTCCGACTTTTGCAGGCATGTTACACATATGCACATAGTCACCCCTGGACATAAACATACACATCACAGAATGGAAAAATTCAAAACAACAGGTAAGTGTTGGTGGCAATATGGAAAATTGGTGGGGTGAATGAAAAAATGTTGTGGTGTTTTGGAGCTGGGGAGACAGCTCAGTGAGTAAAGGGCTTGCTGGGCAAACAAGAGGGCCCGAGCTTGGATGCCAAGCAACCACAGAAAAAGATGGGACCACAGGACGGGGGCCGGACACAAGTGCATCTAGGCATTCACTGGCCAAAGAGAGTAGTCAAAATGGCAGCATCCGGGTTAGTGAGAGGTCCTGTCTCAAAGAAAAGGTGGAGCCGGGCATTGTGGCGCACGCCTTTAATACCAGCACTCGGAAGGCAGAGGCGGGCGGATTGCTGTGAGTTCGAGGCCAGCCTGGTCTACAAAGCCAGACCAGGTCAGCCAAGGCTACACAGAGAGATCCTGTCTTGGATGAAAAAAAAAAAGTGTGGGATGCCTGGTGGTGGTGCGTGCCTGAATCCCAGCACTTGGGAGGCAGAGACAGGAGGATCTCTGAGTTCAAGGTCATTCTGGTCTACAGAGTCTTGGACAGCCAAGGCTACACAAAGAAACCCTGCCTCGAAAAACCAAAAAGAAAAAAAGAAAAAGAAAATCCAAAACCAAACCAACCAAACAACCCAATCAAATAATTAATTTGGCCTTGAACTCTCCTTGCAGCTGAGGATGGCCTTGAACGTCTGATCTCGTGTCTCTATCTACCATGCCTGGCTTAGGTGACATTGGGGATACAGCTGAGGGTCTCAGGCATGTCAAGCACTCCACAACTTTATTCCAAGGCCCCATCTCCACCCCTGACTTTTCTCTGAGACAAGGTCTTTCTGAGTGGCCCTGCCCTGGCTGGATATGTGGAGCACGTAGGGCTGGAAGGCAGACGGTCCACCTGCCTCCTCCTCCAGAGTGCTGTGATTAAAGGCATGTCCCACTACCTGTGGCCTCATGTCTTTATTTTGAGATAGTGTCTTGATAACCTATCTAGCCTGGCCTTGAGTTCACTCGGTTTCTCTGTAATCCCAGTTATACTGGATCCTGCTCTGTAAACCAGGCTGGCCTGGAACTCAAATTTCCCCTTTCCTCTGCCTCTGGAATGCTACATCCTGCCCATAGGCAAGTCTTTTTTTTTTTTTTTTTTTTTTTTTTTTTTTTGGTTTTTCGAGACAGGGATTCTCTTGCAGTCCTGGCTGTTCTGGACTTGCTTTGTAGAGCAGGCTGGCCTTGAACTCACAGAGGTCTAACTGTCTTTGCCTCCAAAGTGCTGGGATTAAAGGTATGCACCACTGCTGCCCAGCTAAAGATTTTTGGATTCAAAATTTTATTTGAGTCTTAGCTATTCTGCTTAATACTACTATGAATTTGCTTAAGTTATTTAATGTCTTTTTGCTTGCATTTTCTACAAACCTCAAGTAGGGCCTTATATACTTTGTTTCATTTATTTATTTATTTATTTATTTATTTATTTATTTATTTTTGAGGCAAGGTTTCTTGGTTTCTCTGTTTAGCCTTGACTGTCCTAGACTCCTTTTGTAGACCAGGCTGGCCTCGAACTCACAGCAATCTGTCTGCCTCTGCCTCCTGAGTGCTAGAATTAAAGGCATGTGCCACGACCACCCAGCCCAAATACCAAATTCTGTTTTCTTTTGAATCAAGGTTTCATATATTCCACACTGGCCTCAAACCTATGTTGCTGAGAATGACCCTAAACTTTTGTTGTTGTTGTTTTTCCAAGACAGGGTTTCTCTGTGTGGCCCTGGCTACCCTGGACTTGCTTTGTAGACCAGGCTGGCCTCAAACTCAGAAATATGCCTGCCTCTGCCTCCCCTAGTGCTTAGATTAGAGGTGTGTGCCAATGTGCCGAATTCAACCTTAAACTTTTGATCATCCTATTGCTGCTTCTCAAATAGCCAGGCTTATATAGATATCATTTTTTCTTTTAGAACTTTGTTGTTTTGAGGCAAGTCCAAGTTGGCCTCTAACACACTATGTAGTGAGAGCGTTCTTGAACTCTTTACTTTCATGCCTGCAGGATGTGCACTGCCATGCCTTGTTAACAACATTTTATCTTTTTAAAATTTTATTTTTTATTTTTTCGAGACAAGGTTTCTCTGTGTAGCTTTGGTTGTCCTGGGCTCACTTTGTAGACGAGGCTGGCCTCGAACTCACACGATCCACCCGCCTCTGCCTCCCGAGTGCTGGGATTAAAGGTGTGCACCACCACCGCCTGGCTACAACATTTTATTTTACTTTAACATTCTTTTAAATGCATATATACTATTTGTTATAGAAAAACACCTCCACAGGCAGATCTGAACTTGAGAGCAACCTGGTCTACAGAGTGAGTTCTAGGACAGCCAAGGTTACAAAGAGAAACCCTTCCTCTGAAAAACAAAACAAAAACAGAAGGGGGGAAAAAAAAGAAGAAGAAAGAAAAGCCCTCCAGATTAATTTCTTCTTAGATCTACCTGAGGGACAGCCATGCAGCCAGTCTTTTTTGTTGTTGTTGTTGTTGTTGTTGTTGTTGTTTTTGTTTCTCGAGACAGGGTTTCTCTGTGTAGCCTTGGCTGCCCTGGACTAACTTTGTAGACCAGGCTGGCCTCGAACTCACATCGATCCGCCTGCCACTGCCTCCACCACCGCCGGCTTGTCCCACATCCTTTATGGCAGCGATGACAGGCTATTTTGTTGTTGTTGCCCATGGATGTTGGTGTGGAGGACTAGCAAAACCAGCCTGCACTGATCTCGGTAACTACTTGAGTCCTGGAGTGCTGGGACTAAAGGCACGCGCGCCACCACGCCTGGCAAGTCGCATTGTGTGCCATGAAAGCAGGAGGCTTAGTGTCGGAAATCCCAGGGCTCCTAGAGGGAGATAGGGAGTGCAAGCAGAAGGCTCTTGACAACCTCGGGCCAGCCACCTAAAACTCCTGCTGCTCCCCCAGAAGACCCAGTTAGGTTCCTGGCGCCCACAATGGATGCCTCATAAGTGTCTGATGCTCTGTCTCCAGGGGACCCTCATCTGGCTTCTGTGGGCACCTGCACACACACATGAATAAAAATAAGAACCTTAAAAAAAAAGAAAGAAAGAAAGAAAGAAAGAAAGAAAGAAAGAAAACACTGAAGCCAGGCAACGGCAGCGCACACCTTTAATCCCAGCACTTGGGAGGCAGAGGCAGGTGGATCTCTGTGAGTTCGAGGCCAGCCTGGTCTACAAAGACCCACAACACCGAGACCCTGTCTCAAATAAGGCTGAAGGCAAGGATTGCCCTCTGAGATTGTCCTCTGACTCCACATGATGGCACATGTGCACCCACCGTCATACACACACAGAAAAATAACCCCTAAGCCAAGCATGGTGGCTCGGGCCTGCAATCGTAGGACTTGGAAAACTAGGGAGTCATGAGTTCAAGGCTATCCTGGGATAAAAGAACCTCTGTCTTCCAAAGCTAAATCAAACCAAACCAAAACAGAAAACAGGAAACTGTGAGCTCTTTCAGCAAGTGTAAGGTCCTCCTAGATTACAGTGTAAGACTGAAGCAATTCTGAGCTGCAGGAGACTGCTTCAAAGAACAAAACAAGTAAAGTGAACAAATTAAAATATAAATAAATAAAAATAAAAATTTAAAAATAAAAAAAAATAAAAGAACAATGCACGCCTTTAATCCTAACACTCAAGAGACAGAGGCAGGTGGATCTCTGTGGGTTTGAGGCCAGCCTGGTCTACAAAGTGAGTCCAGGACAGCCAGGGCTATACAGAGAAACTCTATCTTGAAAAATGAAAAACAATGCCGGGCGGTGGTGGCGCACACCTTTAATCCCAGCACTCGGGAGGCAGAGGCAGGTGGATCGCTGTGCGTTCAAGGCCAGCCTGGTCTACAAAGTTAGTCCAGGGCAGGCAAGGCTACACAGAGAAACCTTGTCTCGAAAAACCAAAAAAAAAAAAAAAAAAAAAAGAAAAGAAAAAGAAAAAAGAAAAGAAAAGAAAAATGAAAAACAACAACAACAAACAAACAAAAAGCGATCTATTTCCCATCAGAAAAAAAAAACAAACAAAAAAACTGCATTTGAGAGACTTGCTGTAATCTGTAAGAACACTTCCGAGTTTTTTAATTACTTAGATTTTGTTTTCATAGTGCCAGAAAGATTAATGGTTTGAAATTAGAAATCAGCCGGGCATGGTGGCACACACCTTTAATCCCAGCACTTGGGAGGTAGAGGCGGGCGGATCTTTGTGAGTTCGAGGCCAGTCTGGTCTACAAAGCAAATCAAGGACAGCCAAGGCTATACAGAGAGACCCTGTCTTGAAAAAAACCTAAAAAGAAAGAAAGAAATTAGAAATTAGAGGAACGAAAAAGAAGAATTTAAAAACAAAAGAAAAAGGTTTTGCTTCCCCCCCACCCCCCAACAGGTTCTCCTATTCTGTATCCCAGACAGGCCTGGAATTTACTTTGTACACCAGGGTGGTCTTGAACTTTTGCCAGTCTTCATACCTCAGCTTCCCTGCTGTGATTACAGGTGTCAACCACCAACGGAGAGCTTTCTGTGTCTTACTTATGTGTTGTTTATCAGGTGTGTGTATGTGTGTGTGTGTGCCTGTGTGTGCCTGTGTGCATCTGTATGTAACCTTAGTGCTGGTGTGTGGGGGTGGGAAACACAGACAGGCAGAGACCCCTGGCGCTCTCTGGCCAGCAAGTCTAGTTAATTGGTGAGCTCCAAGGTCCGTTTGAGACCCTGTCTCAAAACAAAACAAAGCCGGGCATGGTGGCACACGCCTTTAATCCCAGCACTTGGGAGGCAGAGGCAGGTGGATCACTGTGAGTTAGAGGCCAGCCTGGTCTGCAAAGTGAGTCCAGATCAGTCAAGGCCACACAAAGAAACCCTGTCTCGAAAAACCTGCAAAACAAAAAAGAATCCTTGACACTCCTCCCATGAACTTCCATGCTCAGAGACATATACACTCACAGTACGTATAAGCGTTCTGGGTCAGGGAAATGGTTCAGGAGGTAAAAGTGTCAGAGGACCCGAGTCTAGCTCTCAGGATCCATGAAAAAATGCTGAGCATGTGCCTGTAACCCTAGCACTGCTGAACAGAGACAGCTGGATCCCGGGAACACACTGGCTAGTCAACATAGCCAAAGGGATGCCCTCCAGGTTCAGTGAGGAGAGAGACGGCTGGAGAGATAGCTTAGCAGCTCTTCCAGGGGACCTTTGACTGGATCCCAGCACCCACTGCAGGAGGCTCAAAGCTACTGTAACTCTAGCTCCAGGGTATCTGACACCCTCCCTGGACACCCGCAGACACCAGACACACTCACAAATAAAAAAACTTCAGTTTTATCGGGCGTGGTGGCGCACGCCTTTAATCCCAGCACTCGGGAGGCAGAGGCAGGCACATTGCTGTGAGTTTGAGGCCAGCCTGGTTACAGAGCAAGTCCAGGACAGCCAAGGTTACACAGAAAGACCTTGTCTTGAAAAACCAAAACAGGGGCTAGAGAGGTCGCTCAGAGGTTAAGGGCACTGACTGCTCTTCTAGAGGTCCTGAGTTCAATTCCCAGCAACCACATGGTGGCTCACAACCATCTATACTGTGATCTGATGCCCTCTTCTTCAGGTGTGCATGCAGGCAGAGCACTGTATACATAATAATAAATAAATCTTTAAAACAACAACAACAACGAAAACCTCATGTAGATTCAGTGCAGTCTTTACTCACTCCCTTATGTTTAGCTTTTAACTCTTTTCTGTTACACTGTTCCCCAGTATGTTTTTGTTTACATATGTACTTTTAGTTACTCAAAATTAAATTTTAAATTAAGACATATTTAATTTAAATTTTAATTATTTTTCTAGTTCTGTAATGGATTTGTTTTTTTGAGTGGAGGATAAGTACATAAACTTTATTTGACACTGAAAGCACAAAATTTAATGTAAGGCTCTAAAGCTTCTATTTTTATTCTTTTTTGTTTGTTTTGTTATTGTAGTTTTGAGACAGGGTTTCTCTGTGTAGCTTTGGTTGTCCTATATTCCCTTGGTAGTCCAGGCTGGCCTCAACTCACAGGGATCCGCCTGCCATCCACCTGAGTTCTTAAACTGCTGTTTCTACATTCAATGAATAGTTTTAGAAATAGCTTTCATGCATAGGGCGTGGTTGCACTGGCCTTTAATCCCAGCACTCCGGGGACAGAGGCAGGTGGATCTCTGCAAGTTCGAGGCCAGCCAGGGCTGTAGAGAACCTGTTAGCTTTCATGGGTCAGCAAGTTGGCTCAGCATTGAAAGAGCTCCGCACAAACTTGATAACCAGAGTTTGATTCCTGGAACGCAGTGGGAGGAGAAATACTATTCTAAAAGCTGTCCTCCAAGCCAGGTGGTGGTGGCACACACCTGTGAGTTTGAGGCAAGCCTGGTCTACATAGTGAGTTTCTTTCTTTCTTTCTTTCTTTCTTTTTTTTCAAGACAGGGTCTCTCTGTGTAGCCTTGGCTGTCCTGGACTCAACTTTGTAGACCAGGCTGGCCTCGAACTCACAGCGATCCGCCTGTCTCTACCTCCCAAGTGCTGGGATTAAAGGCTTTTTTTTTTTTTTTTTTTTGGTCTTTCAAGACAGGGTCTCTCTGTGTAGCCTTGGCTGTCTTGGACTCTCTTTATAGACCAGGTTGGCCTCGAACTCACAGCAATGGGCCTGCCTCTACCTCCCAAGTGCTGGGATTAAAGGCTTTTTTTTGGTTTTTCGAGACAGGGTCTCTCTGTGTAGCCTTGGCTGTCTTGGACTCTCTTTATAGACCAGGCTGGCCTCGAACTCACAGCAATCTGCCTGCCTCTGCCTCAAGTGCTGGGATTAAAGGCGTGCGCCCGGCCCATAGTGAGTTTCAAGACAGTCAGAATTATGTAGGGAGACCTTGTCTCAAAAACAAGGAACAAGCAAGCAAGCAAGCAAACAAACAAACAAAAACTCAGTTATTTAATTCCAGCACTCGGGAGGCAGTGGCAGGCGTATCTCTGTGAGTTCGAGGCCAGCCTGGTCTACAAAGTGAGTCCAGGACAGGTCTCTGTTACACAGAGAAATACTGTCTCAAAAAAAACCAAAAACAACCCCCCCCTCAATAACTCTGTGTGTGTGTGTGTGTGTGTGTGTGTGTATGTGTGTGTGTGTGTGTGTGTGTGTGTATGTGTGTGTGTATGTGTGTGTGTGTATGTGTGTGTGGGTGTGTGTGTGTATGTGTGTGTGTATGTGTGTGTGTGTGTGTGTGTGTGTGTGTGTGTGTGTGTGTGTGTGTGTAGGTCAGAGGACAACTTACAGGAGTCAGCGCTCTCCCTCCAGCATGTGGACCCCGGTATTGAACGCAGATCCTCACGCTTGCAGCTGTACCTGCTGAGCCATCGCACACTCATGCATGTCCCCAATGAATGTAGAGAGAATGACAGTGAGAGCTGGAGGTTCTTGGAGCTTGAGTTTGCACCGTCCTTCCCAGGAGTGAGACTGTAAAGTGGAGACGCAGCTTACCACAGGAGGACGGTGCAGTGGGTAACAGCCTATGAAGGAACTAGCTGGCCCCACGTCAACTCACAGAAGGCCTCGAATCCGGGCTCCAGCGCTCAGGGAAAGTGTCGCTGGTACTATTCCAGCTGTCTTTGGGAATGCCATTTAGTTCAAGTGTACGTCATGACAAAACTTTGCGTTGACGAGCTTCCTCTATGCAAAAAAGGACATTTGGACTTGGGGGGAACAGAAAATCTTGTTTGTTTTGCCCTGCACTATGGGCAAACTATTTAGACTGCCTTTTCCTGTTTTAAAAATGGAGGTAACCAGGCCGGGCGTGGTGGCGCACGCCTTTAATGCCAGCACTCGGGAGGCAGAGGCAGGCGGGTATCTATGAGTGAGGCCAGCCTGGTCTACAAAGGGAGTCCAGGACAGCCAAGGCTACACAGAAAGACCTTGTCTCAAAATAAAATAAAATAAAATGAGGTAACTTAAGCACACCAATGTCCAAATACACCATTATTATGAGCCCTGGTAGTGGCACAACTCAGGTAGAAACAAGCCTTGAGAGATGGTTAGCTTCCCTGGTCTGTGAAGAGCCACATGGGGAAATGAAAGTGAGGTGAGGAGAGGAGAGAAATGGGGAGCCAAGAGAATCAGGAAGAGAGTGTAGGGCGGAGTTCCCCCGGAGCCCCGTGGGCATTTGCACACACGCACAGGCTTCTCTCCCTCCTTCTTGGTCCTTTGCACGTGCTGGGAACTTAGTCTCTCCTGGTGACAGTCTGCCCCGAGTCACAGCCTTGATTGCCAGAGAAACATGGAAGGGCAGCGGTGCCTCGGGTGAAGCCAGAGCTTGACCCGCTGTCCACTACTTCAAGAACCGGGCATAAGGTGGCAGCACTGGCAGTGCCTGCAGGTGTCTGGAGGGAGCTTGGCCAGGGGCCAGCTCCACTTGAGTTCTTGAGTCCCCGGGAAAAGATGGGAAAAGGAAATGACTGAACGCCTCACTAGCCTAGGTAGAAATGGAAGGGGAGACTGCCGGGCACACCACGTGCTCCCGCCGTACAAAACGTCTGGAATAGGCAATTCTATAGACAGGAAGGAAACTGTTGCCCTGGGCCTTGGGCTGTGTAGATGATGGTAAAAACGCTGAAAAATAAAGCCGGCCGGTGGTGACGCACGCCTTTAATCTCAGCACTCGGCAGGCAGAAGCAGGCGGATCACTGTGAGTCGGAGGCCAGCCTGGTCTACAAAGTGAATTCAGGATAGCCAAGGCTACACAGAGAAATCCTGTCTCAAAAAACCAACCAACCAAACAAACAAAAACCAAAAAAAAAAAAAAAAGGAAAGAAAAACTCTGAAAATATGGGTTTCTTTGCAGGGTGATGAGACGTTCAGAAACTCAGGATAGGACTAGATTGTTAGGTTTTTGTTTGTTTGTTTTGGGTTTTGGTTTGGTTTTTTGCGACAGGGTCTCTCTGTGTTGCCCTGGTTGTCCTGGACTCACTCTGTAGACCAAACTGGCCTCGATTATCACAACGGATCTGCCTGCCTCTCCCTTCCTGAGTGCTGGGATTACAGGTGTGCGCCACCGCACCCAATTTTAGATTGTTAGTCTTTTTTTTTTTCTTCCCATTTCTTTTTTTTGAGACAGGGTTTCTCTGTGTAGCCTTGACTGTCCTGGACTCCCTTTGTAGACCAGGCTGGCCTCGAACTCACAAGGTTCCACCTTCCTCTGCCTCCTGAGTGCTGGGATTAAAGGCGTGCGCCACCACGCCTGGCGATTGTTAGTCTTTTAAAGAGTTTATTTTCATTATTTTTTAATTATGTGTATTTGTGTGTCTGTGTATGGGTATATAAATGTTCAGATGCCCTTCCCCACCACCACACCCCAGGAGGCCAGAGTTGTGGCATCTCTTGGAGCTGGAGTTACAGGTGGTTTGAACCATCTATTGTGGGTGCTGGGAAAAAAAAAAAAACCTCAGGTCCTTTGGAAGAACAGCGCATGTTTTGAACTGCTGAACTCTTTTTCCAGGATGGTAAGTATATCTCAGTGATGTCATTTTTTAAAAAACGGCCAGAAAGATGGCTCAGTAGGTAAGCCCCATGCTGATGGGGTCTATCCCAGGACAGAGATGGTAAAAGGAGAGAACGGGCTCCTGCAGTTTGTCATATCACCCTGACACATGCACCTGGACATCTGTGTGCCTGCATGCTCCTTATTGTGATCAAGAGAAGCGAATACGCCAGCCATAGCAGCATGCAATCCTTCCCCTGGCAGGCCTACACAGGAGCATGTAGCTATGAAGCCAGCCTGGGCTACACGATGCTTCTGAAGCCAGTTTCTTCCATGTCATCTAACCACGTGGAGACAGGAGGGCCGAGCGTCTCAGGCTTGGGCTGGAGAGATGGCTTCCTGTTCTCCCAGAGGACCAGAGTTTGGTTCTTGATACCCATATCAGGCTGCTCCTGACTGCCTAGAACTCCCAACTCCAGGGGACCTGATGCTCTGGCCTCCACCAGCACCCATGCACGTAGCATAATCACTCACACCGCCCCCCCCAAACATACCCATAAACATAAATAATTTTTAAAAAATTAAAAAGTTTCAGGTCTGGGCTGGAGAGGTGGCTTGGTGGTCACTTGTCTGTAAGCTTGATGACAAGTTCTGTCATCTCTGGACCAAAAGCCCCTGCGACAGAGGACTCATTACCAACACTTGGAATGACATCACAAGCATGGCAGGCCAAAGTGCCTCCACTGTTTCCGACACTAGGCACTGAGAGGTGCATGCACGCACACACGCACACACGTACACATGCACACGCACACGCACACGCACACAGGTGTCTTGTCCTGTCTTAACTACCCAGCCCAGTCCCCTCTGTGACAGAAAGAGATGGGAGAGGCTGCTCAACTTGTTTCTTTTCTTTTCGGTTTTATATTCTTTTTTCCTCCAATTTTGCCTGTCCTCTCTGGTCGCTGGAAGAAAATTGGACAAACGCTAGTTGTCACCAGCAAGGGCTGCTGAGTATCGTCAGTGATGTCAGTTTTTTGTTTGTTTGTTTGTTTGTTTTTTCTCATTTTCAAATCTTTAAAAAAAACAAACTACTGTGCCAGGCGTGGTAGCGCACGCCGTTAATCCCAGCACTCGGGAGGCAGAGGCAGGTGGATCTCTGTGTGTTCGAGGCCAGCCTGGTCTACAAAGAGAGTTCCAGGACAGTCAAGGCTACACAGAGAAACCCTGTCTCTAAAAAAAAAAACAAACCAAACAAAGCAAAACAAAACAAAACAAAAAAAGAAGTGCTCTTAATCACTGAGCCATCTTTCTAGCCCCATCTTTCTTTTTGAGTCAGGATCTCTTCCCTAAATTTGGAGCTCACCGATTCAACTAGAGCGGCTGGTGAGTCGGAGGAGTCCTGGTCTCCATCTCTCCAGCTGGGTTTTAGGAACACAGATTTTTATGTAGGGGCTGGGGACCCGAACTCAGTTCCTCAGGCTTGCACAGTATACACAGTCCTAACGGAGCCACTTCCCAGCCATTATTTTCTTTCAAGATAGAAGCTTAGCTATGTAGCCCAACCCCCGGTGGCCTGGAATTTACTACAGACACCAGGCTGGCCAGGAACTTTCAGGATTACCTACCTCCGGAGTGCTGAGATAACAGTATTTGTTTTCTTAAACCATAGATGAGTGTAATGCCACCAACTGGCAAATGCGTGGCCTTTAAGGTAAACACCATTCCAATCTTTATAAACACTCCCACATGGACAACTGGCTTTACTGACACTGTTTTTAAGGGAAACAAGAAACAAAAAACAAAACAAAAATACCCAAAAACTAAAGGAGAGAGTTCTGTTAAACACGCATTTGCAAATTGAAGAAGAAAACAGAAGCTTTTACACATTTGTCTCTTTATCATCTATTTATCACAGCCTTAAATAGGATTGTTTTGATTAACTGCTTTGTGTAGATGTTAGGGGAGGTGTTCAAAAAAGGCTGACCTGAAGAGCCAGCTGCCAGACCCGGGCAGCACAGAGTGAGAAGTTCTGGCTGTTGATCTGGGACTTCCCAGGTCAGTACTTTTGAGACGCACCCCCAGATTCTGATCTTTCAATGGACAGGCTTGAAAGGTGGGAAGGCTCGGCTTTCTCTAGCAGTCAAAGTGGACTCCAAGGCAGGCTTGCTCTTTCCGTTCTCCTCTGTCCAATTAAGGGCATTATTTCATTAGAGGCATCTTAGCCATCCATTTTGGCGGACAGTTGTTTCTCTGGTTACAAAGACCAAAGACCATAGACCATTCTAAACCCAGTCATCCAGAGAAGTAGAACAAATATCCCGTCATTTGCGTGCGAGCGTGCTAGGGCGCTGCTCCGTGCACGAGCCGGAGCCTCAGGAGCCAACGCTAGGGCAGGAACTGCACAGGGGAACATTTTGGTGTCACTAAGTCCAAGAACAGCCATTCAAGCGTGAGAGACCCTGAGAAGAAAAGAAAGAGCAGGAGAAATGGTGGGGGTGGGGGTGGGGGTGGGGGTGCTGAGGACTGGGAGGGGCTACCCCTGAATTCTCTTCTCCTCTATGGGGAGGTAAAGACTAAACTATAAACCCACCACATAAAACCCGGCGTGGTGGCGCACGCCTTTAATCGCAGCACTTGGGAGGCAGAGGCAGGTGGATCGCTGTGAGTTCAAGGCCAGCCTGGTCTACAAAGTGAGTCCAGGACAGCCAGAGCTACACAGAGAAACCCTGTCTCAAGAAAACAAAACAAAACAAAAAACATACCCAAAAACCCACCACAGAAAGGCAACAGTAATAACAGCAACAATAACCCCTCAGCACAGAAAGAGAGCCGCTGGGGCTTTAATTGCTTCTTGTTTTCCTTTTTTTGTTTGTTCATCAGTTTTCTTAGGAAATGGGATGTCTTGGTCAGAACACTGGCAACTCGTTAATAATGTATCTTTTTTTTTCTTCTTTTTGGTTTTTTTGAGACAGGGTCTCTCTGTGTAGCCTTGGCTATCCTAGACTCAATTGGTAGACCAGGCTGGCCTCAAACTCACAGCATTCCACCAGCCTCTGCCTCCTGCCCAGTGCTGGGATTAAAGGCATGCACCACCACGCATGTTAATAATGTATCTTAAAAAATAATTGATTTGTTTTTATTTCATGTGCATTGGTGTTTTGCCTGCATGTATGTCTGTGTGAGGGTGTTGGATGGCCTGGAACTGGAGTCACAGAGGGTTGTGAGCTGCCATGTGGGTGCTCGGAACTGAACTTGCAGCCTCTGTAAGAGCAGCCAGTGAGTGCTCTTAACTGATGAGCCATCTGGCCAGCCCCTAATGTGCTGACTATGTGGTTGAGGATAACTTTGAGCTTCTGATCCTCCTGCCTCCACCTCCCAAGTGCTACGGAATGTGGGCATGCCGTAACACTACTGTTTTATATGGTGCTGGGGATTGTCAGGCTTTTGTGCATGGTGGGCAGCACTGTACCAACAGATCTACACCCTAAGCCCTAAATAACACCCCTCCTTTCCCTCCCCCTCTTTCTCTTTCTCTCTCCATCCACACTGGGGATTGAACTCAGGACCTTGGGCATGCTCAGTGTTTTTCTGCCAGTCTATATTATCAATCTATAAATACACTTTTTTTTTTTTTTTTTTTTTTGAGACTGGGTTTTTCTGTATAGATCTGGCTGTCCTGGAACTTGCTCTGTAAACCAGGCTGGCCTTGAACTCACAGAGATCTGCCTGGCTCTCTCTTCTAAGTGATGGAATTAAAGGTGTGTGCTACCACTGCCCAGTTTATAAATACATTTTGAATGAAAAAGGCCTGTTCTAACTTAGAAGTATGTTTCTTCCTTTTATACCCATTTATAGTAGCCGGGCAGTGGTGGTGCGTGTGGTTAATCCCAGCATTTGGGAGGCAGAGACAGGCAGGTCTCTATTAGTTTGAGGCCAGCCTATTCTACAAAGAGAGACCCAATACAGCCAGAGCTACACAGAGAAACCCTGTCTCACCAAAACCAAACCAAAATAAATCCATTTATAGTGAATTGAAAGAGGATTGACATCCCAAATCAAAAAGTAGAAAAATCTGACTGTTTTCAGTGAAGAAAAAGCCATTCAGCCATTGGTGGTAGCATATGCCTAAAGTCTCAGCACTTGGAAAGTAGAGGCAGGAAGATGAAAAGTTCAAAGCCATCATTGGGTGCCTACCAAATTCAAGGCCAGATGAGTTACGAGAGCTTTTGCCTTCAAAAAGAAGAGGTGGGAGAGACAGCTCAGTGGTTGAGAGCATTTGGTGCAGTCCGGAACATTGGCACACTCCTGTAATCCCAGTACTGATGGAAGGAAAGGCAGGCAGATCTCTGTGAGTTCAAGGCCAGCCTGGTCTACAAAGTGAGTCTAGGACATCCAAGGCCACACAGAGAAACCCTGTCTCAAAAAACCAAAAATGTTTGTTTTATTTGTTTGTTTTTCTCTTTGGGTTTTTGGTTTGGGGCTATTTTCAAAACAGGGTTTCTCTGTGTAGCTCTGGCTGTCCTAGAACTCACTCTGTAGACCAGGCTGGCCCCAAACTCATAGAGATCTGCCTGCCTATTCCTCTGGAGTACTGGGGTTAAAGGCAAGGTGTTTGCCACCACCTGCCTATTTATTTGTTTGTTTGTTTACTTTTCTTTTTTCTTTCAAGATTTATTTATGTATATAAGCACTCTATTTAAATGTACACCTGCAGGCCAGAAGAGGGCCTTAGATCTCATTACAGATGGTTGTGAGCCACCATTTCGTTGCTGGGAATTGAACTCAGGACCTCTGGAAGAGCAGCCAATGCTGTTAACCGCTGAGTCATCTTTTCTGTTTCTTTCTTTGTTGTTTTGAGACAGGGTTTCTCTGTGTAGTCCTCCTGACTGTCCTGAACTCACTCTATAGACCAGGCTGGCCTCAAACTCACATCCATCTGCCTGCCTCTGCCTCCCAGGTGCTGGGATTAATGGCATGTGCCACCACACCCAGCTTTTTTCTGTTTTTGTTTTTGTTTTTGTTTTCCAGACAGGGTTTCTCAGTGTAGCCCTGGCTGTCCTGGATTTGATTTGTAAATCAGGTTATCCTCTAACTCATAGAGATTTGCCTACCTCTGCCTCCTGAATGCTGGGATCAAAGGCCCATGCTATCTTGCTCAGCTAAGAGTAAATCTTAAAAAGAAAATAAACATTCACTAGACTCCTGGGAACTTCTGCTTTGGTGGGTTTCTGGGCATATTCATAATCTTGCCATCAGCTGGTGCATCCCTTTGAAATCTTGGACATTGCAGTTTACAAACGGGCATCTTTGCCGGATATGGTGGCGCACACCTTTAATCCCAGCACTCGGGAGGCAGAGGCAGGTGGATCGCTGTGAGTTTGAGCCCAGTCTGGTCTACAAAGTGAGTCCAAGACAGTCAAGGCTACACAGAGAAACCCTGTCTCGGAAAAAATCAAAAACAGAAAGTAAAGAACAACAAAAACAAATGGCCATCTTCATTTGGAATCCCTGGAGTGGAAATCTAGGGGCTGAGGGCTGGACTCTCCGTAGGACCTGGGTTCAGTTCAGTTCAGTTCCCAGCACCCATCTGGAAGTTTATAACTGTTCCTAGTTCCAGGGGACCCAGTAGCCTTCAGCCTCTGAGGCTGCCAAGGCATGCAGGGAATGCCCTTACACACATGTGAGCAAAATAATCATACATATAACATAAATACAATTTTTTCCCCCAGAGTCTAGGACTGGAGTGAATGCTTGATGGGTAACGTGCTGACTCTGCCAGCAAGAGGGCACGTGTCTAGATCTCCAGCACACACACACACAAAGTCAGGCATGGGGTTAAAGAATACAAAAGTATCTACAGTGAATTAAGCAGGACCCAAGGACTCTGGCTGTTTTAGAGTCTTTATTGTTTAGGGAACTTTCTCCTGCTGTTCCTATTAACTGTCTTTTGCCAGCACACATTGAAATACCACATCGGAGCCGGGTGTGGTGGTGTACACCTTTAAATGCCAGCACTCGGGAGGCAGAGGCAGGCGGATCGCTGTGAGTTCGAGGCCAGCCTGGTCTCCAAAGCAAGTCCAGGACAGCCAAGGCTAACACAGAGAGACCCTGTCTCGAAAAACAAAACAAAACAAAACAAAATACCACATCCGAAGTTTATGTGTGGGGGCATGTATGTATGTAGTAGAAGTGATTGACAGGGAGCCTCAGTCTGAGAGCCTCCTGAGGGGAAGGGTGAAGAAATCCCTAAATTAATTGTTCTTCGTTTGGCAGACCACTAGGATAGGAGCTGTTCACAGGCAGGCAGGAGAGATACCTGTGAATCCTATGGCTCAGCCTGCTACAGTCAGTCCTGGCACCACTGTATTACAGGGATCTCTGGGGAATTTCTTTTTTATTTGTTTTATTTGTCCTATTTTTATTTGTGTGTTTCTTTCTCTCTCTCTCTCTCTCTCTCTCTCTCTCTCTCTCTCTCTCTGTATGCATATGCATGTGGGTGCTTGAAGAGGCCAGAAGAAGCCATAGGATTCCCTGGAGCTGGAGTTACAGGTGGTTTTGAGACACACACACCACCACCACCACCACCACCACCACCACCAACGTGTTGGGATCCAAACTCCATTCTTGTGCTCTTAACAGCTGACTCATCTCTCTGGTGAATTTCACTGTAGAACTTTGAAATTTTCTACAACCAAGAAGTGGCAGTAAATGCAATTTCTGCAGCATGTATCAGTAGTCTAGGAGCTAGTTAAAGCCAAGCACGGAACAAGGCACTTAATGAGGTTTGTTAAGTGGAGCCTTGGGATGGACTTACTATCCACAAGTGTCCAGCATTCGTATCTGGTTGAAAGAATACCACACAAGGTTCCTGACCTCAGTAGAAGACTAATGTTGCTGGAAATTGGGTCAGAACAACACACATAACTCAAGAGGTGAAGGTGAGCAGGTGTCCGGGGCCAAACTGCCTCCGGAGGAAGAGGATGTTCAGGGAGGAGAGCGTACACCATGGTCTACGGTACTACTCAGGGAGTGGGCAAAGCGCTGGCTGCCTAGCCTGACAGCCTGAGCTCAATCCCTGGAACCCATACAGTGCAACACACACACACACACACACACACACACACACACACACACACACACATTCATATACACAGTCATACATACCACACACACATACATGTTTATATACACACATTCAGACATACATTCATAAACACACAATTCCACAAAGTTGTCTCTGGCCTCCCCACATGCCCCATCCTACATATGACACTCCATCACCACCACCACCACCGCCACCGCCAGCAATAACAACAATTAATCAATAAGATTATTTTTTGCTGGGCGTGGTGGCGCACGCCTTTAATCCCAGCACTTGGGAGGCAGAGGCGGGCAGATCGCTGTGAGCTCGAGGCCAGCCTGGTCTAAAAGTGAGTCTAAGACAGCCAAGGCTACACAGAGAAACCATGTCTCAGAAAACCGAGAGGGGGGCGGTGGGGGGAAAATTTTAGGCCTGGATTAGATTGTACAGAGGCTAGAAGCTTCCAAGGGTAGGCCTAGGTTAGCAGACAGAGGCAGTAAGCCTCCAAAATGACAATTATATCAGGTGAATAAAAGTTATTTTTACAAAAAAAAAAAAAAAAGAATTACTTTTACAATTAATTGTTTTGTTTTGTTCGTTGGTTGGTTTATTCGAGACAGGGTTTCTCTGTGTGGGGCCCTGGCTGTCCTGGAACAACTTGCTTTGTAAACCAGGCTGTCCTTGAACTCACAGTGATCTGCCTGCCTCTGCCTCTGGAGTGCTGGGATTAAAGGCGTGTGCACTTGCTGCAATATAGCTCAGTGGTAGAGCACTTGCCTAGGATGTTGCTAGGCCATGGGTTCAATCTCCATCTTGTCAGGTGTACTCTAGACTCTGTCTGGGACGTAGATATTAGTGTGCAATGTTAGCGTTACATATTCCTGTTGTATATGGGCTCTCTTCAGGAAAATACAATGTGTTGCTGTGTGTTTGAGGGTGAGTATAAATGTATGTATGTCTGTGTGTATGAATGTCAGTGTGTTTGAAGGTGTGTGTCTGTGTACATATGATCATGTGTGTGCGCATGTCACTGTGTATGAATGTGAGTGTGCATGTATGTTCCTGCATGGTTTCTATTGACCCGGGTGGCTGAAGGTCATTTCCTCCTTGGCATTTGCTCTTTCTCTTCTCTAGCGGGGCTGGCAGAGCAAGAACAAATCTCTTCAGAGGCCTGCAGTGGTTTCTTTGCTGAGGAGGCCATGACAAAGGAGCCTGCTGTCCCACACCTCAACCTCTCTAGTAGATAATATGGGGCCGGGCCAAAGCCTGCAGCAATACCCTGGGGGCTTCTGTTGTGTCCCCGCTGAATTCCTCCTTTTCTGGAACGGGGAGTGCCACTCCATTGCCACCACCGCAGAGATGGGTCTCATGACAGCCTTGTGCTTGGGTCTACTTCATCTTTCCAAGATGTCCTTTTCAGCCCTGTAGAAGGGTTCAAACCCAGTCAAAGCTAGTCAGCATTCTTTCCCCGAGGGCCATTCCACTTCCTGTCTTATGGTTAATAGGGTCCTTTGGATTGACTTTGATTCTACCATTAAAAAAGCCTAGGAGCATCCTGTGTGTGGGGGGGGACTGATTCCCTTGAAGTGCTTGTGTTGCCCCCGCGGAGAACAGGCAGAGCATCTGTGTTTCCCAGAAGCCCCTCCTGTTTCAGAGTGCTTGCCCTCCTCCCTCCATTTTTGTCTGTGACCCCACTGTGCTTTTGCTTCTAACTGTTTTCTACAGAACTGTGGAAGAAACAGAAGACTACTTCCAGGCCCATTCCAGAGATGCTGTGAGGAACGGCCTCACTGTGTTCCACCTCAGGAAGATGGCATCCCGAGGAGGCTGTGCAATCAGGGGGCTGAGAGAGGACCCCCCCGGACTCTTCGTCGCCTTCTCCACCCTCAGCCTTGATGCTTTCTCTCTTCCACCATACATTATAGAGAGTCAAGTTTTTCCTAACTAAGTTTTACAGAACGAAACAAATTCCATTGGTTTAATATGGGACGTACATTCTGGGGTAGTGGGGTTCTGGCCTCGGCACTGACTTTCCTGGGTGATCTCGCTGGTGCTTAGCTGTCTGTACGCAGAAGCAGTTCACAGTTGGTGCAGCGCGGGGAAAGGTCTCGCTGCTCTGACGACTGTCGCTGTGGTCATCAGAGTCATCAGGCTTCTTTGGAAACAGACTTTCTTTTTTCATTTTTTTGGTTTTTTGAGACAGGGTTTCTCTGTGTAGCCTTGGCTGTCCTGGACTCCCTTTGGAGACCAGGCTGGCCTCGAACTCACAGCGATCCACCTGCCTCTGCCTCCCGAGTGCTGGGATTAAAGGCGGGTGCTACCACACCCAGCTCAGGGAACAGACTTTTAGACACTATGTTTGTTTCAGTTAGTGAACACAAATCTTCAGTGAGACTCGGCAGAAACAAGAATTTCCAAATCCCGATGTGAGCCGGGTGGGGTGACAAACTGTTAGAACCCCTGCATCCAGAGGGCTGAGAAAGGAGGACTGAGGCAAGTTCCCAGCTAGGTTGGCCCTCAGGCGAGGTCCGGTCTCTGAAGAAACTGGCCCCCCTCCTGGTCTGCCTAGTAATTACATGAAACTCCAGTCCTATTTTATTTTATTTAGTTTTGAAACAGGGTTTCTCTGTGTAGCCCTGCCTATCCTGGAACTCACTCTGTAGACCAGGCCTTGAACTGAGAGATCTGCCTGCCACTGCCTCCCTACTGCTGGGATTAAAGACGTGGGTTTCCGAGATGGGCTTCAGTCCTGTTGTAGGGGGAAAAAAAGAAAAAAGAAAAAAAGGTTTATTATCTTCTCAAAATACAAAACAAAACAAAAACCACAAACAAAAAAACTTAGTAACTGAGCAGTGAGATGAGATCCTTCTGTTTTGTTGACCTTGGGAGTTATGCTTTATTTGAAATTTCCACAGGCCAGAACCAGCACAGACCTGTGTCTTACGTTGTTGTTGTTGTTGTTACTGCACTAGTGGGAATCAGGCACTAGAGTTTTATCTACGCAAAATGAAGGCCCTACCACTGAACTGCATTTATTTTATTTTTATTTCACGTGGGGGGGGGAAACTAGTGGTGAGGGTAATTCTTATGTTAACATGAAAGGCTGGTGGATTTATGCCCAAGGCTATTTTGTCTTAGTTGAGAAAAAAAAAAGTCTCATTCAGAAATGAACACTTCTTTTTCTTTTTGTAAAACGTACAATCTCCCAAATTGTTTAAAGACTTTGAGGTGAGTGGACAGGGATCCAGAAAAGCGGTGTGGGAACCTTTCAAGCTGGAAGCCTTCACTGTTGGCTCTTTGAGCATCCTCCTTAGGTCCTTAGCCGGCACAATTTTACCGCGAAGAACTGTGGAGCGCCATTCGGATTCCGTTCCGTGTTCCCCCGCGACAATCCAGTTCGTATCTTACCGCTCCGGTCTGCGAGCCGGGAGCATAATGAATTGCCTTGACTCTAGCTTCAATCCACTTTCCTCGCTTAATATGCAGCCCAAAGTTTTGCGGCTCGCTGTCAGATGGTAGTGCTAGACTTTTCACACTGATCCCAAAGCCTCCGCTGGGGCTGTTTCTTCACACGGAGTTACAAACTTTAAGAAACACAGCTCCAGACGGAAATCCACGCCAGGCTTTGAACTCTGCTTCTGGCTTCCGTCAACTGACACAGTTGCCCTTTTGCTCAAACTCGCAGCTCCAGTTCGCACTTGAGAGCGCTCGGCTGGGTGTCTGCTGCGGCGCCGCGGCGGGAATGTGCGGGGGCCCAGCCGGGCTCCGCGCGCCTCAGCCCGCAGCCAGCCGAACCCTCGGCCCCTCGCTAGCAGTGCCCTGCCCGGAGTGGAGTAAAGGAAAGGGGTCTGCGGGGAGGCGAGGCCGACCTTTTGTTTGTTTGAGGAGTTTTGTGTTTTTAGACATTTAGAGTGAGAAAACGGCGAGGAAGGACTTGTCCTCCCTGCAAGCGTTTCTCCTAGCAAAACCTCCGGGCCCAGCTTCCATATTTTGCAGTTGACTGTGTGGGATCTTCGTAGGTTCATCCCTCGTTCTCGGGCCCAATCCATGCACGCTGTGCAGCTAGAGAAAATGAGAGCACATCCTCTGCCATTTTCAGCCGGTTGCTGCCGGCAGCCCAGCCCCCTTCGTTGGCTGTGGCAGGCGCCGGAGTTCCGGCTCCCAGAAACGGCACCGATCCGTGCGGCCCGGAATCCAGTCCGCTTTTGCAGTGTGCCGTCCTGCCGGGCTCGGTGATAAGAACTCTCCTGTGAGAGCGAGCGAACGAGACTTTAGTCCGGTTTCCATGTCAACGATTCAGTCCATATTTGCCATCAGGCTGTCGGTGGCAGAGGCGCTTTCGTGTGGGGAGCGCTGTCCTAGCCCTATAATCTGCGCCGGGATTCCTGAGCTGCCTGGGTGTGGGGTGGAAAGGCAGGGGCTGTGGGGGGAAAAATACCCACCGAGGGGAGGACCCCCGGCCCGGAGTCGGGGTCTCGCTGCTCGGGCCAGCCACGTGCCCGCTCCTCCCCTCCCCCTTTCCCGTTCCCAGTGCCCCTGGGGAAAGCGGATGGACCAGTTTCTAAGAAAGTTCCTCAGCCCAGCAGTCTTAGGTTAACGCTGTGGCTCTTGGAGTGGAAGAGACCCTAAGGATTTAAGATCTTTTAAAAAAACTAAAAAATAAAAAAAAAATTAAAAGGGAAGAAGAAACACACCACCTCTCCTTGACCCAGGAGGATATATTTTCATGCGCTTTGCCTCGTTGCTAGATTAAAATGGTGACTGTTTTCAAAACAGCGTGACCACGTGTAGGGAAAGGGATTTTTGGCGCTTTTCATATTCAGGGCCATGTGGACTTTCCTTGAAGACAAATCCGTTCTGGCTTCCAGATTTTCACTGGGCTCCAGGTTTCCCATTACACCCCAGTTCTGAGGAAAATGGCAGGGTAATTGCATGTAAAAAATTCCTCATTTGTGTGCGGGACTCAGGACTGTTTGGCAGCTCCGAGGCAGTTGATTAAATAGCAAAGCTCCATTTGTGAGGCAGCCTATAATTTGGTTTCTAGGACCTAATGCATCAGTGGGGCTGTTGCTCCTGAGGACTGAGTGAAAAGAGGGCACCCGGCCATACCAGCCAGTCCCATCGTCCCGGCAGGTTGGTCTGGTTGGGGGATGGGGTGGCAGAGAGGGGCTCTGGCCGTCTCCCCACTCGCAGATTCCCAGGAAGGTTTGTGGTGTAGGATGCTCTTAGTTTTTTCTTGGTGGTACAACTGTTAGCCTCTTGGAATTATTTATGTTGACCCACGAGATGGTCAGAACTCCAGGGGCCTGTAGAATCCAGAAGTTCTAAAATAGTGGTCTGTGGCCCTCAAGTCTCCATTTATAAACTCTGGGAGGAAAGCAGGCCTTTGTCATTGATGCTGGCCCTGGCCCTGGCCTTTCCCAAGACAGTCTTGGGCCTGGTGAGAAGCTGGAATTGCCTCTGTTTTTTTCTAGCTTGCCATGTCAGAGCATTCCAGGCCTGCCTGAGAAGAGGGGGCTGCTGTAGGGTTTGGTGAGGCATGTAGATGCTGGGACGCTGAGCTGCTCTGTGAATGCCTTGATCTTTTCAGATAAACGTGGCCTTAGGGTCTCTGGTAAACTTCAAGGAGTCTTACACCTGGGGCCAGACAACAGATCTGAGGGCATCCGTTTTCTGAGTGTTGGGCTCTGCCTTTTTCTCTCTTTGAAGAGAAAATGGTTTCCATTTTCTGCATGGCTCTTCTGCAGTGGGTTTTGAACACTTAGGGTTTTCCAGGCCCTGGAGCCTCTTCTGTGTGCTGTTTACAGCCTTCCAGGGCACTTGCCTGCTGAGATTGGGGAGGCTGGCCATTGTGAGCTAGGTTCCCTTAGGAAGTGCTGATGGAGCTTGGCTCGCCTGGGGGACGGGCTTAGCCCCCCAAAGCATCAGTAGCCACCATTTTAAGTGAAGTGGAGATGACCACGTTTGGTTGGCACTCTGGTCCCGCTGTTGGATTTGCTTACAACAGAAGTGTCTTTCTTTTCTCAGGCTAAGCTGACAAGATATAGCTTTGGTGACTCCACTTTTTACAGCCACTCGCTTCTGCACTCTGACTTTAAGTGACCTGGGCAGTCCCCTCCTTTCTGTCTGTCGGTAAAATGGGGCTAATCCAGACCTCATGCCCCCGGGGCCTTGTCAGGGCTGCCTAATGAGGGCAGGGCATGGGACAACCGACAATTTGAACAATGGTCAGTCCTCCTTTGGGGCTAGCCAAAGGGGGTAAAAAGCAGGGCTCTCACTCAGCTGGGTCTCTGCAGCAGGTCTGCAAAAGGCTTTGAGGAAGAAAAGTGCTGGAGAGGTGCTAAGTCGCAGCCAAGAAGAGCCCAGGCCCTGTGCCGGGGTGGGGTGGGGTGAGGTGGGGGTGTCAGGCCCGGGCAGCGGCGGCCGCGGTTTCGGGCTCAGGCCAATTTTGCAGGCGCGGGTAAAGTTCACGCGGCCCGCTCCCTCCGCAGCGGCCAGGAAGGGGACAGGCCAGGATGGGAACGCGGCGAGAGAGGCGGCGCAGGCTCCGCAGGCGCGGGCTCCGGGCCGGGTTTTCCCCGAAGCCTTCGGCGGCGGCGCTGCCGAGCGAAAGAGGCTGAGGGCTTGCCGCCGCCGCCGCCGCGGCTCGTTCTCTCCCCTCCTCCTTTGTGAGGGGAAGGGAGCGAGTCCATTCCACGGCCTGCGCCCGCTCCGCGCTCCACTCCGGGTTTTTCAGGCGGCCGCGACGGCGCTGGGTAAAATGGCAGTGCTGAGCCTCGTGTCGGAGTGAGGGGGACTCGGAGGAGAGTGGGGCGCTCTAGCCGCTCAGTCCCGCCGCCCGCCCGCCTGCCTGCCCGCCCGCCCGCTCGCTCGCCCGCCGTCGCCGCCGCGCAGCAGCAGCCTCGGCCCGGGCCGCGGCCGGGGAGGCGAGGCAGGGCGCCCGCCCGAGCCGCGCTCCTACTCTGCCTCCCGGCGCCCCGTCCGCTGCCGCGCGCCCTCCAGCCCGCCCGCCCGCCCGTCCCGGGTCCCCCCTCCCCCCCGCTCCCTCCCTCCCTTCCCGCCCCCTCCCCCTCGCCTCCCTCCCTCCCTCCCTCCTCCTTTCTCCGGCAGCAGAAAGCGGAGAGTCACAGCGGGGCCAGGCCCTGGGGAGCGGAGCCTCCACCGCCCCCCTCATTCCCAGGCAAGGGCTTGGGGGGAATGAGCCGGGAGAGCCGGGTCCCGAGCCTACAGAGCCGGGAGCAGCTGAGCCGCCGGCGCCTCGGCTGCCGCCGCCGCCGCCTCCTCCTCCTCCTCCGCCGCCAGCCCGGAGCCTGAGCCGGCGGGGCGGGGGGGAGAGGAGCGAGCGAGCGCAGCGCAGCAGCGGAGCCCCGCGAGGCCCGCCCGGGCGGGTGGGGAGGGCAGCCCGGGGGACTCGGCCCCGGGGCGGGGTGGGAGGGGGGAGAAGACGAAGACAGGGCCGGGTCTCTCCGCGGACGAGACAGCGGGGATCATGGCCGCGCAGGTCGCCCCCGCCGCCGCCAGCAGCCTGGGCAACCCGCCGCCGCCGCCCTCGGAGCTGAAGAAAGCCGAGCAGCAACAGCGGGAGGAGGCGGGGGGCGAGGCGGCGGCGGCGGCGGCGGCAGCAGCAGCGGCCGAGCGCGGGGAAATGAAGGCAGCCGCCGGGCAGGAAAGCGAGGGCCCCGCCGTGGGGCCGCCGCAGCCGCTGGGAAAGGAGCTGCAGGACGGGGCCGAGAGCAATGGGGGTGGCGGCGGCGGAGCCGGCGGCGGCGGGCCCGGCGCGGAGCCGGACCTCAAGAACTCGAACGGGAACGCGGGCCCTAGGCCCGCCCTGAACAATAACCTCACGGAGCCGCCCGGCGGCGGCGGCGGCGGCAGCAGCGACGGGGTGGGGGCGCCTCCTCACTCGGCCGCGGCCGCCCTGCCGCCCCCAGCCTACGGCTTCGGGCAACCCTACGGCCGGAGCCCGTCCGCCGTCGCCGCCGCGGCGGCCGCCGTCTTCCACCAACAACATGGCGGACAACAAAGCCCTGGCCTGGCAGCGCTGCAGAGCGGCGGCGGCGGGGGCC
The DNA here is from genome assembly GCF_964271855.1 of Acomys minous. Lineage (NCBI taxonomy): Eukaryota > Metazoa > Chordata > Mammalia > Rodentia > Muridae > Acomys > Acomys minous. Next base: position 109,388,237 of record NC_140487.1, on the reverse strand, counting down.
TGGAGCCCTACGCCGGGCCCCAGCAGAACTCGCACGACCACGGCTTCCCCAACCACCAGTACAACTCCTACTACCCCAACCGCAGCGCCTACCCCCCGCCCCCCCAGGCCTACGCGCTGAGCTCCCCGAGAGGTGGCACTCCGGGCTCCGGCGCGGCGGCCGCCGGCTCCAAGCCGCCTCCCTCCTCCAGCGCCTCTGCCTCCTCGTCGTCTTCGTCCTTCGCTCAGCAGCGCTTCGGGGCCATGGGGGGAGGCGGCCCCTCAGCGGCCGGCGGGGGAACTCCCCAGCCCACCGCCACCCCCACCCTCAACCAACTGCTCACGTCGCCCAGCTCGGCCCGGGGCTACCAGGGCTACCCCGGGGGCGACTACGGCGGCGGGCCCCAGGACGGGGGCGCGGGCAAGGGCCCGGCGGACATGGCCTCGCAGTGCTGGGGGGCAGCGGCGGCGGCGGCGGCGGCGGCGGCAGCGGCCGCCTCGGGAGGGGCCCAACAAAGGAGCCACCACGCGCCCATGAGCCCCGGGAGCAGCGGCGGCGGGGGGCAGCCGCTCGCCCGGACCCCTCAGGTACACAGCTGAGTGGGGAGGGGGCTGGGGCGAGCAGGGCAGGGGTGGGTGGGTGGGTGGCGGCCGCGGGGAGCAGGCCCCGGCCGTGGGCTCCCCTCGGCCTTGGGCCCCCACTGCCGGGGAGCTGCCATTGTCTGGCTCTTCTCTCTTAAAATGGCTGCCTGTCTGCCTTCCTCTCCTTCCCTCGATCTGCCTTTGTGTGGGGCTTTTCCAGAGGTCTCTGTCCGGTTTCTCCCTCTCCGTTGGTCCCCTCGAACTCTGGGGGCCTCCAGGGGGGTGCAAAGCAAAGTGTGCCTGGAAGGGCCAGGCCCGGGTGAGGGGGGGTTGCTTGGGGTTCAGGTTAGGGGTGTAGGCAGTGTCAGGAACCCGGGGCGGGGGAAAGAAGCAGCGTTTTCTCGCTCACCTGCAGCTCCTCTGTCCCCCTTGCCTTGCTCTAGCCGTTCCCCAATATGTGCCTTTAGAGAGTGGCCCCTAGGGCTTGGGGGACCTCGGGGGGAGAGCTGGGGCCTGCTTGGGGGCGGCTTGAGACCGACTGTGGTTCGCCCTGGGCCGCCCGGGCCACCTCTTGTCTTAGTCTCCGCCGGCCCAGTGGCCTGGGCTTCTCTCTGGAAGTGCTGGTAAACAGCTGAGTGATTGGAGTAGTAAGTGCAGATTGCTTTGGTTTGGGATTTGAATTATGGAGGTAAAATCCTTCTGTCAAAGCCAGGAGACAGTTGGTCTTAGGTTGACATCCTATCTGTGATCTGATTGGCTCCCCATCTTCTGCTCTTGGCCATTTATAATTGCCTCTGATGTAATGGTACAACAATCCTGATGAGCTCATAAACTTTTACACTCTGCTTTTCTGCCAGTGATAACCCAAACCATCGCTGCCACCATCCGCCTTTTATTCCAGAGCTGAAATTGGCTGTGACCTTGAGGAGGGAGGTTTAAGCCACGATACTGTATCTGCGGGAGCGAGTCGCAGACAGGCTGCCCTGGTTACATTGTGCCTGAAACAAAAGAGGCGGCGATGGCATTTTGCTTGTTCCTTGGATTTATTCTGCCTGTTATGTTTTATGCGGTCTGAAATAGATTCTGTGTTGGAACAGTAGCTGAGTTTTTCTCTACAATGGGTTTGCTGTTTGTTTTGGTTTTGTGACTTTCCTGACGGTATAAATGAGTCCTTTGATGGCTCTGAAGATACATTTGTCTTGAGTAATTTTTTTTGACACTGTTCACTTTACAGAACTGAAATTATTTTATTGGCCTTTTTTTATTAAGTGGCAAATGTGGGATCTGTGGGGAAGAAGATGATTTTTGTTAATATTTTGCAGGGCGCTTTCTGATAGAATTTGATATTAGGTTCACCAGTTCCTTTTAAGCAAGGCTTGCATGCCTCTTTGTTTACATGTTGAGTCCTGTTAACACTTTCTTTTGTTAATTGAACTTTGGGAGAACAGCTCAACTGAAGGAGATGCTGATGTCTTTCCAGATCTAGACAGATTTCCTTCCCCCACCCCCACCCTCCAAAGACTTGTTTTAAGAAATTAATGACTTGTTCCTGGAATATTTGCTTTGCCATCAGTCATTTTAGAGCTTTAAAGTAGAGACTGGTCAATATTTTTATTTGTATTTTCAGTTGTGTGACTTTTTTTCTTTCAATCTTCCAAAGTGTAAAAATACAATGATTGCCACTGTTAGGTACCTCCTCCTGCGGTTGGTTTTATTTTTCTTTGCTTTCCTCCTCCTGGGTGCTTTGGCCAGGAGTATCAAGTCCCCTTTGGAGTCATCTTTTCAAAGTGGGGGAGAAGCTCACTTGGGTTCCCATTCTTAGCAGTCGCACCTCTGTTCTGGGTTTTGTTCACTCAGAACAATAATTACGTGTTGACCTGGGAGCTTTGAATAAAGCCATGTAAGGCAGGTCTGCTGTGATGCTGCAGTCTAACCTAATGTGTTCCTCTGTGTGACAATAGGGAACTACTCATTTTCCCCCCTGCTGCCTGGGGCTACGTTGAGTCTTAGAAGACAGTATGCATAGGTCCGAGGTCATTCTATGATCTGTGTCTGCTTTCTCTCGATTTGTTTTGTTCTAAGAAATTTACCTTTATTGAGAGCTATTAGAGGGAATAATTGTGGGTGAGGGTCAGGGTGCATTAAAAACAGTGATTTTTGTTTTGGGTCAGGGTCTCATGTACCAGAGGGTGCTTTGGAACTCACAATGTATGTGTAGCTGAGGTTGATTTTGAACTCCTGATTCTCTGCCTCTCAAGTGCTAGGATTACAGGCAGGAGCCATGCTTTATTTATTTATTTTTTAATCAACTTTTGTGGTGCGGTAATTTCGGGGTTTGGTCATTAAATAATTGAGGATTACCTATGTGTCTTAAGCACTAGCCATATGTCTTGTCCAGAGGACATAATAAAAATGTGGCCACTGTCCTTGCTTAGAGTCCTGTGTGCGCTGCTGAGTAAGTCGTCCCCATCCCCGTCTCCTCCTTTAATTCTCTTTTATCATTACCAGGCCCCAACACTCACAACATAGATTCCTGCTCAGTTTCATTTTAGTTCTGAGAGGTAGGGGATGCGGTGGCCAGCAGTAAGTGTGGGGGGGGGGTAGTGCAGCTTCAGCCTGCTGAGCCTCGGGTGTGGGGGTGGGCTTTGCTCTGAGATCCTCCTGCTGCCTTTTGAAGTCTTTTGTGGGTTTTGAACTCAAGTGTAACTTTGTGCTCCTGATCCTCCGGCTTCCACCCCTGAGTTGGTGGGAATCTACGTACGAATGTTTCACGAGGCATGTTTGTTTTGATTTTGTAGATTTTAAAAATTGTGTATGTGAATGTGTTTGTGCGTCTGCATGAGTTTATGTGCACCAGCTATGTGCAGGTGCCAGAAGTGGCCAGAAGGTGTCTGATTCTTTGGAACTGGAGTTAGCAGTGGCTGTGAGCTGCCTGCTGTGGTACTGGGAACCGAAGGAACCCAGGTCCTCTGCAGGAGCAGTTTGTGCTCTCAACTGCACTGAGCCGTCATCTGTCACAGCCCTAGGCCAGGTTTTTTAGGTAGTGCTGGGAGTTGAACCCAGGACATTACACATATTTGGTAAGCACTTTGCCAATTGAGCTAGAGTCCTAGTCCCTAAGTATTCTTAGGAAGGTTATTCCTTTCCCCAGCCCAGTCACAGATTAAGGAGTATTTTTTTTTAGGGCCGGGTGTGGTATAGTTCTTGGGAGACAGAAGTAGGTGGATCTGTGTGAGTTCTAGGCCAGCCACAGCTGCACAATGAGATCCAGCCTCAAATAAAACAAAATATTTTCTTCTAACAGATGAGCAGGTAAGGTGGTGATGTTATTTGGCTTTGGTTTTACGAAGTAAAGATTAGTGTGTGTTTTCATAGGATCTAGGACTGATCACAGTGATGCTTTCCTTCATCGGTTTAGTCACCAGTTTTCAAGGGCTTGGATGGTACTGATAACATGGCTTTAGGATACCCATGGGCATGGTTTATGTAAAGCGCTTTACGTTGGCACCTTTATCAATAATACCTTGAGAGTAGTACTAGCTTATCATAGTGAAAAAGTGAACTCTACAGCCTGATGAGGCGGTGCACGGATGTGTGTGGTTGGAGGGAGAAGGCTCAGGAGTTTGAGGCCAGCTTGTGCCACAGAGACCCCTGTTTACAAAACAAAGTGGAGCGACAGTAAGCTCTGGATGGACTGCAGAGGCATGGCTGTTTGTCGCTAGTTTCTGCAGTACGCTGTCAGCTGATGCACCAAACTTCTGGGAAACAGACACAGGACTCCTGCTTTTGCTATCAGGATGCCTGTTGGCAGATATTCTGGGTTGGCTGGAATACAGGACAATTGGTGTTTTCTCAACCTAGGAGGGGCTAGGAAAGCCAGTGAGACAGCGCGGCTGTGGAGACGGCATGTTTCTCTACTGTTCATGATTGTGGGTGTTGAGTTAGGACGGTGGTGTGAGAAGAGAGGAAACAGCAAGGTTGATTTCTTCCGTATTGATCTCCATAAGGATTTCTTAGTTGCAGGTCGGCCCCCCCCCCATAAACTATGACAAACAGCACATGCTCTGACTTTCGCATGTTAGTTCATTTGGTACAGGTGTGATGTCAGCTACACTAGGCATCGCACACAGCAGATAGTGACTTTTTTTGTTTTTTGTTTTTTGTTTTGAGACAGGGTCTCTCTGTGTAGCTTTGGCTGTCCAGGACTCGCTTTGTAGCTGACCTCGAACTCACAGTGATCCACCTGGCCTCTGCCTCTTGAGTGCTGAGATTAAAGGCGTGCGCCACCACATCTGGCTTAACTTTCCCCCCCCCCCCTTTGAGACAGGGTTTCTCTGTCACACTGAGTGTCCTGGACTCTTCTTTGTAGACCAGGCTGGCCTCGAACATACAGAGATCTGCCTCCTCTGCCTTTCTAGTACTGGGATTAAAGGTGTGCGCCACCATACCCGGCAGCAGTTAGTGAACTTTTTTTAAAAATGTGGGAGTAGGCTAACAAAGTAATGGACTGGGTCCTTCCCTGATTCCCACCCCCAGAAGAGTGTATTTATTGATTTGCTTTTAGAAGCAATGGAAGCATGCAGATGTTTAAAATACGGTGTTCAAGAGCCAAGAGTTGTGGTTGACACCTGTATCCCCAGTCCTCCTGGGGCTGAGGCAGGAAGGTCTTAGACTCAAGGCTAACCTAGGCTACACGGTGAGTTCCAGGGCAACCTGGACTACTTAGAGGAAACCCTGTGTCAAGGCTGGAACAGTACCGTGGTGCATGCCTGTAACCCCAGCAGGGAGGGAAGGAGCCATGAAGACTCCCTGATTTTTAAGACAGCCAGAGCTACATAACAAGACCCTGTCTCAAAACAAACAAACCGACTAAGTATGCAGAATAAATTGATACTGAGTAGTATTCTTCCAGTGAACTGGGATTCCTAGAGCTTTGAGATTCTGAATCCACTCTGTTTTTTTTTTTTTTTTTTTTTTAAGCCTTTTTCTTCTCTTCTCTTTTTCTTGTTTGGACTGGTCCTTAGCTGCACTCTTGAGTTGAGGGTTCAGAGAGCTTGCACCTCAGGAGAGAGCCAGGCTTGGCTTCCATGTGAAACTGACCCAGAGCTAGTCATTCGCATTTTCAGTTAAATGAAGCTGGTGGGCCAAATAATCTTGTTCTGTGTTGAAACTCATTGATTTCTTCCATAATATGTTTTTTTCTTCACTGGAACCCCCACCGCCCCTCCCCTTCCCCCGTGGGTTGGGTGTGGTTTGAACCTGTTTGAGATAGATGGTCCTGATGGGTAGCTCAGATTGCCTTTCAGACTCAGGCTTCCTGGGGTCAGGATGGCGGTGAGTGTCTTTTGACGCCATCTTTCTTCCCTTAGGCTTAAGGAGCTCAAAGTTGTCTCCTGGGCTGTGCCAGGGACAAACTAGTAGAACTTGAGGGCTACATGGGGGACGCTTTCAAACGGTGAATTTGTCAGTAGTCATTTCACCTGTTTTAAAACAGTGACGGCAATGAAATACCAGGCCGACCTCATTAAGACTTGAAAATACTTGCTTTAGGATCCCCGAGAGGCTTGCCACTGGGGTGAGATAGGAAGTAGATATTGATACAATTTAACATGAGCACACTGCTCTGAGGCAGGCGGGTGGGTGTTTCTTGAGGTAGCGATTAGCTCTTCAGACTCAAGTGTTGGGGCAGGTCTAGGTCTGGTTTGGGCAGTTGGTTGTAATCTGAATGCCTGGACTTGCCCTGTAAGTTTTGCTGAGAGGAACAAAAGTTCTGACCCTGGAACAGGAAAAACTAAGGGCTAGACAGTAAATTCTTTAGGTTATTTGTCTTTCTCCTACCCTGGTTTAAGGACTACATGGTCTGGCTGGCTGTAGTCCTGGAACTGTGCCCCACTACCCCCAAGCACACCTGCATTTCTCATGTTTTTTTCGTCTTTTAGTAGTTTAGAAGTGTAATTTCTGCATGTTGGAGCTGCGCTAGAGGGAAGCTTTCCTCTACTGAGGACGAAAAAAGGTAGAAGAAAAGGTGTTTGATAATTCTCTGCTTGACACAGCAGCTTCTTCCTCTGAAGGAACTGGATGTTTCAGAGCTTTGTGTAAATACTTGCTGAGCTGTCAATATGTACCCAGGAGGTTTCTGTAGTAAGACGTAAACGGTTCTATAGAATGTTTGACAGACAAATTAATAAACAGTTTTCAGGCAAAGATAATGCTAGTCACCTCATGAGGTAGAATAAAATAACCCTGCTGAAAGGGAGGAAGGTGGTGCTGGGGACAGGCGTGCAGGTTGGAGAGGGTTGGAGAGGCGATCCAGAAGAAGGGCTGAGTAAAAGATGCCCCCATGGAAGGAGACCTGCGGCTTGAGTCCACGCTAAGTTGAAGACGTGAAGCCTTGTTAAAAGTCAGTTGCTGTTACATAGAGAAAGCCAACAGAAGTTTGGAAAGGACGCCCTAAGTTCCAATGTGAAGTGTGTTCAACAGCTTGGCTTAGGAGACAGAGTTAAATCCTTGTTCCTTTGGAAAAGGATTTGTAGTTTGGCATGAGGTCGTCTTGGATTGCATTTACATATCTGGAATACCAGAGAGGAGAAGGATCCTGAAGGTTCCGCGTCAGCTCACTCTCGTGTTCAGCTGTGCATTATAAACTGCCTTGCTCAGGGGCCGGGCGCGTTTATACGGTTCTCATAGGGCTTCTCTGTGATAATCATGGCTAAGATGCTTCTTGGCTCCCAGCTCTAGGTCAGTCAGCTCACTACTAGATCCTGTCTCAAGGGTTACCTGGGTAGAATTTGTCCTTCAGTAACTTTATTTTTATGGAGGAAAAAAAGAACCTGATTTGGTGCCTCGTGGAATGACCAGAAAGACCTTGTCATTGCCTTTTAAGACTAGACCCACTGAGCCAGGCTTGCTGGCACACACACCTTTTTTTTTTTTCCCCCTTTCCAGACAGGGTTTCTCTGTGTAGCCCTGGATGGCCTAGACCTCTCTCTGTAGTCCAGGCTGGCCTTGAATTCAGAGATCCACCTACCTCTGCCTCTAGAGTGCTGAGATTAAATGCATGGGGGCACTTTTAATCCCAGAATTTGGGAAGGAAGAGAGGCTGCTGGATCTCTGACTCTGAGGCCAGCTTGGTCTACAGAGAGAGTTCCAGGCCAGCCAGGGCTACCACCACCCCTCCTGTTCCCGCCCCCCAAAATAAAAAACTAAGTCCGCCGACTGACTTCAGTTCCTTCACAAAAAGGGAATTTTTGTTCTTGTTTTTTAAAGATGAGTGTTCTGTGAGAGCCTGTTTGGCTTAGCTTAGGTAATAGCAGGGACTGTGAATGTAATTATGGGCCTGACAATAATTTTTAGGTTCAGCTCTGTTACAAAAGCTATCTATCAGGTTGTTTTAAAGCAAAATTAAGAAAAGGGCGAGTTGGATGACATTGACTTTGATTGTCCAATATTGTTAAGGCCTTTCCCACACTATAAAGGTGGCAATATTATTAGAACTGCAGTCTTATTGCTGAGAGCATAATTTCCAGATCAGGAGATCTGGAGATTTCAGTGGGTGAGAAATGGGACCAAATACTTCTACTGACTAGGTACTAGAAAAGGATTTAAAGGGTGGAGACAGAGCCAAGTGGTGCGTCTAACTTGAGCACCTGGGGTTAGGGGCTGGTAGGCTTGAGGCAGGAGAACTGCTTCCAATTCAAGCCAGCCTGGGGTCCATAGGAAGACTGTTTCGAGCCCACCTACTCCCTAGAAAAGACAGAGGCAGTATCTGCTTTCAAGGAATTTAGTCGTCTTGGGTTGTGTGTACACATCCAGACATCTTGGCAGAGTGGTTTTACTGTGGATGTAGGTGAGAGGGAGTCAGGAGTGAGCAGGGCTGGTCGGCCAGCAGTTCACATATGTAGTGCTTGGCAAGCTTTTGCTTTGGGGTTGAGACAAGGGTTTCTCTGTGTAGTCCTGGCTGTCCTGGCTGGTCAGTAGACTAGTGTAGACCCTTGTGAGGTCCTCCTGTCTCACCAGTACTGGGGATTAAAGGTGTGCACCACCACACCTGCCTAAAAACTAAATATTTTAAAAGGGAAAAGAGTTCAAATATTAACTTGTTCTTTATCCATAATGGTTTCTAAATTTGTGGGGTGTTTATTTGTTTTTTGAGACAGGGTTTCTCTGTGTAGCCTTGGCTGTCCTAGATTCACTTTGTAGACCAGGCTGGCCTTGAACTCACAGCAATCCGCCTGCCTCCAGAGTGCTGGGATTAAAGGCGTTGGCCACCATGCCAGGCCTTTTGTGGGCTTTATAGAATCCAAACTTAGAGCCATTCGAGGACCTCTAGTTTACTTTAGTCCCTGAGAGAGAATGGTTGCACAGGCTTAGTGGTTCCTGTGGCTGTGTTGGAGTCTGCTAAGTTCTAGACCAGTTTGTAGATTTATTTGTAGTAACTCTGCATTTGGAAGATCTGGGCACCCTCTGAGTTGTGTGCTGGGGACAGCCTTCTAGCTGGAGCGGTTCACTTTTGGTTGGTAAACCTGGGCAATGTTTTTAGAGTTAGCCAATTTTTCTCTGCAAATAATTATTACTTTTATTTGTGTGAGAGAATGTCACATGTGTTCAGATACCAGAAGAGGAGAGTGGTTCCTTTGGTTACAGGTAAGCCAGCTAGTGTGGGTGCTGGGAACTGAACTGGGAAGACCAGGAAGCATTCTGAACTGCTGAGCCCTTTCTCCAGCTTAGGACTCTTAACACTGCCCTTATGAATGTCTAAAGGTCTGCAAGTTGTGCTCATGCTGAGTCGCAGACCTTATATTTTATATTGGTTGGCAGATGGATTGGATAAGCCTGCAGATGAGCAGTTTGTTGTAGTCTGTTGAGAGAAATGGCCGTTAGTACTGTTCATTAGGTTGACTGGCCAAAAAAGTCAATGCCATAAACACTCATTCCAAATGGAGTTTGAAATGCAAAGATTGTGATTTCTCTTACCTACAGATCTTTGTGTTTGGGCCTGGCACTTGTGAAGGACCATCAAGGGATGCTTAATAGTCAAGGGTGAATTGTGTGACTTGTGCCGAGCCACTGCAACACATGGATAGAACTAGGTATATAACTAGATAAAGTACATGCTAGGCCTAGCAGTTACACCACACCAGTATGGAAGTGTGGATTCTCTTTAAAAACCCGTGTGTGTGTGTGTGTGTGTGTGTGTGTGTGTGTGTGTGTAATTGCCATGAAGTGTAGAGATCAGAGGATGATTACGTGGTGGAGTTGATGGAGTTGGTACCTCTTTCTACCTACCTTAACATAGAGCCTGCAGGGGTCGGAGGTGAGTGCACCCTTGTCAGGCTGGTTCATTTAGCAAACAGTGTTGCCTATTGAGCCATCTTGTCAGCCCTGCAATTAAGGAATCTTTGGTTTTTTGAGACAGGGCTTCTCTGTGTAGCCTTGGCTGTCCTGGACTCACTTTGTAGACCAGGCTGGCCTTGAACTCACAGCGATCCGCCTGCCTCTGCCTCCCCAGTGCTAGGATTAAAGGCGCGTGCACCATGCCATGCTTCTCTTCCAACATTTTTGCCTTAGGGGCTTTGCACTTTGGGAAAGTGAATTTGTGTAACTCAACATTAGATATCGTATCTCGCCTGTCCTGAATCGTAGGTGCACAGGACATAAGATGAACTCTTTAATCCCACATTTCATCTTTAGCTGCTTATTTTATGTGTGTGTATCTGAATGTGTGTATCTGCTTCATAATGCACGGGCCCAGGAGTTCAGAAGGCGGCTTGGATCCCATGTACTGGAGTTACAGGTAGTTGTGAGCTGCTACGTGGGTTTTGTTTTTGTTTTTTTGTTTTTTTGAGACAGGGTCTCTCTGTGTAGCCCTGGATGTCCTGGACTCACTTTGTAGACCAGGCTGGCCTCGAACTCACAGGGATCTGCCTACCTCTGTCTCCCAAGTGCTGGGATTAAAGGTGTGCACCACCACCGCCCGGCTTTGCTACGTGGGGTTTTGAAACTGAACCCTAGTCTTCTGCATTCTGTAAGAGCAGTAAATACTCATAACCACTGAGCCCCAGGCCCACATTTAGAGGGATGTAAGTTAGGGTACATATTGACTTAAACATTAATTTTCACTATTTAGTGAAAGTGTCCGTCCCCCAATGAAATGGAGGAAAGAAAGGCTTCTGTTCTGTTCTGTGTTGCAGGTGAAGGAGGTGGGGGGGGGGGTTGTTGGCCACTTGTGTCTCTGCACAGGTCGAGCTCTTATTGCCCAGTGGCTTCTGCATAGCGTAAGGTGGGCTGCCATGGGAAGAAGCCCGAGGCCAGGAATGCCGCCCAGCAGGCTGCAGTGGGGCATTCCATCCCGACATGGAGACTTAAGTCTTGGTTATGGTGCATATTAGAAATCACCCAGTAATCCAGGACAGGTAGTTAACATCCTCCAGGATGTTATGATGATACTAAGAAGTATCAAGGGGCTTTAGTACCGGGCTCTGTGCTCCACAGGCGCAGACATGCCTATGAAGAGGAGACTGTCCCATGTGCTGCCTGCACCCCTGCCCTTTTGCATTTGGGTGTCCTCATAGGCTTTGTAGCTTCTGTGTTCTGAAGTCTGCAGTGTTAGATATTAGATTTCCCTTTCCCTTGGCACTGGCACATTCATGGTTGTCTGTGGCTCATCACCAGCAGCTAAGATTTTTATATGCTTTTCACTCTTAAACTTGTTAAAAGGATCCCCTACCCACCCCCAAAGATCTAGTGTGACAGCAGCTGGGGAGTGTGAGGGGTCGGTGTGATAGCAGTTATTTTAAAAAGCCCATTTGTTCTGTGCTTGATTTTTGTTTTGTCTCCGTTTTTTCTTGAGCTCACAGCGTGCTCGGCAAGAGTGCATTTGAGCCTGGCTGTTTACTCTCAGGTGACTCAAGCCTGGTGTGCTTCCACTTAAGAACAGTAGGAATTTGGTTCTGTGGGAGAGGACCCGCGCTGTTTGGGTACATCCTTTTGGAGCTTCTAGTTTCCTTCTCTGGACCGCCGTCACAGCTCCCTTCTGTCCTTAGCTCACAGGTTCTGCAGGCAGAAAGGCTGCGATTAGTTGTTGTGTGTGTTGCCGTGTCTCTGGCAAATGCAGCTGGCATTCTCTTTGCCCTTTGGACATTGTTCTGCTCTGATCCTGGGGTTCTGGAACTCACAGGCTGGACCCACTTTAGTCCAAAGCCTGAAAGAAACTCTTTATCGTCCAATTCAGATGACCTGTGTATTTGGTTTTTAGCTTTTACCTGTTTAGGAATCCAAGCTGCAGAAGAAAACTACATCTTAATGGACTTTGGGGAACAGTTTGTCCAAAACATTGCTTAGAGCCAGGCATCCTTACTGAGGTCTTGACTTTGAAGTAGTAGTGTGCTGAAAGTGAATTTTCACAGCAGCTCATGTGCACTATGGGCCTAGTTTGTGCTGAGTAAGCAGCATGTTAGATTCTTACGGACTTCCTCATTTATTCAAAATCCTGAAAGAGGAGGATTCTGTTCATTCTTTTGGCTTCCAGTCATGGAAATAAAGTAATGTAAGACATCCTTTAGGGTAGTCGTTGGTTTAAGATTAAGTTGGGAGTGAAGTAAGGTTTGTCAGCACTGTGGTTTTATTATTTATTTAAGGCTCTCTTGATGCCAGGCAAGTGTTCTTGTCACTGAGTCATCCCGCACTAAAATACTAACTTTTCTTCCCTAGAATAAATCACTTAAGAACCAGGACTACTTAGGACATTTCTATAATTGCCCAGAACTACTTCCGGTGTTACTTTTACGTGTGTGTGTGTGTGTGTGTGTGTGTGTGTGTGTGTGTGTGTGTGTACGTACCTGCAGAGATCAAAAGAGGGAATACAAATAAGTAAAAAATACTTAAAAAATACTTTGAAGGTTATAAGCACTAAAGATAAATGAAAAGTACTATTAGGTGATGGAAATTCTTTCAAAAACGTGTTTTTACACACTGTGTACAGTGTGTGAGTGCAGATGTGTGACATTGCACATGGAGGTCAGAGACTAGCCTTGTCGGCCCTTGTTCCCTTTGTTCCACGTGGGCTCCAGGGGTCAAACTGGCTGTCAGGCCTGTATGGGTAACACTTCACTCACTGAACAATCTTGCTGGCAGCCTTTTTTCTTCTTTTGAGGCAGGATCTTGTCATGTTAGCCCAGGCTGCCCTTGAATTCACACGTGTTCTAATGTTACCATATCTGCCTGAAGACCTTAATTTTGGTCTGGTTTGAGAGACTGCCTGGGTGGCCTTGTTTGGACAGTGAAACCCTGAACCCAGAATGCAGCAGTGTGCTGTGCTTTAGACTGCCCTGATGGACACTCAAAATTGAGATGTACTGAATTGTGCATTTATGCTCAACTGGGCTGCAGGGCATATCTAAACTGCCTGAGGTGCTTCTAATTATACTGTGTGATGAAAAAGTGTTAGTGGATAGAGAAAAGGCAATAAAGATACTGCAGTTGTTAATAACAAAGCCTTGTTCTGGGGAGCGGGAGTGTAAGGTCAGGATGTCAGTAGACTAGATTCTAGGTGACTTCTCTTGCTGTGGTCTCAGCATCTTCCCACTAGGACTCACGTGCCGTTACAAAGTGCTGCTCCTGCTCTCCTGCCGCCGAGAAGCAGGCTAGACCCAGTACTGCCCAGGACCCTTCTTTGCAGTGACGATTAACTCTTAATGGGGTGGTTCCCACACTGATATTTATGACTGGCCTTGCTGGGTTTCCTTCTAGTTCTGCAGCGAGATGACATGGCAATAACAGCCTGTCCCTTGGTCCTGGAAGTTGGAGATGTCTGAGTCTTCCAAATACAACCACTTTAGTGCGCACCTACCTAATCCTAGCACTTGGAAGATGGAGGCAAGAAGAGCAGGAGTTCAAATTAGCTACATGAGATTCTGTTTCAGGGAGAAAAAAAGATACCAGCCTTGGAACACTAACTTGTGCCTGTGATGGCCACCTGATCTGAGAAGGAACGAGATGGTCTCTCCCCCCTCATGGCCAAATCTTAAGTGACCAGCCTGAGTTTTTCCCCTGTGTCCCTTTTGAAGGTGTTGCAGAGCCCTAGCAAGTACTCTCATCACTGAAGTGCGAGCCCTGTCTGAGACGCTTGCATTGGAGCTGAGACTGGCTCCAGTTGTGTGAGTTAATGTTAGTCAAGAGACTTGTCCCCATTTGTGTGAGTTCTTGTTATTCAAGATTGTCCTTGGAAATGTAATGGAATTGCAGAAATGGTCAGCTATCCCCAGTGGAGAACCTGTGCTTCCTGAAAAATCTCATGTAGTCTTTCCCCTGGAAACAAGTATATTACCAGGCCTCCTTTTCCTTGCTGCCTGGTAAATGTATCATTAAAACCCGACCAGGACAGGGTAGTGGTCTCCAGGAGGCCACAGTGTGGCCTGTGCATTGGCGTCTGCTCAGAGGACAGGGAGTTCTGTGTTGTCTGTGTGGGCTTCAGGCTCATTGCTTGTCCTGCTGCCTTTGGCTGCACTTCTTCCCCTCTCCACACCCTTTCGTTCCCTCCTTTGGTATCTAGCTTGCTAGACTGTAAAGCGCACGGGCATTCCAGTAAGTTCACGGCGCTGGAGCTGGTACCAGTGCGCCGGCTCCGCAAAGACCCCTGCTGCCTTACCGCTTAGCTTTCTCACCACTGGCTTCTGCTCTGAAGGCTGACTAGCGGCAGGAGGCGCCTTATCCACAGAAGTTCCTAAATGGTCTAGAGGTCACACCTCAGCCTCTTTTGCTCTTTGGGGTTCAGTTGCTGTGGGACAGCGTTGTGACATTCCTCTCTTTCCAGTTTGTGACTCCAGTCCTTGCTCTGTAGTGCAGCTTGGGACTGACTTCTTTAAAACTCCCTGCAGAGAACCTTAAGTGACCAATAGTGTTCTCATGATGGCATTTGGGTTTAAAATAAAACAGGACTGAAGTAGTTGGGCTCACCTACCTAGATACACACACACACCAAAGGGATGTTCTTTGTTCTTTGAAATAAGATAATCTCTGAAGAGTATGAGCCAGAGTGGAGGCCAGGGAGGGGGTGGGGGAGGGGTAGACGGCGTCTAGACTTTGATGGTTAGACTATGCCAAGTATCCATTCCAGTGTGATCCACTGGCCAGAGCGCAAAGAAGACAGGCACTACATCTCTAAAACAGCAGCTGCTAACTTTAGCCCCATGCATTTCCGGTGAAAAATATTTTTGTTTGTTGTTTTGTTTTGTTTTGTTTTTCTAGACAGGGTTTTCTGTGTACCTCTGGCTGTTCTGGAGACCAGACATCAGACTGGCCTCGAACTCACAGAGACCTGCCTCTGCCCTCTAGGTGTTGGGATTAAAGTTAAAAAAAAATTTTTTTTTTTTTTGCAGTGGGTGGGGGAGAGTAGGGAGGATGTTTGAGACAGGGTTTCTCTGTGTAGCCCTGGCTGGCCTAGACTCACTTTGTAGACCAGGCTGGCCTTGAACTCATAGAGATCTGCCTGCCTCTGCCTCCCGAGTGCTGGGATTGAAGGTGTGCACCACCATGCCCAGTGATGGAGCCCTTCTTTAACAAAACTCTGTAGTAATTGTGGGTATTGTAATGGCAGTAGGCTGGGGGTGGGTCCTCGATGAAAAACTGGCATTTTCCAGCAGGCAGGGGCCCAGGTACAGGAATTAGTGTGGTGAGCATAGTGAGTGCCGTTGCTGTCACCTTTTGGTGTTGAAATGTAGTGTAGCATGCTTTACATGTCTGTATGTAAATTCAGTCCTACTCTTCAGTGAGGTGCTCAGATACCCTTTTTAGGACAGGAAGAAAAACTTCGGCAAGAGATAAAACTGTGTACTTAGACTTGGTATCTTTTATTACACTTATTTGGGTATATGTGTACTCCAACTGTGATTTTTAAAAGAGAAAGTGGTAGTTTTTGCCTTTACTTGTTTGTTTAGTTGGTTTTGAATACTGTCTGCAAGCAAGCTACGGAAAGTGGAAGAACATTGTAAAACTGCTCTGAAGAACTTGACAGTGTTTTGTGCTCATAGGTGAAGCTGTGTGCAGGTTACAGACCTTTACTCTGTACTCCTTTTGTGCTGTATCACACATTGATAAATATGGCACACAAGAATGACAGAAGAGAACTGCTACCCGTTGTGAGTTTGTCCACACCAAGGTCCTTTCTCTAGAAGAAGCACCATAGGACCTTTCCTTTGGGCAGGGCATATCAGCTGCTGAGAGTGCCTTGTTTTGGTATTAAGTCATGTCACTTTGCATGAGTAACAAAGACTGTCTTTTTTGTTTTGTTTTGTTTTTTTCGAGACAAGGTCTCTCTGTGTAGCCTTGTCTGTCCTGGGCTCACTTTGTAGACCAGGCTGGCCTTGAACTCGCCTGCCTCTGCCTCCCGATTACAGGCATTACAGGCGTGCGCCACCACACCTGCCAAGACTCCTTTTAAAGTCCTCATTTAATTTGCTGTTATCCTTGCTGAATTACCGCTTAAGTTAAGCATAAAATAATTGGGCTTTTGCCAGCTCAGTAACTCACAAGGGCCTTCCGTGTGCTAGTCTGCTTTCCTCAGTCAGCGGGTACTGACTGAGCTGTAGCCCTGTCAGACAGTGAGCTGGGCACACGGACCCCACATTCCCTGTCTCTGAGGACACTTGTGAAGAAGCAGTTGTGATAATAACAGATAGTAGTACGGCTGTACTTAGAACACATGACTAGAGGTAAAAAATGATTTGGCGCATGCCTTTAATCCCAGCACTCGGGAGGTAGAGGCAGGCGGATCACTGTGAGTTCAAGGCCAGCCTGGTCTACAAAGTTAGTCTAGGATCACCAAAGGCTACACAGAAAAACCCTGTATCAAAAACCAGAGAGAGAGAGAGAGAGAGAGAGAGAGAGAGAGAGAGAGAGAGAGAGAGCGCGAGATTGAGATTGAGAGAAATTGGGCTGGTCCGAAGGTAGTGAGTTATCACAATAAAAAAAGAAGAGATTGGATCTTACACTTATAAACCAGGATAGCATGGAGCTCAATCAGTAGTCTAGGCTGGCCGCACTCTTACAGAGGTTGGCTTGCCTTACACGAGAGCCACCAGGTCATTAGGCCTGACTCCCAACTATTACTTAAGATAAAATGCTATGCTCTTCCTTTATGTCTTTGTTTAGCTGTTAGGGTTAGTACTGATCAGTTCTGACTTCTTTTTCCTTGGTTGCTCCAAGGATTAGGTTTGGTTAAATTGAGGTTGTAAACTATATTCTGCTGTGGTAGGTGAGGCCCGTCTTCTCTGTGGGGAGCTGCACTGCAGGGCATTGGGCACTTTGCTCTGCAGAAAACATCAATAGCATTGGAAAGATTCTGTGACCTGAATGAATGAATGAGTGAGTGAGTGAGTGAGTGAATGAAGTATGTCATACATTTAAGTACAGGCACTTAGAGTGGTAGCCCTTCCTGTCCAGTCCTGCTCCCCCCCCCGCCCCCCCCCCCCGCAAAGTGTTGGCTGTGTTGTCAGTTCTTCCTTGGAAGGAGTTATTGAGCAAATTCCTGGGGGGGGGGGGACAAGCCGAAAAATATGTGGTGCTTTGGACTTGCCTTCTAATTTTGTGTTGGTGTTTTTGTTTTGTGAGGCAAGGTTTCTCTGTGTAGCCTTGGCTGTCCTAGACTCTCTTTGTAGACCAGGCTAGCCTGTCCACCTGTCTCTGCCTCCCAAGTGCTGGGATTAAAGGCTTATGCACCATCATACCCGGCTTGTTTTTTTAATTATGTCAAAAATTTATTTTAAGCTTCATTTTGCTCTTTTTTGTTTTTGAGGCTGTAAGGGGAAGAAATAATTGTAGTGGTGCTGTACATGTTGGTACCCTCAACGAGCATTCCCTCTAGTGTAGTTAACATTTGAACTGTCAAATATCTTTGTTAAACATGAAATTTACAAAGTTTTGCTTATTCATTTGTTGGGGGAGGGGTTGTTCACGGCATGTGTAGAGGTCAGGGAACAACAGAAATGGGGCTTTTCTTACTATGTGGGTCCTAGGAACTGCAGCCATTTTGCCTGCTCAAGGTTTTCTGTTGGAGATAGTGTCTTGCTGTGTTGCTCAGACTGGGCTTGAGCTTTCCAGTCTCCGCCTCAGTCTTCTGGGTAGCTAGAATCACACGGGGTGGGCATTATATACGGCTAAGCATAGTCTCATCCTTGTTGTACAGCTGGTTGATTTAATGGCACTTGCTAAAGTGGCTCCAAACCCTATCATTTTGTTTTTTCTTGGAGTTTTTCAAGACAGAGTCTCTCTGTGTAGCATTGGCTGTCCCAGACTCACTCTGTAGATCAGGCTGGCCTCCAACTCACAGTGGTCCCCCTGCCTCTGCCTCTGGTTGATCATGTGAAGCTTTTGTCTCAGATGTTTGGGTTAAGTGTTAATTGTTCTGCCTTCTAAGCTTTGCTGCTGGAAATGTGGGACTCGCGCAGGGAGAAGCTGCGTAAGGATGTTATCTGGCAGACGAGCACTGACGCACACACCGACCATAGCCTCCTCCTGGGCCTACATGCTGTCTCTAGGGGCGGGTAGTAAGTGAGGGTCAGCACCTGCCACCTTGTGTGGTAATGGCCTGGTGGGAGAAGGAATTAGAGAAAGGTTCAGGATTTATATTTTAAATGGTTTACAGGAAAGGCAGTGCTGAAGTCTGTCTACTTAGGAGCTGCGTTTGTGAGGTGTGTGTGTGTGTGTGTGTGTGTGTGTAGACAGACTCTTACGTGGCCAGGCTGGCTGGCCTCAACTCCGTAGCTGAGGATAACTCAAGCTTAAGATCCTCCCTGCTCCTGCTTTCACCTGAGTGGGAGAAGTGAGTGATCACTTCTCCCTCAACTTTAAGGATGCTATTGCAATGGAAGAGTAACTTGTTCATTTGTCCTTCCTTCCTTCCTTCCTTCCTTCCTTCCTTCCTTCCTTCCTTCCTTCCCTTTGTGTTTTTTCAAAACAGTTTCTCTGTGTAGCCTTGGCTGTTCTGGACCAGGCTGGTCTTGAACTCATAGAGATCCACCTGCCTCTGAGTACTGGAATTCAAGGTGTGGCCCTTTGTTATCTGGTTTTGCTTTCTGAGGTTTTGTTTTGTTTTTGAGACAGGGTTTCTCTGTGTAGCCCTGGCTGTCCTGGACTCACATTGTAGGCTGTCTGCGGTTTTAGGTACCAACAATCAAATTTCTATCTGAAACGACTCAGTGGAAAACTCCATGTTTTGATAGACAGATGTTCATTTAACTTACAGTTTGTTGCAAATGATTTATCTTTAACCTCTTTCTTGCTTTGTATAAATTTCTTTATAGCCATGTATATATTGGGGGAAAAAAACCATATGTGTGTGTTATAATGTACAGTTTCAGGTAGGGAGAAATACCTGGGTTTTTGTTTGCTTTTCCAGTGCTGGGAATCAAATCCACGTCCTTCTGTTAAACAAACACCCAGCTGCACACACCTAGCTCACTCTTTGTGTGTATGTTCAAGACAAGATTTCTCTGTGTAGCCATGGCTGTCTGGGACTTGCTTTGTAGACCAGGCTGGCCTCGAACTCACAGCGATCTACTTGTCTCTGCCTCCTGAGTGCTGGGATTAAAGGTGTGCGCCACCATCGCCCAGCCTGGACCTTTATTCTTATAGTCCCATATTTTAAACATTATCTGAAGCCCTTTTCCTTAAAGTAGGAAATCTTGCATATAGGTCCAGCTTCCTAGAGTGTATGCTAGGTGAGGCGAATAAGAGAAACAGGGTCCTCTGAGGTTAGGATCCCTGACCTCTCCTCTTGGTAGAGTTGGGGTGAGAACCATAACTGAATTAAAATGGATTCACCCTTACCTGCTCTCTCCCAGGAGCTGCTATGAGAACTGGGATTGGAGCCCACCTGCTCTGCCCCTCCCAGGAACTTGCCTTATCTGTTAGTTGTAAACAAGGGAGCTCCAGACTTATCAGATGACCTTTCAGTTTCTGCCTGTCCTCTTGGAACCTTACCCTGTTTTTCTGGCCCTGTGTTTAAGCAACATTTGAAGAGGAATATTTTATTTTTTAGATTTTTGTTTGGGGCAGGGGGAGATAGGGTTTCTCTGTTATGTAGCTCTGGCTAGCCTGGGATTTACTATGTACACCAGGCTGTCCCTAAACTCTCAGAGAGATCTTCCTGCCTCTGCTGGGATTAAAGACATTCACTGCTGTACCCAGCAAGAGGAGTATTTTCTGAAGAAGTTGATTGTTTTATCTTAGCAATACTAGAGTTAGAAGTAGGAAAATTGGGCATGTAAGTTCAGTCTTCCTCCTTGTAGGTTGAGCCTTCTCTCTGTAAAGGTAGCTGATGAAAGTGCTGTGGATGAAAGAGAGCCTCTCATTTGCTGTGAAATACTAGTTTGGTGCTCTAGCTGCTTTATTGGAAGGGCTCTAATGGTGCCAGTGAACAAGTAAAGAAACCCAGCCACCTGTTTGTGGGGTTTTTGGCTCGCTTCCTTTGGGTGGGCAGCTGTGAAGTGGTTATTACAATTGGCTCTCATAATCAGTACATTTTATTAGATGCTTGCTCTCCTTTTCTAAACCTTGCTCGTTTTTCTATGCTCTTGGTCTGGATAGGGATCCATAGTCCAAATCCTTTCTTATTGAGTCAGAATTTTGTTTGTTTGTTTGTTTTTGGTCAACCTGGCTGTATAACCCAGGGCATCCTAGGACATGCTGTGTCCTGGGTGCTGGGATTATGGGCCAACCATACCCAGCTTATCTGTACCATTATGAGGCAGTATGGATTTGGAAGGACCGTGGGTCTGGTTTGCAGCCCTCACCTGGTATGTGGGAAAGGTACTCTTACTCAGCTTTTAAACACAGGAAGTTTGAAAGAACTAACAAAATGGTCTGGAGTGGTGGTGGTTGCAAACAGGCAGCTACACAGGCAGGTGACTGGTTTGTTCAAAAGTTGAATGAACTGGCATGTGGTCCTTGGATAATAAATAATGAGGCTCCCAGGCCAGCTGGTTTGACTCTGATAAAATGGTAGTATGTGTGATGAGATTGCCATTTCCCACCTCCCTGATTGCCATTTCTCCACAGTGAGGTCACTCTGCTAAGGCTAAAGATTAGGCATGGAGTCACGTTTCCCTGTTTAAAAGCAAAACGCGTGGCTGTGTATGGTATAACTGCCCGTAGTCTCGGCATTACTGATGATCGCTTGAGCCCAAGAGTTAGAAACCAGCCTGGACAAGACAGCAAGAGACACTATCTCCACAAAACAGCATCCTGCCCCCCATCCCTCGTATAGTCTCTTTAGAAGGCAGGGTCTCAGGACAGTTGATTTCATAGTACTTCCTCTTAGATCTGGGTAGGAATCTGACCAGTGGTCAGCGCCATGGTGTCCTGGAGGGGGTGGCGGAGGCAAGGGAGGTAGCTGTAGAGAACAAGAACAATGGAGTGATTTGTGCTGGTCAACTGTGGGGAACAAGGCTGTTCTTGCAGGGGGATTCTCCTTAGTCCTAAGATCTAAGTGATTTCCTGGAGCTGGCAGGGAAAGTGAAAGCGTGTTGGGTGGGAGAGGCCTTAACTTTTGGACTTACCTCTGCCTGCCTGGAGTGCCCCTTCACAGAGGAGGATCTCCTCCAGGAACTCGTCAACAGCTGCTGCCAGTCCTTAGAATCACAGGAAGCTGAGGCCTGGTGCCTTTGTATAGGAGCTCTGCAGCTAGACAATAGTGTGTGCTGGCGGGGCCATGTGGCGAGTCACGTGACCCGGGGCTGTAGTCTGCTGGGGTCCTTGCCCATCTGTTCTCCCGGCTCTTTCTGGGTTATCAGGCGCCAGTCCAAGTCTTCCCAGGCAGCCAGCTCCATGGCCAGAGATTACGAGCACTAACCTTCCTGGCAGGGGCGGTGTGGCTTCGAGTTTATGCAGATTAGCCATGTGTTTCTCACTTCAAGGCGGTCCACAGGAAAAGCCTTTTCCTGTGTTTGGCTCTCAGTGGGCGGTTCCCAGCTTACTGTACTGGGACTCAAGCAGCAGGCATGCACGAGAGGGATCACAGTACACTGCCCCCCTCCACCTCCAGTGCTACGTCACCACAACACAACCACTAGAGCTCTCATACTGTTGGTGTCATTCATTCGGTGCCAAGATTGCTTTAAAAAATTCCCTTGGCCCCAGTTCAAACAGGAGTACAGCTGGGATGTGTTAGATTTTAGGCAGTCTGCCCTCAATTTGAGATGAGTTATAAATAGCAGTGCCGACTTCCTTAACTACCGCTCTCTGAGGTAAAATGCAGGTTAATTACTGTGGGAATCAATTAGGGGGTTCTTTCGGTTAAAGAGCCAGGGATGCATTTTTTATTGTTATTATTAAAACTCATAAACAAATCTGGCCAGGAATAAATTGAAAGCACAAGAAGTAAGAAATACTATTTGGAGGTCCAAAATCCAAGGGTATGGCTCTAGATTTATCCTGGCACGGACAAGTTGGCATCTAGAGTGAAGGCACAGTGCGTGGCTGGTCAGGACTTCTCCTTTCCAGCGATGGGCACTCTTGGCAGTCCCTGACCCAACCCTTCACTTTATTTTTCTAGTCTTTGGCACTGCTGGGCATTAAAGTTGGCCCTTACCTCCGCTTCTGGTCATTTCCTCTCTGCGTCTTTGGCTTGGGATGGCGATTCCCTCTCAGACATTTATTTCAGGGTCACAGTTTGTTTCCCCACATGATGTGGGGAGTGAGCTCTTCTGGTTGGTGCTTGAAGTGTTAGTGCTTGCCTGGTCTTGGCTCTTCTCTCAGCGGCTTATGGTCAGATAGAGAATTGCAACTATGTTGAATCTTTTGAGTGCTCTGAAACACTTTGATTATCTGACACTTAACCCCGATGAACTCCAGTTTGTTACATTTTCAGTTCACAGGGTCACTGTGGCTTTCCTTGTACATAAAGAACTTGGGAGCGATTCCAGTAGCCACCTGGTCTGGAGGTGCTTGTAATTCCATTTTCTGGGAGCTTGGGAACCCCGCAAGTGGTTAGTCTGCAAGCTGTTTGTACTGAATATATTCCGAAGGACAAGCCTGCTTAAGCATCCTTGCCTTTGATGCCCCTAAGCTGCCTTCATTGCATTTGTCAGGCAGTTTATGACTTAGGCAGTGAGCTAGAAGGAGCTAAGTGGTAGAGCGATGCGTTCTCTTAGGGCTCTCCCCCCTCTTTTTATTTTTATTTTTTTATGAATGTAGGCGAGTATATAGCAGGGGGCCTGACTTCCCTGATCAAGGGCCAGCATTTTCCTCTCAATTATGTGTCTCTGTGGCAGAGCCTTTGCTTTTGAAGTGTAATCACAGTAATCTACTCCTGTGGTTTCCCATTGAAAGGATTTCCTCTCTGTCTTCCCAGAGTGGAGTCTCTGGCTCTTCGCAGCTAAGAGTTCTGTTTCTCCTTGTCTGTGGTGCTGACTACTGATACTGACTTTTTCTATTTTACATGAAGTGGAACATTTTCTGTTTCAATAAAGCTGATCGATGAAGATTTAATGTTATTCTATATTTTAAGAAATTGGATGGTACCTTCTTTTTCCTCCTATAACTACAACCGCATCTTTCACAGTATTTTAAAGTCAGAAGTATGACTATATTATCTTTTGATATGAGGTCAGAGTGGTCTGGTTGTTATAACTGAATATATTTTCATTTGCCAAATAAGCTGCATGGCTGTTGATCATGATTAGCCTTTGGTGAGGGGGAATGAGTTTGATCCACCCCACCCCCCCACCCCACCCCCCCACCCCCGAAAAAAAAATCAGTTTATTTTGAGAAACTGTTTTTGGGTCTTACTATGAGGACTTGGGTCCTGCTATGAGGCCAGTGTGGTCTTAGACTTAGCCTTCCAAGTGCAGGGAACATATTTGCTGCCATGCAACTGTAAGCTTTTGGGGTTTGACGTGTGTTTGGGCCTGCACATTGGACCCTCGTCAATACAGATTGCGTTATCTCAGAATGTCCTTCCTTACTCTCTCATGGCTGTTTAACCTCCCCTCTTCTAATTCAGAAGCCGTCTGCTGCCTTCTGGCTGATCGTTTGAACTGGGCTTTCTCTCTGGAGTGCACCTTCCCCTTTCTTGCAGTAGGTGCCGTTGCAATTGAACAGTTAGAACTTTGAAAATAAAAGGCCTGAACTCTTCGAAGCCAGCCTGGTCTACAAAAGGAGTCCAGGACAGCCAAGGCTACACAGAGAAACCCTGTCTTTTAAAAAAAAAAAAAAAAAAAAAGGCCTGAACTCTTATGTCCCAGAACTTAGCCAAAGTGGTCGTGTATGTCTGCAATTCCAGCTAATCTGGAGTCTGGAGCCCTGGAATTCAAGTGCAACTTGATCTACGTAGTGAGATTCCATGCTATTTCAAAACAAAGCAAAACTAACTTGGACTTAAGAAACGGCCAGTTTAATGGAGTAGTTAGTTATTGCTGTTAAGCCTTAGGATGCTTCACTAAATTTACAGTAGGACATGTATAAGTGTGACAGATTTGCAGTGTGCTGAGAATGACGTCATGTTGCATGTTGAAAGGTTGAGTTTTGCCACTAGAAGCCATGTAGGCCTGCGAATGTAACACGAGGAGAACAAGGAGAGCACACAAGGCCTTAAGTTCAGTTGCCAGCACTGGGGTGACAGGAAGCCATTGTGGCAAAGACAGCAGCATCAGGAACTAGTACACACAGCTTGGCATATATAGTATTGGAAAGACACTGAAATAAATACAAGCACCATGAGAAGCTTTTTTTTTTGGGGGGGGGGGGTTCACTCTGTAGCCAAGGCTGGCCTAGAGATTACTTTATAGTCTTGGTTTGGGTGGAACTCATGGTGATTCTCCTGCATCAGCTTCCCAAGTGCTGAGATTATAGGCTGAGGGGAGCTGTATATTATGTGCATTTTCAGTTATGAACTAAAGTGGTCAAGTCCAGACGGTGAGTTAGGATTTGAACTCAAGCATATCTAATCACTGCGCTCTTCACTCTTTGTATATGCCAGTGTTGTGCGCCCGTTTGCGCCCGTTTAATAGGAAGTTTGGAGCCTATTTAGCAGGAAGTAATACATTGGAAACGTTGCTCTCAAATTACATTGTAGTATGATTGCCACAGCCATATGTAACTGTGTGGTTTAAATTCATTAAAAGTAGCCTGGGAGTGCAGAGTTGTAGAGTACTCGTCTAGCGTACATTTTGCCCTGCATTTGATCCCAAGCAGCACATAACCTAGACGCAGTGGTGCGCGCCCCTTGCCTGTGATCCCAAGCCGTCGGGAGGCTGGGTGGAGGCGGGACAACGAGCAGTTCAGTCATCATTTGCTGTATAGCTATTGAGGCCATCTTAGGCTACTTGTCCTTCGGAATAAATTAATGTAAGAAGTGCCAAGCTTAGTAGCACAGGCCTGTAGTTCTACTTATTCCAAAGCTGAGGCAGGAGCATCAGGATTTCAAGGCGAGAAGGCTCAGCTGCTGGGAGCACTTGTTCTCGCAGGGGCCTGGAGTGTGGTTCACAGCACCCACGTGGTGGCTCACAGTTGCCCCTAGCTCAGGCTCCGGGGACCCAATACCCTCTCCTGAGGTCCTGGGTATTAGGCATGCACGTTCTGGAACAGAACACTCTTAGACATAAAATACAGAAGTCTACCTTTTAAAGTTCAAAGTTAGGGTCTCACTAAGTTGTACAGGCTATCAATAAAAAGTAAGATGGGGATTAGGTGGTGGGATAGTTACCTAGCATGCTTAAGGCATTGTGTTCAATCCCCAGGACTGTAAAAGTGAGCAAGTGTACAAACAGTACAAATAGCTGGGCAGGTGTGGCACACCTTTACTCCTAGCACTTGGAAGATCTCTGTGAGTTCCAGGACAGCCTGGTCTACAAAGTGAGTCCAGGACAGCCAAGGCTACACAGAGAAACCCTGTCTTGAAAAACCTAAAACCAACCAACCAACCAACAGCTAGTAAAAAAAATAAAAAAATAAAAAAATAAAGGTTTAAATGTGGTGTGCCACACCTTTGAGCTCAACACTTTGGAAGCTAAGGCAGGGAGCTTGTCAATTTGAGGCCTGGCTTACATGTAGCAAAAATCTAAAGGGGAGAAAGTATAAATTCCATGTTTTTAGTATGTAATAGTAGCCCACCACGGCCAGTCCATTTCACTGAACGGTGCTTTACTGGATCACCCTGGCTCCCAGCTAATCATTCATGCATCTAGAAGAGGGAGGGCTCAGGCCTTTCCACACCAACAAAACTGGAACCTGGAGGCTTGGGCATTTGTGAAGTGGCTTCATGGAAAATTGTGATGTTCAGCTCCTGTTAGCAGCCGCAGCTGTGGAAACTCCACAGTGGCTGCGGCTGGGTTCCGGGCAGGTCTAGACTACAGATACCCTGAGCATGCTGGTCTCTGTTTAGAAAATGCTGCTGTCTTGAGTTGAGAGCCTCAAACTGCCCCTGTCACCTGGGATGAAGTGAAGCGTGACGTTTGGCATTTGAAGCCACCCCCAGCCCCGGGCTTTGCTTCATTGCTAGCACTGTTAGTGGAAATTGTGGTATTTCTCCCTAGCCCAATCTTGCTAAACTTTAACGTCCTAAGCAGTCCCTGAGAAACCCATAGGATTCTGATTGGTAGCGTTGATGAGTCTTGTGAAGTTAAGGTTGTTGGGAATAACTCTGGAGCAGCTCTGAAGGGTAGTGATTTGGGACACAGGTTTCCTGTGATTCTCTACAGTTTGGGGAGGAAGCACTCTCACCTTTTTAGTTGAAATTTATCCATAGCTGAGAGAACTCTGCTTTTGCTTAATTTTGTTTCTTTCAGTAAGAAACACAGCCAAGTCCACTTAGCCCTGGCTAGCCTAGGACTGGCTTGTGTGGAGACCAGTTTGGCCTCTGAGGTAGCTGGAGTTACAGGTGTGCAGCTTCATACGCCCTCCACTTGCTTCTGCCTTCTTGTTCTTGGTAGTTGGAAATTCTTTCCCAGTAGCTTTACTTCCTCCAGTATTATAAAAACACACTTAAGAGGGAAGAAGGATGGGGGAAAAAGCAATTGCATGTATGCACCCTTACCTTGGAACATGTCTTAAATTATTAAGCATGTCAATAAATTATTATTTATTGAATAACAGAACTAGAAAGAGCTCTAGGGATGATTTAGGCTTCTAGGCCAACTCCAACAACCCACATTTTTAGCTTCCGTCCCCCCCCCAGAACTGTGACTTGAGCCTAGGACCTCATACTTGCTAGGCAAGGTAAGTGTTCTACTGGACAGTGTCTTCAGTAGGTTCTTAAGTATGGACCCTGAGCCTGTGACATCATGATCACCAGGGGGCTTGTCACTAAATGAACATCTTGGGTCCGATTTTGAACCACTCTCCTTTCCCCTTCTGCCCTACTCCCTTCCCCTATTTTGAACCTTTTGAGAGTTAATATTTATACCTAGAAAGCCTGTATCTATCCCCTACTCCACGTTTAAGAGCCTGTCCTCCATGTGAGTGTATTTGAGGGTTATTTAGACTTTCCCCCTCTTGTCACTAGTGCTGGTGCTGTCTTGTAGCTCTAGCAGGATGACGCTGTCAGAAAATAAATGAGCTGGATTGAACCTGTCGTACCACAAAGGACTGGAAAGTCATGTAGATTGTTTTGGGTTTTGAGACAGTTTCTCTGTGTAATAGCTCTGGCTGTCCCAGATTCCCTTTATAGACCAGGCTGGCCTTAAATTCACAGAGCTCCACCTGCCTCTGCCTCCAGAGCCCTGGGATTAAAGGTGTGCACCACCACGCCCGTCTAGGCATGTGGATTTTTAAGTGTTTGTTTGTTTACAGACAGGGTATCATTCCAGCTCATATTGGCCTGAAACTTCTTTTGTAGCTGGGGGTCACTAACCGCACAGCAGTCATCTGGCTTCAGCCTTCTGAGTTTGAGCCACACCCAGCTAGAAAACTCTGTAGACTGGTGCCTGTGCTTTGAGCTCTTGAACTTAAGTTGGTGATGTGCTTTGTTCTTTTTGGCATCTAGAGCTACTGTCTCTTTTAACCCAGACTGGTCTCAAACTCACTTTACAGTTTAGCCTGAGCTTGAACTCGGATCATCCTGCTGTTACCACCGACATGCTGCAATTACAGGCATGTGTGCCACCACAGCAGCCTGTGTCTGTTACTTGTTTATCTAAAGAGTTTTTCTATTTGTGACTCTGTGTTTGTGTGAGTACATGGCACTCCCCCGCCTATCTTCCTGTGTGCTGGTATGTGTTGACATGTGTGCCTGCTGAGACCAGAAGAGGAGGTCACTGGGATCCCCTGGAGCCACCCAGTGTTGGGGACCAGACTCTTTTATTTTATTAATTTATTCATATTACATCTCAACGGTTATCCCCTCCTTTGGATCCTCCCATTCCTTCCTCCCTTCCATTTTCCCCTTACTCCCCTCCCCTACGACTGTGACTGAGGGGGACTTCCTCCCCCTCTATATGCTCATAGGGTATCAAGTCTCTTCTTGGTTGGGACCAGACTCTTAAAGAGCAGGAAATGCCATTAACTGGTGATGGTGAACATTTCTCCAGCCCTATATCTTGTTCTTTGAAGAGAAAAGGTCCTGTCCTTTTTTTAATTTTCAAATTCGTTAGTTTTGTTTTGTTTTTAGAGACAGGTTTCTCAGTGTAGTCCTAGCTGGCCTGGAACTCAGCTCTGCCTGCTTCTGCCTCCTGAGCAGAATCAGTTAGCTGGCATTAAAGATGTGCACCACCACTGCCTGACTAACTTCCTTAATTTTAAATGAAATGGACCCTTCGCTTGAAATATCCAAGGCTCCAAGTTCATTACTCTTCTCTCAGCATCTGTTACGTAGCCTGTTGCTCATTTGAAGAAAGCACAAATTGAACCACTTTGGACCCCAGCGCTACAAACATGCAAAGAAAAAGTCCCCATTAATGGACTATGGGATTAGGGCCGCCTCCCCCTTAGTTCTCTAAGATGCTTATGTGTCTCAGTGTTTGGAGCCTTGAAATAATGGGTTTTAGTGCTGAACAAGGTTACAGTAATGGATGGGGGTTGACACTGTCCTGTGCAACCAAGGAGAAGGTTCTTTGCTCTGACTTCTATCCCTGCCATGCGTATGTTGACTGCTCTACACCTGGCCTTTCCCTTGGATCTCCAGTAGCACCATGCGTAGAAAGTAATTCTTAGCTTCCAAATGCATTCACATGGCATTTTATTTATGACAATCTAAGTTCTGAAAAGGGTTAAACAACCACTGTAGGGTTACTGGACCTGTCCCATTAGTTTTTCATAATAGCTGGTTTCTTATGTGGCATGTGGACTTTAAAAGAACTGTGTATGTTCATTTTGGCCAGAGGCCCTCAAAGCTTGAGGTTAATGAAAGTGTTCTTTATTTTTTAGTCATCCAGTCCAATGGATCAGATGGGAAAGATGAGACCTCAGCCGTATGGTGGGACTAACCCATACTCGCAACAGCAGGGACCTCCTTCAGGACCGCAACAAGGACATGGGTACCCAGGGCAGCCATATGGGTCCCAGACTCCACAGCGGTACCCAATGGCCATGCAGGGCCGGGCTCAGAGCGCCATGGGCGGCCTCTCTTATGCACAGCAGGTATTTGACTGACTGCCTTGTGACCCTCTTTGCTGTCCACGATTGGTGTGTGTCATACGGGATTAGAATGTGCACGGGCTGCCTGGCTCAACTGCGAATAAGGGCAAGATGGTGCGCACCATTCTGTGTGTGTTCCATGTCTGTCTGTATGTCCTAACATATCTTGGGATTTGAACCCAGTCTATGGCTCAGCCTGTGGCTGCTCTGCCCTGGGAAGGGCCATGGCTGGGCACTTGTTTACTGCTACTGCAGTAGAAACACTGTGGGCCGCTTGCTTCCTGGGTGCAGAGGCCCTCACCGTTCTCCAGCCTTTAAGACAGCTGCCTGGGTCAAAGAGGGTGGAAGGAGGACTGCGAGCGAGAGGCAAGGGAACTAACTGTAGTGCGCAGCAGAGATGCTAGCAGACGAACTGACGACCCATCCTGTTGTTCTTCTGAGGAGAGTTTGGCCTTGTTTTTCAGTGCTGAGAGTCAAACCCAAGGCCTCAAGCATACTAGATTAGACTCTGCTACTGAGCTCTACCCCCAGCTGCTGTACTGTCATCTTTTAAAAAATTATATCACTATGATTTACTTGGGGGTTAGAGCAAGATGCCAGGTCTCACAGCAAAGCACATTGTTGTTTTTATATTGGCAACTTTTCTGCCATTTATGTCTGAGTAACATACCAAAAAGGATAAAGAGTAGTGTGTAAAAACTGAAATTATTGCAAAAACTTTAGAGCCAAGAATGGCTTTAAAATGTAGAAAATGAAGCTGAGCATGGTGGCACACGCCTTTAATCCCAGCACTCGGGAGGCAGAGGCAGGCGGATCGCTGAGTTCGAGGCCAGCCTGGTCTACAGAGTGAGACCAGTACAGCCAGGGCTACACAGAGAAACCCTGTCTCGAAAAACAAAAACAAAAAACAAAGTAAAAGTAGAAAATGAAATGTATACTCTTTCTTTTTCTTTTTCTTTTTCTTTTTTTTTAAGACAAGTTTCTCTCTGTAGCCCTGGCTGTTGTAGAGCATCCTGTCCTCAAACTCAGAGATCTTCTGCCTCCACCTCCTAAATGCTGGGGTTAAAGGTGTGTACCACCACTGCCCTGCTGTCTTTCTTCTATGAGAAAACTAAGAGACGACATGGAAATTTTTTTCCTTGTCTATTTTCTTTAATTTTTTGAGGTAGAATCTCACCCTACAGGCTGGCCTCTAACTCTAGTACATCCCAGAATGACTGACCTTCTGATCTTCCTGCCTGGTGTATGTATGTGCCTGTTAGACCAACACACAAAGTGAGCTATATGGCCCCCGAATATTTTAAAAATGAAGACTAAACGAAAGAGAACCAGGGTAATTAGTGATTAGACCGCTGTCCAGATTACTAAACACTAGGCCTTCAGTCGTTTGAGCCAGGTTCCTAGTGCCTCCTCATTATGGTTAGGACGAAATCCGGACTAAAGCCAATGTAGGCTCACTGGGGAAGAGAACTGTTCTTGAGCCCAAATAAGTAACACCAGTTTTCAGTGTGAGTGCCATTCTGTATGGCTCAGCTCCTAGAAGGGTGGTAGAAGAACGCCGAAGCATTGCACGTCTTGTGGCCTGGCTTTACCTTCCATACCCGTCGCACCTGAGTCAGTCCTAAAAGTGTCTTGTCTTTCCTTACAGATTCCACCATATGGACAACAAGGCCCCAGTGGGTATGGTCAGCAGGGCCAGACTCCATACTACAACCAGCAAAGTCCTCATCCCCAGCAGCAGCAGCCACCTTATTCCCAGCAGCCTCCATCCCAGACCCCTCATGCCCAGCCTTCGTATCAGCAGCAGCCGCAGACCCAGCAGCCACAGCTTCAGTCCGCTCAGCCTCCTTACTCTCAGCAGCCGTCCCAGCCTCCACATCAGCAGTCCCCAACTCCATATCCCTCCCAGCAGTCCACTACACAACAGCACCCCCAGAGCCAGCCCCCCTACTCACAACCACAGGCACAGTCTCCCTACCAGCAGCAGCAACCTCAGCAGCCAGCATCCTCGACGCTCTCCCAGCAGGCTGCGTATCCCCAGCCCCAGCCTCAGCAGCCCCAGCAAACTGCCTATTCCCAGCAGCGCTTCCCTCCACCACAGGTAAGATGCCCTGCCTCCTGCCTTACCTGTGCTCAGCAGGTAGGGCAGGTGGTGCACTCCCGTAATCCCAGTACTCAGGGAAGCAGAAGCAGGTGGATTGCTGTGAGTTCGAGGCCAGCCTGGTTTACAAAGTGAGTCCAGGATAGCTAAGGCTACACAGAGAAACTCTGTCTCGAATAATGGAGGGGGGAAGAGGAGACACAATGCCTCGCTATGTTGCCCAGACTGGCCTTGAACCTGCTGTCCTTCTGTCTCAGCCTGTTTAGTGCTGGGACAGGCTCACTCTTGACATTATGAAGAGCCATTGTTTTAAGTTTTCATCTTGTCAAATAATACATGCAGTTGTGCTTCTCGCACACAACTCCCTGTGTAAGAAAGTGTTACATCACAGTTTTTCCACCCTCAAGTAAGCATGGCTGGTCTCTAATTCTTCTGTGTGTGGATGTTTTGCCTGTATGTATGCCTACGTGCTTTGTGTGCACCTGGTGCCTATAGAGGCCAGGAGAGGGTGGTAGAGGCTCTGTAACAAGACACAGACATTTGTGAGCTGTGAGCTGTGAGCCTTCATGTAGATGCTGGGAACCGAACCTGGGTCCTCTACAACAACAGAGGCTCATCCACCTCTCCAGGAGTAGCCTGGTCAGTGGTTGGTCTTGTTGTTTTGAGGCAGGGTTTCTGTGTCACCCTGGCTGTTGCAGAACTCACAGCATCTGCCTCTGCCTCCGCCTCCCAAGTGCTGAGATGAAAGGTGTGCGCCACCATTTGGAGCAGGCCCTCATAGCATTTTGGGTTTTCCTTATAGGAGCTTTCTCAAGATTCATTTGGGTCTCAGGCATCCTCAGCTCCCTCAATGACCTCCAGTAAAGGAGGGCAAGAAGACATGAACTTGAGTCTTCAGGCAAGACCGTCCAGCTTGCCTGTGAGTATTTCTGACATCTAGAAAAGCGTGATGGGACAGAGAGGAATAAACTAAGTCCGGGTTTTGGGTGTTTTGGTGGCCTTGATCTAAGCTGTTCAAAATTCTGTCTGCCTCTTTAAGGATAGGCTTATGATCTGTGTGTAGGGTTGATTGGTTGTTTTTTGAGACAGAGTCTCTAGTTTCCCAGATTAGCTTTGCTGTCCCTATGAACGGAAGCTTCCTAGTTCCCTGGTTCTTCAGAGCAGCTAGGTACACATGTGCACCCCATGCCCAGTGCTTGTTCTTTTGGTTTTTTTGTTTGTGATAGGATATCACTGTGTAGTAAGCCTGCTTGGCCTCAAGCCCACCTGACTGTGCCATCACTTAAAACCTTTGTTTTCTGAAAATCTTGGGCCTCTTATGTGTGAAGTAATTAATATAAGGAACAGAGAGAATATAGATGTTAGAAGCCCTGTTTTCCATCATAGTGTAAAAGGCAGGTGGATCTCTGTGAGTTTGAGCCCAGCCTGGTCTACAATGTGTGTCCAGGACAGTCAAGGCTACACGGAGAAACCCTGTCTCGAAAAACCAACCAACCAACCAAAGGGGAGTTTTAATCCCACAGTCCATTACTCTTCTCTATCACGAAGCTTTACATGGCTTACCCGAGCCTTAGTGGGGGAGGGCTGCAGAGACTGAAGCCACAAGGGAGCTGCTATTAGGGTGAGATTTCTGAGACTGCCTTTCTCAACTGAGGAAGCTGAGTAAAGCAGTCACTTTTTCTAGTGGTTCTAGGCCAGCCTGGTCTACAAAAGGACTAGTCCAGTCTGGGCTGCACAGTGAAACTGTCTCATCAAAATAAAACAACAAAACCCAACAACAACAAAACCACTGGACTATCAACAAAAGTTATTACTTTTAACCCTTCTCGTTATTGTCTATGAATCCTTTTCTAATTGCAATGAACTTCATTCCCTTAAAAGTTTTTATTTAAATTTTAATTTATCAACATGTCTGTGCATCCATGTGCTCCAGTGCACATGTGCAGGTCAGAGGACAACCTGTGGAACTGATTTTTAATTTCCTTCCTTCCACCTGTATATGGGTTCAAGGGATCATTCCTCACCAAATGCTTTTTACTCACGGAGCCTCCTCACTCCCCTCAGTGTGAATACTCTCTCATCTACGGTGTGTGGCTAAATCTGGGGTGGTGTGCTGTTAGGACAAGATACCAGAACGATGGATTTCTGTCAGTGTTGTAAGTTGCTGACCATCAAAAGGTTTCTTGATTCTGGTGATTGGTTAGTTAGAAGGTTTCTCTGTGTAGTTCAGGTTAGCATCATCCGATGCCCTTTTGTTTGAAAATTATTTGGTACTTCCCTGAGAGGGGTTATAAGCAAGCGCTAATGTGTCTTCTAAGGACTGGGAACCTAAAACCCAGTCAATGAATGGAGGTTAGCCTTCCAGGAATACAGAGGGTAGCAAGCACTGTTAGCAGATTTAGGCTTCTGCTGTGGAACCTGCCAAAGAGCTCATTTGCTCTGTAGTAGAAGCTCCACCCATAGGCGAGCTGGTCAAAAACTTGTGGATATCCTCATGGCAGTTCTCCTGCCTCTGCGCTCTCCCCCGCCACCCACACACCCTCACACCCACACCCGT
This sequence comes from Acomys minous, assembly GCF_964271855.1. NCBI lineage: Eukaryota > Metazoa > Chordata > Mammalia > Rodentia > Muridae > Acomys > Acomys minous. The sequence continues at coordinate 109,354,456 of NC_140487.1, read as the reverse complement.
CTCTCCGGTTGCTGAGATTGTGTGTCACCATACCTCGCTGTTAGTTTTGTGGAGGTTTTTTGTTTATTTTTTTTGTTTTTGTTTGTTTTTGTTTTGTTTTGTTTTTCAAGTTTCTCTCTGTAGCTTTGGCTGTCTTGGATTCCCTTTATAGACCAGGCTGGCCTTGAACTCAAAACCGATCTACCTGCCTCTGCCTCCTGAGTGCTGGGATTAAAGGCGTATACCAGCACACCCAGCTTTATTTTTATTTTTATTCTGCTTCTTGGATCAAGACTTGCCAAAGCTATTCTTGGTGAGGCTGTTGAGGCTAGGAAACACTCATATCTGAAGAAGTCAAAAGCCAGAGTTTCTATAAGACTTTTTTCTTCATTAGCCACTTATTAAAGGAAGTGTAAGTCTGCCACTTGTCTTAGTTCAGCCTCTGTGATGAGCACCACAGACAGAAGCAACTTGAAGAGGAAAGGGTTCCTGTCGCACTGTAGTCTGTAGTCCATCTTGAAGAGAAGACCAGGGCAGGAGCTCAAGGCAGGAGGTGAAGCAGTGGCCATGGGGAACACTGCTTTTTACACAACTCAGGACACCTGCCCAGGGGCAGCACCCGTGGTGACCTGGACCCTCATCATTTAAGGTCCTCAACTTTCCTGCGAGCCGCCTGAGGGATGCATTTTCTCAGAGACCCCCCATTCCCAGGTCAAGTTGACACAGTTCTAACCTGTTGTGTCCTTCAGTAAACCAGGGCGTGGCCCAGCAGCAGGTGCTGGGGTGGCTGCTGATTGGACAGTCCTTCAGTTTTGTCTTGTCCTCTTCACTCACTAACCTTCCTTGTGTGGCTCTGGGTTTGTGATATTTCTTTGTTTTTGTTTTTTCGAGACAGAGTTTCTCAGTGTAGCCTTGACTGTCCTAGACTCACTTTGAAAACCAGGCTGGCCTCAGACAAGCGATCCACCTGCCTCTGCCTCCCAACTCGCTTCTTTTTCTTTTAAAGAAGTTTTGCTCAGATAATATCAAATTATCTAGGTGCTGTAACATTGAATATTTTAACCCAGCATTTTAATGAGCTAATTTTTCTTTTTTTATGTATGTGTGTGTTTTGCCTGCATGTATGTCTTGCATCATGTGCACAAAGTTCCTGTAGATGTTTTAATAAGGCATTAGATCCCCTGCAACTTATGTTACAGGCAGTTTTGAGCCATTATGTAGGTGATGGGAATTGAACCTGGGTCTGGGCAATTAGTACTGAGCTATCTCTGTAGCCCATGAGTTAATTTTTTATTAAATTTAACATAAAGTCTAAAACTGTTAGTATAAAATAAATATAGGCAACCAAAGCACGGATTGTTGTGGCCCCTCATCAACAAAATCTTTATAATTGTAGGTCTGAAGGAGGGCTTGCTCTCCCCCCTTTCTTTCTTTCATCAAGCTCCTTGCAGGACATTCAGCTCTCTAGATAGACCATGGCCAGGACTTCGAGACCCTCTGCTTTGTTTCCTGTGTCTTTCATCTGTCTCTGAGGCCTCATGAGAACTTAGGGTTGTTGTTGTTTTTTTTTTTTTTTTTTTTTTTTTTTTTTTTTTTTTTATGTTATATGGAATTTATTAAATGAGCATGGGAGGAGAAGGAAAAGGAGGAGGGGCTACCCCAGAGAGGAAGTAAAGAAAGAGGATAGAGAGTGAGAAACAAGTTTTCAGACCTTTGCACACACTCGTGTTTCTCAGTCTTCTCAGCTCCTCTTGTTTGACCCTAGTCCATAGCGTTTTGTTTTGTTTTGTTTTGTGTTTTGAGACAAAGTTTCTCTGTGTGTGTGCCAGGACAGTAAATCCCACTTACTTAAATAGTCTCCTAGAGCATTGGCCACTTGTTTTTGGCCACTGTGCTTCCTGCACCTATGACATGAATCTAAGACCAGTAATTATTTACTATGAAGATGTATTAGAGTAAAGTCATGGAAACAAGCAGGCTATTTTCATCTTTCTCTCTCTCTCTCTATTTTTCTCTTTTTAAATTTATTTTTTATTTTATGTACATTGGTATTTTGCTTGCACGTATGTCTGTGTGAGGTGTCGGAATTCCTGGAACAGGAGTTACAGACAGTTGTTAGCTGCCACATGGGTGCTGGGAAATGAACCCAGGTCCCCTGGAAGAGCAGCCAGTTCTCTTAACATCTACACAGGGTTTCTCTGTGTAGTCCTGGCTGTCTTGGAACTTTCTCTGTAGGCCAGGCTGAATTCAAACTCAAATTCACCTGCCTCTGCTTTCTAAGTGCTAGGATTAAAGGCTTGGGCTGGCCTAGCTCAAGGTTATTTTATACTTGTCTTTGGTTTTAGACCAGCCTGGAACTCACTAGGTAGCCCAGGTTCCCAAATATTTGGATTAGAGCCAGGAGCCATCATACCTGGCTTATGATAATTTATTTAACATGTGCTTACTTTAGGCTGGCTTGATGACTCTTGCATATTATCATCATAGTGCCTGGCATATGATATAGGTTCCCAATTATTGAAAAAATGAACATAAAAATGTCCATAGTAAACAATTAGTGAAAAAAGAGGTCATGAGCCAGGCAGTGGTAGCACACACCTTTAATCCCAGCACTCAGGAGGCAGAGGCAGGCAGATCACTGTGAGTTTGAGGCCAGCCTGGTCTACAAAGTGAGTCCAGGACAGCCAAGGCTACACAGAGAAACCCTGTCTCAAAACAAAACAAAACAAGAACAAAAAGAGGCCATGAATTTGAAGGAGAGTAGGATTGTGTGTGTGTGTGTGTGTGTATTTGTGTGTGTAGGGAGGAAAAAGGAAGGAGAAATGTTGTGATTAAATTATAATCCCTTAATTAAGCAAATGTCCATACCATTGCCTATTCTGGTGGGGATGGCTTGGTCATATTACTAGATTGCTGTTCTTAAATGCTAGGCCAAGGCAGTCATGACAGGTCTATACCTCATCTGAGAGTTTAACTTGTCATTATTGACCATTGCCTTAGGAAGTGAGGTTAGGACTTGTTACCCATCTTGTGAGTTAGTGGCCATTTTACGTCAAGATCCTTGTAAAGAACAGGTGAGGTCTTTAGTTTCCTTCATTTGTGGACAAGATCTCAGGAGCCTGGCGTGAAAACTGAAGGCTGGCCTCTGGTTAACTTGGAGCCATGCCGCGGTGTGTGTTTTGGAGGAAGAGAAACGGCCCTTAGACAGGGTCTTAGCTATGTGGCCTTGGCTGTCCTGGAACTCTCTGCCTTGTATGTGCTGGCATTAAAGTCATGTGACACCACATGCTGGAATTGCTTCTTTAAAAAGATTCTGTTTGGATAAGCCTGCATCCATATCAAGCAGCTCACAAGTGCTTGTAACTGCAGCTCTAAGGAGTCCAGTCCTTCCTCCTGACCTCCCCTGCACGTACACGCACATAATGCATGTATATACACTCAGGCAGAAGAAACATGGTGATTGGTATATAATTGTAGTCTCAGCATTGGGAAGGTTTAGGTGGGATTGTACATGTTTTGGAAGCTAGCTAGGGAGGCCTTATCTTTTTTTGAAAAAAAGAAGGTAGTTATTTAACCAAGTGTGTCTGGTTTCCCAGAATAATGCACACTTTTGTTTAGACAGAGACATTTGTATGAATTTGTATTTGGTCTTCAAAAAGTGCTAGTGGGGCCTGGCGTGGTGGCACATGCCTTTAATCCCAGCCCTCGGGATGCAGAGGCAGAGGCAGAGGCAGGCAGATCGCTGTGAGTTTGAGGCCAGCCTGGTCTACAAAGCGAGTCTAGAACAGCTAAGGCTACACAGAGAAACCCTGTCTTGAAAAACCGAACCAAAACAAAACAAACATGAAAATGTGCTAGTGATAGGACATGGAAAATGGTTATGGGATTGAAAGCCCCATTGAGGGAGGCTAGATAGAGCTAACTCCCACATTTTTAGCATGCGTTAAAATTGATGAAAATACAGCCCACTGAGCCCTGCTTGAGAGTTGCATTATTTTTTCCAGAAGATGTTGGTGATTCCACTGGACATACCACCATTTGAACATGCTGAGCTAGGTGGACCTTTAAAACAGAGAAAAATATACTTACTTATCTAGGACCCACAGCGGCAACTCTGATAGTGATGGTGGCTTTCTCACTTACAATTTCCCTTGGGATTTGGAGGGCAGAAAGTGAGTTGAAAATCGAGGAGGGAGCCAAACTGGTAGTGGCACACTTTTAATCCCAGTGAGGGGCAGAGGTAGACAGGTCTCTGAGTTCTGGCCAACCTAGTCTATTATAGAGTTGAGTTCCAGGACGGCTAGGGCTCCACAGTGAAGCCCTGTTTTGAACAACAGAGGGGCGGGCGGAGAAGAGACTTGGGCTGGGGAAGTTGAGCTGTAAGCTGCTTCCCTACAAGCATGATGCCAGTGCTGGGGAGATGGAGCCAGGAGGAGCCAGTGAGCTCTCCTGACAACAGACCTTAGCTTTAACAGCAAGGTGGCTGGCTCCTTCTGGAACACTCAAGCTGCTCTCTAGCCTCTCTTGCCTCCCTCTTCCCCTTCCTGATTCCACCCTTGCCCCAGCCGCAGATGAGAAGAGAAGAGACAGGCTGTCCTGAAGCCGGGGCTTCTTCCTGGGCTAGGGTAGGCCTTGCATTGCATAGCCCCCTGGAGAGCTCTGCTCTGCTCTGGGGCTCTCATCACTGGGCCTTACGGCTGGTCCTTTTCTTTGTAGGGCCACAGTGAATGGGTCACTAAACTCTCCTCTACCTAGGAAAAAGATTTTGAGGGCTGAGAGTTGGCTCAGCAGACGACTGCACAGGTGTGACCTGAACTCAATGCCAGAACATGAGGAAAGTAGGAGAGAACCAGTTCTGCATTAAACCTCTTCTCTTCACACTTGTGCAGTGCTGTTTGCATGCCCACCCTTGCATGTTGTACATACAGTGAAAACACTTAGATTTGTAGAAAGGAAAACAAAAGCCTTCTGAATCTGTTATATTTTCCCCATTGCCGTGGTTTTCCTCTTCTAGGTCCCTGTTACCTCTCACTTACTGTCTTACCTAGTTTTCCTTTCTTCCCCTTCCCCTTCCAAGCTTGTCCTTAGTAGTCTACCAGGGGACAGGGAGGAAACCTAGACATTACCGCCTGCTTCTCTAAAACCTCATGACTACCTGTTGTCTATAGGCTTAATGTTAAAACATCGACTTTGTGTTCTGAAGGATAAGGATGGACATGTGTACATGTATGTGGGGAGTGTGTTAGAAATGAAGACTCACTACATAGTAGAGGTGGCTCTTGATGTCATCATCGCTTCTGCCTGTCCAAGGCTGGAACTGCGGACTTATGCAACCCTGCCCAGGATTGAAAAGGGCTTGCTTACACAACAACAACAACAACAACAACAACAACGTGTATGAGTGTTTGCCTACATATGTGTATATATGTGCACCACATATGTCTCTGGTACCTGCAGCGACCAAAGGAGGTTGTTGAGTCCCCTGGAGCTCAAGTTAGAGGTCTTTTTGGTGAGCCGTGTGGGCGCAGGCAAGTGACTCTGATCTCTTCCGAGGACAGCAAGTGCTCTTCTACTGGCCAGCTCTCTAGCTCTCTACTTTCTGATATTTTTTTGTAGGTAAGTTTCCTGTTTCTGGATTAAAACCTGGTACATATTTTACTAGAGTTATGGTAAAATACAAATAGTTACGAAAGATTGGATGAGGGTGACTTGTCTTGGAATCTTTGGCTTATTAGTCCAATCTGGTTCCCTTCAAGAAAGCTTTCTGTGAAGAAGAGTTGCCTGGAGTGCCTTAGGGTGAGGGCTGTCAGTGCGGAAGTCGGTGGCTGGCATGACAGGCTGCGTGTAAAGTCATCGCAGCTTCTGAGAGGCTGAGGAAGGGTTTTAAGTTCAAGGCCTGTCTAAACAACTTTTTTTTTCTTTTTTCTTTTTGTTTGGTTTTTGGTTTTTTGTTGTTGTTGTTGAGACAGGGTTTCTCTGTGTAGCCTTGACTGTCCTCGACTTTGTAGACCAGGCTGGCCTCAAACTCAAAGATCCACCTGAGTGCTAGGATTAGAGGCATGCGCCACCATGCCTGGCTTCTGCCTAAATAACTTATGAAGTCCTATCTCAAAAAATAAAAGCTAGCTAGGTGTGTAGCTCACAGCTGTAATCCTAGCACCTGAGAGTCAGAGGTAGACAGATTCTGAACTGTTAGTTCAGGGCTGTTACACAGAGAAACCTTGTCTTGAAAAACAGAGGAAAGATGGATGGATAGATGACAGATAAATAAAAAAATCTTTGATCCCAGTGCTCAGGCAGGAGATCTCCATAGTGAGTTCCAGATGCTGCGTATGTAGTATATATATATATTGGAGAGTTTGGAAAGGGGAACTGTAGCTGGACCAGAGGCTACTAAGGATATGGTCAGGGGCACGGAAGATGTTTAGGGCTTTGACAGGACACCCAGAGCAAGACGTAATAGAGAGGAGGAACATAGGCTGCAGGGCTTGAACCCTTTGGGTCCGATGTTAAGGCCTGCGGAAGATGTTCATTTTAAGTTGTTGCTGTTGCTTGACTTTAAAAAAAAAAATATCACTATTAGTGTGCACTGTGGCTTGAAAAGACTCATGTCTGAGAACAAGGGAGTAAGATTAAACTGTTAAGCTTAGTTCTGGTGAGAGATGTCAGGGTCTATCATTTGCATAGTCACATGCAGGAAAGTTTATAGGCTTGAAAATGAATGTGCTGTATGTGGCACACATTGGTGTGCTTAGTTACATCTTTCGGGGAGAAGGAAGGAGGGAAAACAATCTCATCAACAGAAGAGTTTAATAGTAAACTCATTTTCCAGTCCAAGTTAAGTGTCGTTTTTATGTTGTGTCATAATTAGCTTTAGTAAGATATCCAGAAACATGCCCGGTTACCAGTCAGAGATCAAAGACTAAAGCTCAGGTAAGGGTGATTCTGGGTAGTGCCGAGAGTAGTCTTGCATGGTAGTGAATAGTTAAACCCTGACTGAAGTGAAGTAGACCTCAGAGGCTATGATTAGAGTATAGAGGAAGGAGCCAGATGGAGCCCTGAACAATGCCTGCAGTCACAGGTGGAGGCAGCCAACGGGGGTGGGGAGATGGCACAGGACCAGGATTGTATATTTCTGGATCCAAAGGGGAAGGGAAAATAATCTGTATCAAGCTTATATCAAGGAAAACAGACAGGTGGATTTGTCATGAAGCATTTTTATTGGGATCTTTTATACACAGGGAAAGGAAATGAACAAAGGAACGGTAAGAACACTCCTGTCTCCTCTCCCTGTTTTCCGTCTCATATGGTAGCCCTGGCCAGCCTGAACCTTCCTCATCATCCCGCTGCTGCCTCCTGGGCCCTGGCCTGAGAGGTGTGTGCCTCTGCATGTAGGCGCTGACCAGGAGAGGCGCCTGCCTCAGCCCAAATTCCCCTGCTTTATACATAGAAGACAGAAGAGGAAAGAGGAAAGATGCTGGAATTGGAGAGAAAAAGAAAGCTGGCTTAGTTGTGGAGGCCACTGTGCCCTGCCTGGGAACTTGATTTGATTTCAGAGGCTGCCGGTGAAGATCTGAATCCTTCAATGGGGATTACTAGTGCCAGGAGGAGGTGCAGAGAGGAGCAGGATGTTTGTTATTTATTAAGTTAGCTATAGGTGTTTTATCTTCTTTTTGTCTGTTTGGTTTTTGGTTTTTTAAGACCGGGTTTGTCTGTGTAGACCTGGCTGTTGTGGACTCACAGCGATGCTCCTTCCTCTGCCTCTCTAAGTGCTGGGATCACAGGCATGTACCATGACACCCAACTTATCTCTTGGATTTGTAACTGTCTTTAGATTTCACTTAATGGGGCTAGAGAGGTGGCTCAGTGATTAAGAACGCTGGTACTCTTGCTGAGGACTCAGCTTAAGTTCCCAGGACCCACACAGTGTAACGCTTGTGCTAGGGGATCCAACACCCTCCTGAGAACACAAGGCACGTGTGTGATGCACATACATTCAGGTAAAATATTCACATATATAAAGTCAATTTTATTATTTATTTATTTATTTATTTATTTATTTTGGTTTTTCGAGACAAGGTTTCTCTGTGTAGCCCTGGCTGTCCTAGACTCCCTTTGTAGACCAGGCTGGCCTCGAACTCACAGTGATCCACCTGCCTCTGCCTCCCGAGTGCTGGGATTAAAGGCGTGGGCCACCACGCCCGGCTTAAAGTCAAATTTAAATATAAAAGCAAAGATTTTACTGCAGAATGTGGTAACTATTAGCCCTTTTGGAATTTGTTTGTTTAGGTTTTGTGGTTTTTTTTGTTTGTTTTGTTTTGTTTTTTTGTTTTTTTGCATGGGTATTTTGTCTGCATGCACATGCACCGCATGTATACCTGGTGCCATGGACCCCCTGGAACTGGGGTTATATCAGGTGGGAGCTGCAATGTGGGTACTAGGAATTGAACCCAGGTCCTCTGGAAGAACAGCCAGTGTTCTTAACCACTAAGCCATCTCTCCAATCCCATGTTTTTTAATTGTGTACTTTTGTTTGAGTGGGTATTTTACATCTTGTACCACATGTATGCTGGCTACCTGTAGAAGGCAGAAGAGTATGCTTGGATGGGTGTGAACTACCGTGTAGGGGCTGGAAGTCAGACCCAGGTCCTCCAGAAGAACAGCCAATGGTTTTGTTTTGTTTTTCGAGACAGGGACTCTCTCTGTGTAGCCTTGGCTGTCCTGGACTCCGCTTTGTAGACCAGGCAGACCTTGAACTCACAGCGATCCCCCTGCCTCTGCCTCCTGATTGCTGGGATTAAAGGCGTGCACCCCCCACCCCCACCCCCCACCGACCATCCTAGTCTTATCTCAAACCTCAGACCCTCCTGCCTCTGCCTCAGAGTGTTGGTACTACAGGCACGTGCCACCACACGCCACGAAACATTTATTAGGCTTGTGCTAAAGGAAGGACAATGCAGTGATTTCCGCTTCACTCTTTAAAACGTTACATTTGTTTGTTTATTCTGTATGTGCCTGTGCACATTCTCAAATACCACGCTTCCTTGGAGGTCAGAACAACTTTCTGGAGCGTCCACTAAGTGGGCCCCAAGGGTCTAATTCACGCCCCGCAGGCTTCCTCCTGCTAAGCTATCTTTCTGCTCTGTATTTTTTTGTTTTCCCAGACCTTGTAAGTCACAGATGATGAGATATAAAAGGTGAACTGGAAGGAGCTGTCCCCCAGGGTAACCTGTGGGAATTGCTTGGCTAAGGAGCCATCTAGAGAGCTGCAGAGAATAGGCCAGGGTTTGGTTCCTCGGCTCCTGATGTTGGACGGGAGCAAGGCTGAAGTGTATTACATATCTGCTAGTCTGGAACAAAGCATTCTGGTTAAGGTTAAGTTAAATCAGAGCCCTACTACTCAGGTATTGTACTGTGGTATGGGAAGAGCCTGGAAACGCAGGCAGCTCCTCAGGCCACATCCCTGGTCTAATGGGCCTTCTTGTGCTTTCTTCTTTGAGACAATATAATTACATCATTTCCTCCTTTCCCTTCTTCCCTTCACACCTTCCCATTTGCCACCCTCCTTATCTATTTCAATTGCATGGCTTCTTTTTCTTTGTTGTTACATGTATATGTATCTATATTGAATGAAAAAAATGGAAAGGAAAAAACATGACTAGTACTAGGTATATTGGAGAAGATTTATTACAGAGATGAGCAGAGCAGGGGCATCTGGTAATGAACATGACCAGTTTATGACCTGGGCCTTGTGGGGAGAGGAGAGCACACGGGAACCAGGTGCAGCAGCCAAGAGGCTAAAGGTACAAGGAGCTGATAACCAGAATGGTTGGATTGTATAGGGAAGAGCATCCCAGCACCCTGGGTAAGGTGTGAGGTTACAGAAAACCAAACAGGTTTATACTGTGGCTTCAAGTTCAAGCCAAAATGTCTTCTGTGGGACTCGGTCCTCATTTTTGGTGTGAGCACACACTGTGTCTGCCGCGTTTAGACATGTCCTCAGTAAGCCTTGGTGGAGTGAGCGCCATGTGTTGCTACCTAGCTGAGTGCAGCGGCCAGTCTTTTGCTATCTTTTGGAAAGGATGTGAATGCTTAAAGCTTTGAGATATTTAAAGGATTCTAATGATACTTTTTTGTTTTCCTTTTGTTGTTTTCATAGTAAAAGAGAGCCAACAGCACTTGTGGACTTGCTGGTTTGTTTTCTAGGGGAGACAAATACTGGTAGCAGTTTTGATAAGCAGAGGGATGATCTGTTACCTCTGCATGCAGCCACAGCTAGAACTGAGCCAGAGTACTCTCCACAGCCTTGAAAAGGAATCCCACCTTCACCTTCACTCTGCCGTGGCTGCTGATCTGCTCCTAGCAGGGTAGACCATGTATACGAAGCCGTCCTTGTCTAGAGCGCCTGCTGGCTGGCAGAGCCACTCTACCTGTTGGTTTCAGTCACACTGTTCTAGCCTTGATACTGCCTGGTGCCTTCCGGAGCCTGTGCTGCACATTGCTGCATGCTTGTCCCTGGGCCCATTTCCTGTTTCTATTCTAGTCTCTGGTGGCTCAGCTATGCTTCCTGCCTGTGTCTCACACAGATTCTTCTTGCTGGAACCTTTTGTATTCTTTAGAATAACCTCAGCCTGAGAAGCAGCTGAGCTTTAATGTGAGGGCTCCCAGTTGCTCAGACCTAAGAGGAGCGATGGGATGTAGCCCTTTCCCCTCACCAACTGACTTTGACTTGTTTTTCAGGGCGTCCTCTACTAGAGGATGCTTTAGACCAGACACTTGTATGAAAGTGTATGGGGCCGCCTCCCCTCATCCATCAGCTACACTAGGCTGTTAGGCCCACTCTTTCTTGATCTTTTGCAGTCAGTGCTTAAAAACACATTTCCTACCTCTGAGGGAGAGGAATGGAATCTTCCTAGTGCAAGCCTAGGTAGATACTGATTCTTGAGAACATAGGAACAGGAAGTTTTCCTGCTTATGTGAGCAGGTCATGTTTTTTTGTTTGGGGTTTTGTTTTTTGGAGACAGGGTCTCTCAGTGTAGCCTTGGCGGACCTAGAACTCCCTATATAGACATGCTGGCCTCCAGTTCAAATAGATGCCTGTGCCTGGTACTACTAAAAGTGCTGGAACTAAAGGCCGTCCACACCAGTTCACGTTTTATGCATCCCCATCTGTACACATACACACAACTTCCCACGTACACAAAAACACTTTCTGCCTTAGAACGGCAGAGTTGTAAAAAGGGAAGAAATGAAGGTGACCATCCTACACAGATACATTTATCTTCCCCCAATAAAAGCACTTGCTTACCAGAGCCTGCTTTGTGGTTGACTCTGTTCTGTTTCGTGCTTAGCGACTCTGGTGGGGTCACCTGATTATACCAAAGCACAGTAGCTTGAGCTGAACCAAGTGCCTAGGTATGGCTATAGAGACACAGTCGGTAATGAGGACTTACAAGGGAAGGATCAAGGGACACGATCCAGATGTAGACTTTAGAAACAGACCAGTTGATATAAAGTCACTATCAAAATGATTACCCTGATGTTTCCTCTTCCCCCAGATTTGTGATCCCAGAATCCTTAGGGTAGAGTCATAAGGCAACTGGGCATAGTGGCACACGTTTAATTCTAGCACTTGGGAGGCAGAGGCAGGCAGATCTCCAAGATTGAGGCCAGCCTGGTCTTCAGAGTGAGTTTAGGACAGCCAAGGCGACACAGAGAAACCCTGTCTCGAAAACCAAACCAAAACAATATTTTTAAAAATCAGCAAGTGCCTACCATCATAGCCAGGACCTAGTTTAAGTAGAGGATGGAGCCAGAATGCTCCTGCAGAAATGAGTGGAGGAGACAGAAATATGATCTCAGGCACACGCTTGAGCTTATCTCAGGAGTGTGCTTTTATTTAACAGAGCCTAAACTGTATAGAGAGCTTATCTGTAATGATTTTTTTTTCGAGACAGGGTTTCTCTGTGTAGCCTTGGCTGTCCTGGACTCACTTTGTAGACCAGGCTGGCCTTGAACTCACAGCGATCCACCTGCCTCTGCCTCCCGAGTGCTGGGATTAAAGGTGTGCGCCACCACGCCCGGCCATCTGTAATGATTTCTTAAAGATGTAGTTTTTTAGCTTTTTAAATTATACAGGTTTGGGGAAGGGGATAAATGGAGACAGAATGAGTATTAACCACACTAACGCGCGCGCGTGCGCATACACACATACATACATACACACACACACACACACACACACACACACACACACACACACACACACACACGAGTGATCCAGAAAGAATGAAGGACTAGAAGATAAGAACTCATGGAGTAAATGTGAACTTAGGGTCTTCCGAATGCCAATACATTGTTCTTACTCTTGGGACCAGTTTCTGCAAAGAAACAGCAAAAAGATCCTTTAAAAGATGGACCTGAGAGATGGGAAGGGAGCAAGAGAGGAGACTATGTGTTCAGAAACTACTTTGCCTTTCATGTAAGCTGGTTTGTTTTGTTTTTGCTTTGAGGAAGGGAAGAAGATATGGAAGAGACTGAGGTTGATGTTTGTAGGCAAAGTAAGAAGTGCTGCTGTAGTTTGTAGATTTGGGTCTGCTTCCTAGGAAGATGTGAGCAGCACGTCGTGAAGTCCTCAGTCAGCTTACAGGCGATTGGTTGCTTTCGTGTCTTGGCTTACCTTCACTCATTTCTCCTTTCTCCCTCTCCTTTGATGCTTTTATAACATTTTTCAGAAAATACCAACCAAACACAGAAAACCAACCTTGAAATATATAGTTGCCAAGTTATTTTTGTTTGTCTGGGGTAGTAGGATGGGATGGTTGTGGCTCTGGAAATTAGCCAAGTCTACCTAGAAATACTTTGTTTGTAGAGAAACCACTAGTACTCCCTTTAGCTAAGTTGAGATTCTGTGGAACAGTCCAGAGGGAAAGGCCTCTGGGTGGAGTTGTCTTCCCATACCTGGAGACACTTGACATTCCACCTGGAGGTTGTATTGAACCCCAATGTGTGTTCTGGTGCTGTTTGGGGGACCCAGTACTTGATCCATCAACTCCAGTAGCCTAAGCCCGTTCCATCTTCCCCACGTGGTGCTAGCACGGAATTGACAAGTATTGTGACATAGTCTGTGGTTCCCATGATTATTCTCTAAGGTGGTGGCTCCCTCCCTGTTTAACTCTTTTGAAAGGAGGCTGGGAAGCCATGGCTTTTCAAAGGTGGGAACCTAGGGATTGAAAGCGTGAGCTTGAGAATCAGCAGTGTTGTCACTTAAGGTCAGCCTTGATGTAGAAGGAATTCTGAGTATTGTCTATTGAGATGAGTTAAGGTAATTTGCCAATATTTTGGGGACAGGAGAGGAACTAGGTCTCGAATAAAAGAAACCTCATTGAGAGGAAGTAATAAGAATGTTTGGAAAACTTCCCCTCGCCCATGCTGTCTTCTAGAACTTGACAAAGGCTCCCTGCATTGTTCTGACTTAAAGGACACTGAGGTTGGTGCCTGCCTCTTCCTTCCTTCCTTCCTTCCTTCCTTCTTTCCTTCCTTCCTTCCTTCCTTCAGAATTTTGTCTGTTCCCCATGACCACATCTACTTGTTCTACCCAGATATTTAGACATTTGTCGAGACTGTGGTAGTGAAGCTCTCTGGCTAATAGGCCCAGACTCCAACTCACATGCAGCACATTGACCGTAGCTGCTTTCTGGCTACTCTGCTTCTGAGAGGGGAGTCGGGATCTAGAAGCTCAAGTCGGCATCCTCATGTCCTCTTCCCTGCTGCACTTCTTATACCCAGAACTTTCCTTGCTTCTCTGCTTTTTCTTGCTGTCTTGCTTAGGTTCTGGGTTCACAACTGATGCTTTTGATGGGACAGGCTTTGTATGGTTGGCTTTCCTTGTTTCCTGATGGGATTAGACCAGCCCTAGTCCACAAACACAGCCTGCTCCAACGCAGGCCCAGGCCTGATGCAGACTCCAGCCCCACCCCGAGTCAGATTTAACTAATGATTCAAGAAACACTGTAGATTTCTTTGGCCTGAGGTAGTTACTGAATAGAACATTTCTTTCTGGTCCACATGAGAAGCCTTTGAGGGAGACAAGATCCATGTGTGAGGGGAGATCGAGGTGGCCAAGTAACGTCAGGACCACAACAGACTGGAGAATAAAATTTCAGCTGATTATTGCCCTGTTGGAGTCCTTTTAAATCTCTGGACTTTTACACTGGTCCATAGAGGAATATGGACACTAGCTGCTCTAGACTCTGGGTCTTTCCTTGACTTTATGAGGACCGCCCCATGACTTTGGCTCCTTCCTTTTTATATTTGCAGCCTTTAGATGGTGTGTAGACTCTTTCTGGGATACGGACGCCTATGCAGGCCATGCTCTCCTCTCTCCTTTGTGTTTAATGCTTTATTGGGGGGGGGGGAACATTGTTGAGCACAAACATTCAATATGATTAAACTTCCAACTGAGAAGATGTGTGGAAGCAATTTATCGACCCTGCGAAATCAATGGCTGCTGCAGTGCCAAGCCGCTATTTGCAGGAGCTCCTACCACAGGAATGTAAGCAGCCCAACAGCCTTTCCTGTCCTCCCTTTTCACCTTAGCAGTGTCCTCAGCCTCCACCCTGAGTCAGACCCACCTCCAGATTTTGCTTAGGTGAGTTAAGAACAGCAGATTTTTGTTTTATTTTTTATGATTACAGTGGTCCCTGCCTCCGACAGCCTCCTCTCCATCCCTTCCTTGCTCTGCTGCTCTCCAGTCGTCAGTGCCATGTACCTCACACTGTTTCTAGATGTGAGAGTGAGTGCTCTAGGGGGCAGTACCTTTCTGAAGTTCCAAGTATAGAAAGCAGAATAGGGATAGAGAGAAGGTGACCATTAGAGATTGTGTCCACGGGGGATATTTTTGAGGCTATTCATCAGACAGCATTTGTCAGTCATCTTGTCTTTTCTGTGACGGGGATTTTTATGGCCACTGTTAGTCTAATCTTGCTTAGTCCCTCAGGCTCATGCAGTAAAGAGACAGATTCAATGCAGTGCAATCAAGAATTAAGAGCTTCCCTATATAGTGAAGACAATGAACCAGGAAGATGTCTGTGGTCTTGACTTACATTAGATGCTGTTGTAAAGCCAAGTCCGGCAGTAGACATCTCCTGTAAGCCCACCGTGTGAGCCTGAGGCAGGAGGACTCCTGGTTTGAGGCCAGCCTGAGCCAGATCAGACAGAGTTCCAGGCCAGCCTGCACAGTGGGTGGGTGTCAGGGTAAAGAGAAGAAAACAGTAAGATAGATGCTCTAACGGAACAGCCAGCAGACCTTATGAGCATAGAAGTGAGCTTTGTTTTTATTTCTGAAACAGAAGCTTCTTTATATCGCTAAGAACAACCTTGGCCTTGAACATCCATTCCTCCTTTAGACTTTCAAGTACCTGGGGCTGCAGGTACATACTATTGCATCTAGTTTTGAAGTTTCCAAGGTAAAAATCTAAACTAGAATTGTTTCATCTATAACCCATTTAAAACAACTGGTCTCCATCCTTGTTCTATAGTTTGGTGACAGAGAACCACACAAAGCCTTGGCTGTCCTGGACTTGCTTTGTAGGCCAGGCTAGCCTTGAACTCACAGCGATCTGCCTGCCTCTGCCTCCCGCACTTTGTTTGTGTTTAAAGGAGTGCTCTGTGCCCCTGTTGCTGAGCCTCACTGTGTCCTGGCTGGGCAAGTGGGGGTTGAAGCCTATTTGGTGGCTTCCCTTCAGTAAGCAGCGAAGTTTCTCTCTTCTCTTCCTCCCCCCCCCCCAAAGATTTATTATTTATGGGGCCTGGAGAGATGGCTCAGGGGTTAAGAGCACCCTCTGCTCTTCCAAGAGGTCCTGAGTTCAATTCCCAGCAACCACATGGTGTCTCATAACCATCTATACTGTAGTCTGATGCCCTCTTATGGCTTGAAGGTGTACACGCAGATAGAGCACTCACAGATGAAGTAAATAAATATATGTATATATTTTTATTTTTTTTTTTTTTAAGATTTATTATTATTATATGTACAGTGCTCTATCTGCATGTACATCTGCAGGCCAGAAGAGGGCATCAGATCACATTAGAGAGGGTTATGAGCCACCATGTGGTTGCTGGGAATTGAACTCAGGACCTCTGGAAGAGCAGTCAGTGCTCTTAACCTCTGAGCCATCTCTCCAGTACCCTAGGGGTGGAGTTTCTAAATACAGGTCTTTAGAGAGCTGAGAACAGAGAAACATGTAAAGTCACCTGAGATGGAGCCCCCATCTAGAAGACAGAAGTACCTTGGTTCCCCTATCTAAGCCATTTCTTTCTAGTTGATAATAGTATTAGATCAAAGTTGGTGTGAATCACCAGCAGAGACAAGACTAAGAGGTGCCCTTTTGTGTTTTGATTGATTCCTGGCTTTGCCTGTTCTTCGAGAAGTGTTTGGTAGTAGTTTTTCCCTCTGACACCCTTGATAAATAAGTATGTGCTCACGAAAGACATCGTGCCAACAAAACAAACCTTTTTTGTTTGTTTGTTTTTGAAACAGAGTCTCTTCTGTGTAACCTTGGCTGTCCTGGACTTGCTTTGTAGACCAGGCTGGCCTCGAACTCACAGCGATCCACCTGCCTCTGCCTCCTGAGTGCTGGGATTAAAGGCATGCGCCACCATGCCCGGCCTTTTTTTTTTTTTTTTTAAAGATTGGCCTTTTTATCTTAGATTGGCCTTAAATTCTCAATCCTCCTTCCTCTACATCTCCCCAATAATGGGATTATAGGTATGTTTCACGGCTCCTAAGCCTCCCAGATTTACTTGTTTTAAGTAATGAGTTGTCTTGTCCTTTTTCCTGGGTTTGTTGAGTCTGCCCTATAAGGGTCTCCTACGTTTCCCCTCCACACTCAAGGATTCCTTCCCGTTCTTCAGCCTGGGAACAGCTCCCTTGTGTGTCTGGATCTGTGCGACAAGGCTGGGGTGTGGGAACTGACAGTTTGCCAGTGTAGGTTTGATTTTTTTTCCCCCCACGTTAAGCGTTTAGAGTTTTCTAATCTAAGACTCATTCAGAGTGTGCAGCTGTAGATATAACTTGGTACCGGCTCCCCCCCCCCCCCCCTGGCCCAATGTAGGATTTACCTGGTTCCCTCTCCCATCTTTTTCAAACCCAAAGCCTCCAAGTGAACAATGTCCTTGGCCCTCAGCTGATTATAATGGATGTTCTTTACCTCCCAGTAACAACACAGCCAGGCAAAGACTCTTCACAGCTAAGTAGATAGAGGCAAGAACTCCAGTAATATATATGCCTGCCGGCGTATCTTTCTTGCATAGTTCTGTGTGTCTGTCATCTATCTTCCTACTCTCTTTAACCCTGAACTCTGGTATCTAACGGCTTCACCAGGCAGCTGGCTCATGGTGTATCTTGTGGGATTTTGTTGTTGTTTTCCCCTTGGAGAGCACAGCCCCCACCCTCCACCATGAGGTATGGACTGTGATTTCAGGCACGGTTTTGTTGCGGTGTGAAGAGAAGGTGTCAGCTGCTGAATTCTGTTTGTCAGCAGAGCCTGACAAACACATGCTGGCACACTCTAGGCTGGGCAACCAATCACAGCTGGAACAGCTATCGTCATGGAGTCCCGATGGGCTTCCTCTATCAGGTCACATCCCAAAATAACATTGGGCAGTATTTCAAGTGAAGAAATGAAGGCTTTCGGGGCTGTAGCCAGCCTGGAGTGTGAGATTCTGTGTGAAATATTTGGACCCGCTCCAGCGCTTTTGATCTGCATGGTAGATGAGCAATAAAATCCATGAAACACGTTGGAAACACGTGAGGAAATTCTTCTGGCCCTGCTGCTTCCTTGGAACTGGCAAGGGCACTGAGCGGGCTGATCCTCACTTCCCATCTCTCAGCAGGATTATGCTTGGAAAAGAGCAGACCCAGGGAGAAGCTTCCCACTAAAAAGGCCTTGCTGCAGCTCCCCTGGCAACTAGATGGGTCCTTTTGGGAGAGTTTTGAGAACATGGGGTCTAAAATGCTAAAGGCAACTCCTGCTGGGGAAAACAGAGACTTAGACTGATGAAACTTTAAGTGTGTTGTAGGAACCAGGCTTGTTAGCTATACTGAAGGTCTGACTCAACAGCCAGAGGTCAGCTTTGTGTGAAACAGAAGACCTGAAAAACTGGATTTTTGTGGAGTAGAAAGCAGAGGTGTGTCCCAAGCAATAAAGGGTCATGAAGGTCGGGGCCAAGCTTGTCCTGGACAACAGGGATGTCTTGGGAGGCAGCTTTTAGAGACTTAAACCTTTATATCCAAATAAAAACAAAAACACTTAACCATGTGATTAAACCCTGGGACTGGTAAATATGTCTCGCATCTCCTGCTGCTTGGATGCTGTATGTTTCTCTTTGTTATGTTTGTTTGTTTTCCACTGAAAAAGGGTTTAATTTGTGTGTATGTGGTGGGTGCATGTGAGTGGGGTGTGTATGTGTTCACGTATGGAGCCACGGAAGCCAGAGGAGGACATTGAATGTCCTGCTGTACTGAGTCTCTGGCTGAACCTGGAGCGTGACTGGTTTCAGTTAGGCTGGCTAGCTAACAAGCACCAGCAATCCTCTTTGTTCCCCAGCCCTGGGGACACAGGTGCCTGTGGTCAGGTCATTCCGAGCTTTGATATGGGTGCTAGGGATCCAGGCTCAAGTCTTATCTTACCCATTGGACCATCTCCCCAGCAGTCACTTTAATTTGTTTGTTTGTTTTTTAATTTATTATTTTCTCAAGACAGAGTTTTCTTGTGTGGCCCTGGCTGTCCTGGAACTCTGTAGACCAGACTGGCCTCAAACTGACAGATCCGCTTGTCTCTGCCTCCCAAATGCTGAAACTAAGGTGTATGCCACCTCTACCCAGCATATATTTTTTATTCTAGGATATATTGTAGCTGGTCTTTTGGCCTTAATGGTATTGTACTAGTGGATTTTGTGATCATGCCCCACCAGATTCTTGTCCAGTCCTCTTGTTGTACAAGCAAGAAAATGGAAGCATAGCTTGTTTGCCAGATTTCCCAAAAGCACAAATAAAATCACCTAAAGCTGATGTTTCTTTGGGTTTTTTGGTTTTGTTTTTTCTTTCTCTTTTCTTTCTGTTTGTTTGTCTGTAGGCCAGGTTGGCCTTGAACTCACAGAAATTCACTTGCCTCTGTTTCCCCAAGTATGGGGATCACAGGTGTGCACCACTGCCTCCTGGCAAGTTTCTTAACTTAAAATCTGTCATGGTTTTTCCTTAGTTCGTACAGTGCTAGAGCATAATGAAAAGTGAGTGAGACTTGGTGTGAGGTTTTCTGCCTCGGTCACATTTAGTGCCATGTGACTTGGCTGGGTAACTTAGTCGTAATAGTGTGTACAACCAAGACTTCCAAAAAAGTCAAAATAGAAAGTTCCAGCCTAGTCTACAGAGTGAGTTCTAGGGCAGCCAAGGCTACATAAAGAACCCTTTCTCAAAAAGAAAGAAAGAAGGAAGAAAAGAAAATCCCAGGCTGAGCCAGGTGTGGTGGCTTTTGCCTGTACCCTAGCATTTGGAAGATAGAGGCAGGAGGATCAGAAATTCAAAGTCAGTCCAAGTCTAACCTGAACTGCATGAAACACTATCTCCAGAGTGAGACCCAGGCACGGTGGTATACCTCTGCACACCTAGCACTTGAACTGCATGGAACACTATCTCCAGAGTGAGACCCAGGTGCGGTGGTATACCTCTGCACACCTAGCACTTGAACTGCATGGAACACTATCTCCAGAGTGAGACCCAGGCGCGGTGGTATACCTCTGCACACCTAGCACTTGAACTGCATGGAACACTATCTCCAGAGTGAGACCCAGGTGCGGTGGTATACCTCTGCACACCTAGCACTTGAGAAATAAGAGGCAGGAGGGTCAAAAAGTTCAGGGTCTGCCTTTGATACATAAGAAGTTTGAGGCTAACCTGGGCTATAAGAGACCATCTCAAATAATGAGGAAGAAGAAACAGGTAGTGCTGGTCTTGTTGGATGGAGAGTGACAGAATGAAACACAAAATACCTCGCACATAACAGATGGCTCAAACGGTAGCTATTGTTAATATTGGATAATAAGAGCAAATAAAAATTTTGGCCTTTCT
Source organism: Acomys minous (assembly GCF_964271855.1). Classification (NCBI taxonomy): domain Eukaryota; kingdom Metazoa; phylum Chordata; class Mammalia; order Rodentia; family Muridae; genus Acomys; species Acomys minous. The sequence continues at coordinate 109,334,349 of NC_140487.1, read as the reverse complement.
CATTCTTTTTTGGTTTTTCAACAGTTTCTCTGTGTCAATCCCTGCCTGTCCTGGGCTCCCTTTGTAGACTAGGTTGGCCTCAAACTCACAGAGATCTGCCTGCCTCTATCTCCCAGTGCTGGGAATAAAAGCGTGTGCTACCACACCTGGCTTGGCAATGGCAGTTTTAATAGGAGCAAAGACAGCTGTGTGTGGTGGGGCACGCCTCTAATCCCAGCACTCTGGAGGCAGAGGCAGACGGATCACTGTGAGTTCAAGGCCAGCCTAGTCTACAAAGAGAATCCAGGACAGCCAAGGCTACACAGAGAAACCCTGTCTCAGGAATTAAAACAAAAAACAAAAAACTATACTGCATAAGGGAATATACTGGTGCCTAGAACAAAACATTGACTTTGTTCAGTTGTCAAATTTCTGTCCATACCTGTTCAGGACTTGGAATCTCTTTCCCATGTCCCATGTCCCTTTCTTACCATCCCCACCTGACACACACCCCAATATAATGAAAAGGTTTGGATAGAAAGAGTCCTTAATAAATGGAGGTTGCAGCTGGACGGTAGTGGCGCACGCCTTTAATCCCAGCACTCGGGAGGCAGAGGCAGGTGGCTCATGAGTTCGAGGCCAGCATGGTCTACAAAGTGAGTCAGGACAGCCAAGGCTACACAGAGAAACCCTGTCTGAAAAAACTAAAAAAATAAAAATAAAAATAAAATAAACAAATAAATGGAGGTTGCAATAATGTAAGGAAGGGACTGGAAAGATGGCTCAGCGGTTAAGAACACTGGCTACTCTTCCAGAGGACCCTGGTTCAATCCCAGCACTTATAGCAGTTCACAACTGTCTGTAACTCCATTTTCAGGAGATCTGACACTCTCACACAGACATACATGCAGGCAAACCACAAATGCGGACAAAGAAAAAGGAAACATTAAGCACACAGACACGTGTGTACACAATAATATGAGGGAGGGGGCTTCCTGGCAGTACTTTGTAGTTTTCCCATTGGAGTAGGACTTAAGTGTCACTGAAACAGGCATTTTCTCCTTGTTGTGGAAGAGAGAGAAGTGCCAGATCTTATTGGGATAGAATACACGATAGACCCAGAAACTAGTAGCTAGCCCAGTTACCTGTTTTTATTGATACGTGCATATTTTTAACATTTGTTGCTGCTTTTGAGACAGGCTTCAGTCAGTTGGTGGCAAGGTAGCAGAGAGCTGACTGGTTTATTGTGTTTTGTTTTGTTGAGATAGGGTCTTAGAACTCACTAAATAGATGAGACTGGCACCAAAATTATATGAAGTCTAAAAGGCCTAACAAATCACAAGTTTATCCTTAATGAAGTTTGCTATATGCAAACTAGTTTTATGACCAAACATACATACTTTACTTGCCCTCCTTTTACTAATTTATGCCCTTGTGTGTGTCTGTGTGTGTTTCAGGATCTCTCTGGTTCAATAGATGATCTCCCCATGGGGACAGAAGGAGCTCTGAGTCCTGGCGTGAGCACATCAGGGATTTCCAGCAGCCAAGGAGAGCAGAGTAATCCAGCTCAGTCTCCTTTTTCTCCTCATACCTCCCCTCACCTGCCTGGCATCCGAGGCCCATCCCCATCCCCTGTTGGCTCGCCTGCCAGTGTCGCTCAGTCTCGCTCAGGACCACTCTCGCCTGCTGCAGTGCCAGGTACCCTCGAGGACTGGGTTTTGGGAAGAGGGAGTGCTGCTGGTCTTGGTGGTAGAGGGCAGCTTTGATTCATGCCTGCGTTCTTCTCCCTTCGCACTTCAAGAAGGGGGGGGGGACCCTTGGGCATGGATACCTCTTTATATATGACATGGGAACCGGTTGGCCATTTACAGCTCCAATTTCACCCCTTAGCTAAATGTGCAGGCTGAGCCAAGGTTTGCTTACTTTTTTTTGTCTGGAATAGGCAACCAGATGCCACCTCGGCCACCCAGTGGCCAGTCAGACAGCATCATGCATCCTTCCATGAACCAATCAAGCATTGCCCAAGATCGAGGTGAGAGCACCACTGACATTGTGACATGATGTTGTCAACTACAAAAAAGCTAGGCCAAATTAATAGCTGTCCCATGGGCTGCAGTACATGGTAGTAAAGCATTGGTGTTTGTGCCCTGTGCAATAACTTTTGGAGAACCGCGTGGCAGAACACTTAGAATAAAACCAGCAGCAGACGGTGACAGTCTAGTGAGCATGGCAATGTTTGCTTCCCCCAGCAGTCGTTCTCCATAGCTCAGTGCCTACCAGCGTTTTGGTAGCGTGCACCTTCCATTGTGCCTAATTTAGTAAGCATTTTATGAAGACAAAGTATTAGCTTCTTTACTCATTAGATCATTTATACTGTTTTATTGTTATTTTTGGGGGGGGTTCTTATTGTGGTGGGTTTTTTGTTTTGTTTTTAAAGATTTATTTATTATGTATACAGTGTGTATTAGATCACATTATAGATGGTTGAGAGCCACCATGTGCATGCTGGGAATTGAACTTAAGACCTCTGGAGGAGCAGTCAGTGCTCGTAACTGATGAGCCATCTCTCCAGCCCTTGTTTTGTTTTATTTTTGGTTTTTTTTTGTCATTGCTTTTTATCTTTTCAGTTTTCTATTTAGTATTAAAGTTAATTGGGGCATTGGTGGCACATGCACTGGGGAGGCAGACGCAGGTAGATCTCTCTTGAGTTCTAGGCCAGCCTGGTCTACTGGATGAGTTCCAGGACAGTCAGAGCTACACAGAGAAACCTTGTCTCCAAAAAACGAAGTAACAACAGTTTAACATGTATGTGCCCTGTGGAAATGGCACATCACTTTTAAGATAATTGAAGGGGCAAGTGGGAGCAGATTCCATGCAACAAGGTCCCAGCAGAGCAGGACAACCAGTCCTTACCGTTGTACTGAGCAGATGCGTGTATGGATACTTTCCACAAATAGGTTATATGCAGAGGAACCCCCAGATGCCCCAGTACACTTCCCCTCAGCCCGGCTCGGCCTTATCTCCACGTCAGCCTTCTGGAGGACAGATGCACACAAGCATGGGCTCCTACCAGCAGAACTCCATGGGAGGCTACGGCCCCCAGGGGAGCCAGTATGGCCCACAAGGTAAGGATGCTACAGTATCAGTAGATAGAGATGAGAGGGGAAGATAACTAATATGTTTAACAGCAGGGTTAAAAGAGCAGGACTGTTGTCAACTCACATTTACCCAGCCTAGACCCTGCAGTAGAATGTCTTAATTCGGTCACCTTGAAAAGGCCTTTGGACCAACACAATAGCTTGTCAGGTAAAGACACTGCACCATAAATAATAACAGAGCCAGCCACTTTCTGTGCTGGGCAGTTATGCTGTACTGTGGCTCGGTGATATAACACATACCTACCATGCACAAAGCCTGGATTCAATCCCCAAGCGGGGCGGGGCAGGGCGGAGGGTGCGGGCACAGAGGCCCACCTTCGCAGGTTTCTAACCTCCCCTGCTACTTTTTTTTTTTTTTTTTTTAAAGCCATGGAGTTGTTGAATTTCCCGATCACAATATTGATAGGTTCTCATTGCTTGGAGTTTTAAAGTTGAGAAATACTAGGGCTGGCTAACCAAGACTGTGTCCTCTTTCCTCCCCTCAGGAGGCTACCCGAGGCAGCCTAACTACAATGCCTTGCCCAACGCCAACTACCCCAGTGCAGGCATGGCTGGAAGCATGACTCCTATGGGTGCTGGAGGTCAGATGCACGGGCAGCCTGGAATCCCGCCCTACGGCACACTCCCTCCAGGGAGAATGGCTCATGCATCTATGGGCAGCAGGCCTTATGGCCCTAATATGGCCAATATGCCACCTCAGGTTGGGTCAGGGATGTGTCCTCCACCAGGGGGGATGAACCGGAAAACTCAAGAATCTGCTGTTGCCATGCATGTTCCTGCCAACTCTATCCAAAACAGGTAAGGCCCGGGAAGTGAAGGACGGCCATGTGCCGTTCTCATCCTAAAGCGGAATGACGTGTGCATGCATGCATAGATGAGGTTGGTTGGTTGGTTGGTTTTTTGAGAGCTCTTCTGAGCTCTATGCTTTCTTTTTAGGGGTGGGTGGTTTTTCAAGACAGGGTTTCTCTGTGCAGCCCTGGCTGTCCTGGACTCACTTTGTAGACCAGGCTGGCCTTGAATTCAGAGTCACCTGCTTCCGCTTCCCTTAGTGCTGATAGCACAGGTGTGCGCCACCACACCCAAATGCACTATGTTTTTCTTATAATTTATACATACACGTATACAAATGTGCTAATTCCCAAGATGTTTGAGTAGAAATGTGTATGACAGAGTATCATGGTCGTTATTATTTATAGTCTTGCTACTTGGGATTCTGGGGAAGAAAGGATGGGAGCAGAGAGAGCAGGCAAGTCTGGTTGGGCTATTTAGTGTTTAGCATGACAAATAAGTGTTAAAATTAAACATGTCTTATAGACCTTACGCCATAAAGGGGGCTTTTTAAATAGAAATATAGCAACTTTAGAGGTTGTTTGCAGGAAAGTGGTATTTATATAACACCATAATACCCTGTCAAACTAAGCTAGTGTTGTGATTGTTATACAAAACTCAGATCTTCCTTGAACTTTTTGTGAATAATAATAATAATAACTAGCCAGGCGGTGGTGGCGCACACCTTTAATCCCAGCACATGGGAGGCAGAGGCAGAGGCAGATGAAGCGCTGTGAGTTCAAGGCCAGCCTGGTCTACAAAGTGAGTCCAGGACAGCCAGGGCTGCACAGAGAAACCCTGTCTCTGGGGGCTTTAAAAAAAAACAAAAACAAAAGGAAGAATAACTAGATGTAGCCTGGGTCAATTTTGAGAGAGTTAGACTTTTTCTACTCTTAATTATAGAATCAAACAACTGTATTTAACTCATCCCTACATGTAAAAGTTAAATGTGTCTCTAATTTTTCTCTTTAATTTCCATCTTCCTCCTTAGGCCACCAGGCTACCCTAATATGAATCAAGGGGGCATGATGGGAACTGGACCTCCCTATGGACAGGGGATTAACAGTATGGCTGGCATGATCAACCCTCAGGGACCCCCGTATCCGATGGGTGGAGCCATGGCCAACAATTCAGCAGGTAACTATAATCCATTGAAGAATGATCTTCAAGCAGGCGTGGTGGCGCACGCCTGTAATCCCAGCACTCGGGAGGCAGGGGCAGGCGGAGCGCTGTGAGTTGAGGCCAGCCTGGGCTACAAAGTGAGTCCAGGACAGCCAAGGCTACACAGAGAATCCCTGTCTGTGGGGGGTGGAGAGGAAGGATCTTAAAGTTTTTCCATCATTTGATATGTTCTTCTTTTCTTTTTACAGGGATGGCAGCCAGCCCAGAGATGATGGGCCTAGGGGATGTTAAGTTAACTCCAGCCACAAAAATGAACAACAAGGCAGACGGGACGCCCAAGACAGAGTCAAAATCTAAGGTGATGATTTCTGTCTTGAATCCTTTCAACTTTGTGTCTTCACTGAAAGATAAGAAGGAAAAATGAGAGCTAGGCGCATGCCTTTAATCCTAGCACTTGGGAGGCAGAGACAGGCAGGTCTCTCTGAGTTCCAGGACAGCCAAGGCTATTACACAGGGAAACCCTGTCTGGAAAAACAACAAAACAAAGCAAAATGTCTTTCTGAGCATAACATGAAGGTACATGTCTTTAATCCCAGTAGAGGCAGGTGCATCTCTGAGCTCAAGACAGCCATGATTACATAGAGTAAGAGGAAGCATTATTTGTTTGTTTGTTTGTTTGTTTGTTTGAGGCAGGGTTTCTCTATGTGGCCTTTGGCTGTCCTGGGCTTGCTTTTTAGACCAGGCTGTTCACAGAGATCCACTTGCCTCTACCTTTTGAGTGCTGAGAATATAGGTGTGCATCACCACACCTGACTAATCAGTTTTGTTATTGTTTTGTTTTGTTTTTTAATGTACATTTATTATAACAATGATAATAAAATAAACTGATTATTTAAGAAAAGGAATAAAGGAGCTAGGGTAAGCATGGGAGGTGGTGCATACCTAGTCCCATCACTCAGAAGGCAGCACAGGAAGATCTCTGAGTTAAGCACAGCCAGGGCTACCCCAGAGAAACCCAGGCTCAAAAGAACAAAAGCAAAAACTTAATTAAGGGGTTGGAAAATGCCTCTGTGATTAGGAGCACTGGCTGCTGTTCGAGAGAACCTATGTCCAATTCCAACACCCGCAAGGCGACTCAAACTGTTAACTCCAACTCCAGGAGATCAACCCACTGTCTTCAGGTCTTAGAAGCACCAGACACTTGTAGTGCACAGGCATACCCATAGAAAAACCAGCTATTTCCATGAAACAATTTTTAAATTTTAATATTAAAAACCAGTGCCCAGTGTTGGTGGGGTATGCCTTTAATCCCAGTATTAGAGAGGCAAAGGCAGGCAGATCGCTGAGTTTGAGGCCCGCCTGCTCTACAAGGTGAGTCCAGGCAGCCAAGACTGTTAGAGAAACTGTATCTCAGGTAGAAAAAACAAGCAAACAAACAACAACAAACTTTTTTTTTTTAAATCAGTTCCTTCTTTTTACTAACTCATACACAACTACTTGTCTTCTGGTTTGTTGAAGCAGTAAGTCAGACAACACTTGCCACAGTAATGTCTGTCAAAGTGGCTAGCCATGAACACTCCAACACCACATTCATCAGAAGGACACTCTCGACGAAGTCGGCTAATTTTGCCATTTTCATCCACCTTATAGTATTTCAGCACAGCCAACTTCACCTTCTTCCTCTTATGCTTATTTTTCTTGGGAGTGGTGTAAGACTTCTTCCTTTTCTTAGCACCACCACGAAGTCTCAACACAAGATGAAGGGTGGACTCCTTTTGAATGTTGTAGTCTGACAAAGTGTGGCCATCTTCCAGCTGCTTACCAGCAAAGATCAACCTCTGCTGATCAGGAGGAATTCCTTCCTTATCCTGGATCTTGGCCTTTACGTTTTTCTATAGTATCTGAGGGTTCAACCTCGAGCGTGATGGTCTTCCCCGTAAGGGTCTTCACAAAAATCTGCATCTTGGCAGAGGCTCCACCGCAGATGGTGGATCGGAAAGCAACAACAAACTTTTAAATAAAAACAATCACTAGAGCTGGGTGTGGTGGCGTACGCCTTTAACCCCAGCATTCAGGAGGCAAAGGCAAGTGGATTGCTGTGAGTTTAAGGCCAGCCTGATCTACAAAGTGAATCCAAGGACAGCCAAGGCTACACAGAGAAACCCCCAACCTATATGTCTCAGTGAACTTCCGTCCAGTTAGAGCAACCGTTCTGAAGCTAAGGAGCTTCCCAATGGGCTTTACACCTTTACTGTCAAATACACATTAAAAAATCAGTGTAAGATAGTATCTCTGAGAGACCAAAGCAGGAAAGTTTTATGAGCAGTGCAGGCTCTAGGAGGCTGCTTCTCGCAAATGGAGGGAGTAGGCAGAGAGGAAGGGAGCTTTGGCACAACGGTAGCTGTAGGTAAGGGACCTTTGGCACCCAGTAGCCGTAGGTTTTGGTTTCGCTGATCTCTGATTTTGATGCACCCTCCAGAAATCCAGCTCTTCTACTACCACCAACGAGAAGATCACCAAGCTGTATGAGCTGGGTGGGGAGCCCGAGAGGAAGATGTGGGTGGACCGGTACCTGGCCTTCACAGAGGAGAAGGCCATGGGCATGACAAATCTGCCTGCCGTGGGTCGGAAGCCTCTGGACCTCTACCGCCTCTATGTGTCTGTGAAGGAGATAGGTGGACTGACTCAGGTAAGTGCCAGACAACTGGCTTCTCATGCTGTCATGCATCTCACAGGGGCTGGACTCTGAGACACTTAAAACATGCGGCCATAACCAAGGTCTGTAAAGCATATGGGCTTTATTTTCTTGATGCCAAAACAGGGACCATGTGTAACCTTCTGTGCTGTCAGATATTGGAAGTCATGAATGTAGAGCTTCACCAAGAGTCAGTCCCACTGAGTCCCTTGATCTCTGAGATGGTGTTGCAGCCAGATCATCCACTCTTTTAGTTCAAGGAGCATTTCAGGGAAGATAATGGTAGACCAGGCTGGTCTCGAACTAACAGTGACCCACCTGCCTCTGCCTCCCAAGTGCTGGGATTAAAGGTGTGTGCCACCACCAGTATTTATTTCTTTTATGTATACAGTGCTCTATCTGCATTTATACCTGCAGGCCAGAAGAGGGCATCAGAGCTCATTATAGATGGTTGTGAGCCACCATGTGGTTGCTGGGACTTGAACTCAGGACCTCTGGAAGAACAGTCAGTACTCTTAACCACTGAGCTATCTCTCCAGCCCCAGAAACTTCTTATTAAGAGTAGCTATGGAGCCAGGCGTGGTGGCGCACACCTTTAATCCAAGGCTACACAGAGAAACCTTGTCTCCAGAAACAACAAAAAAAAAAGAACCAAAACAAAAGAGTAGCTATGGAGGAAGTAGAATGGTAAAAATCTAGTTATTTTATACTGGGACTTGAGAGGATGGACTAATTGTTACTGGAATGCCCTTGTCATATACTTTACAGTTTTGTTTGCATTCAGCCAGAGGCTAACTAGTGATAGCTCACTTTGCCTTATAGACTTTCTTCTATGGTGTTTCCTTTATTGTCCTGTCCAGAAACTTTTGGGTGTGGCTGGGTATGGTCTCACGCATCTTTAATCCTGGGATGCAGAGGCAGGTTCGAAGCCAGCCTGATCTACAAAGGTAGTCTAGGACAGCCAGAGCTACACAGAGAAACCCTGTCTTGAAAAACCAAAGGAAAAGAAAAGAAACTCTTGGGTGGGGGTAGGAGAGCCTGACAGGGTGAGACTTACTCCGAACCTAAATCAGAAAAGGAAAACAGCTGTCACCAGCAGAAAAGAAAGTGGTTGGAATGCAGCCAGCTGCCAGGCAGTTATGAATTCCTTCTCCTCAAGGTTCATTACCCTCCCCCACAAAGGGAAACAAAACAGCAGGGCACGTGCAAACTGCCACATAACTGGCGTGGGAAGCAAAGCCATGTGCGGCCACCGAGGTGACCGGCGCGTTTCTACTTCTCATTCTCATTGAGTCTTTTACTACATGTGAGAAAGGGCAGTTGGTTGCTTAGTGACTTTGCCACCTCTGAACTCACTGAACATAAGGTGAGGTATAAAAGGAAGCTCCAAGCCTAACCTAGTTTCCCAGTTTGAAAAAGAAATCTTTTTGTTATTTTTTATTTTTATTTTTATTTTTTTATTTTTTATTTTTTTTGAGACAGGGTTTCTCTGTGTAGTCTTGGCTGTCCGGGACACAATTTGTAGACCAGGCTGGCCTTGAACTCACAGAAATCCACCCGCCTCTGCCACCCGAGGCTGGGATTAAAGGCGTGTGCCACCACCACTCAGCAAAAAGGAAATCTTTTAGTTGCTGTTAAGTAATTGTATTTTAAAGACAATGAGAATTCATTTATAAGTGAAGGTTTTGAGAAAGGCAAGAGTGAGCTCTGAGCTTCTCTGGCAGCTTAGTGAACAAGCCGTCCCTGTAGATTGGGCCAGATGCTGTGGGCATGAGAGAGAAAGTACAGAGTTACACAAGACCCTCCTAACTTTAAAGACAACGGGTGTTCCTCTGGCCATCGCCACCAAGGACCAGGTCACCTCCCTTCAGTTCTTTCTCTGCTCCCTGAAGCCCATGGATTTGCAGCTTCCAGGTCACAGGTGTCAGCCCAGAGATCTTCCCTGTGGATGAGGATTTGAGTGCCAATGTTCTCAGCACTAGAGGGAGATGCTGGCCGTCATGTTTAAGAATGTACTGTGGAAGCCTGGCCAGCCAGCACAGTGCTGATTAGAAGGAACGTTTGGGAAGTGGTCTAAAGAAAGGAGGCAGAACTGTGTCAGCCTCACACAGAAAAAGGAGAGTCCTATAAAAATGCTTGGCTTGACCAAGACAGTCAGGCAGAGGGTAAGGGCTGGAGCATAAAGACCAGATGCTGAATTCTGTTTCAGTATTGTGCCAGTGGCCCTGTTGTGATTAGGCGCTGGTACTTGGAGTTACTTCGAACTGTGCCTTTCTTGCAGCACTTGTGAGCTCGTCTTCTGGTGGTCTTACAGGTCAACAAGAACAAAAAATGGCGGGAACTTGCAACCAACCTCAATGTGGGTACATCAAGCAGCGCGGCCAGCTCCCTGAAAAAGCAGTACATCCAGTGTCTCTATGCCTTTGAGTGCAAGATTGAGCGGGGAGAAGACCCTCCCCCAGACATCTTTGCAGCTGCTGATTCTAAGAAGTCCCAGCCCAAGATCCAGCCTCCCTCTCCTGGTAAGAATGGGTGAGCACCCCACTGAGGCTTAATGCACAGCTCTTTAGGTAGCAGTGCCTCCCTCCCTCCAGGGAGCAGAGCAGATGCCAGGGATGTGTGTTTTTCCCTGTCCACGTGGCTTGGCAGGTTGGCAGACTAAAGAGCAGCAGTGGCGACTCCCTTGGGAGGTGCTGCGCAGCAGCCTTAAGTTTTAACTTTCTAATTTTCCTGTTGTACACCTGGCATCTTGCCAAATGTTTGTAAACTAGTGAGTGGGAGGGACACCAGAGGAGTGAGAGAAAACTGACAAATAGCAGCGAGGCTGGGCCATCTGGGAGCTTTGGCCTGCTGATGTCAGCGCCTTAGAATGCAGCTCAGACTAGAGCCTTAAATTCCCTAGAGAGCTAAGATGCTAATGAATGGGAAGAGAGGTTAGGGAGGGAATGTGAATGGAACTTTTTGATGACAGGAGCTCTGCTTACAGGTCTTTCTCAGAGGAGCTGGGGGTCGGGGTCGGGAGAGGCCAGGGCCCTAGGAGGTAGCTATAAACAGCTGTGCCCTGTTGCTGACCTCTGAGGGTGTAAGGAGTGCCACATCACCTGGGGAGGCCTCGGTGGCAGGATATACACTGCTAGGAACCAGTGGAAACATTGATTACTGGGAGTTCTGTGCTCCTCTCTTCAGAGGAGCATTGGAACCCTAGGATGACATGTGCTGGGTGATTAATAGAAACATCTTGCATCTAACCCTTCTTGTACCCTGTATTTTAGGGCCTCTAATTATGAGTTTTTGCTCTACCACCATTATGACAAGTTATATACATGACAAGTTCTTTGTAGAAGTAAAGCAAGGCAGTCAGGAAGCTGCCCATGACTTAAATGACCTGGCATGGTGAAATTAATGGCCACCTCATCTCTTCAAAAGCATGTATGCAGCCACCGTAAAGCATTAAAGTCGGGGGCTGTGTGTGTGTGTGTTTATTTATTGTAACAGACTTGTGCCTGTCTCACCTTTCATGGCCATTGTTAATATCAAGACATGCCTACATTAATGACAAAGCCCATTCCTCTCTTTATGGCATGGCATTTTAGATCACCAACTATGAGAAGTCTGCTGAAGTCCACTCAGTGTCCTTGGGAAAATCCCTTACAGAGATATCCTGGGAAGGCAGACACAGTGTTAACCCCAGCACTCTGGAGGCTGAGCATAAAGATCACTTTTCCAGCCAGCCTGGGCTACACAATGTGAGACCTGTCTGAAAAGAAACAGACAGACTCGTACACATTCGTACCCCCAGATTCTAGAACATTCATGGTTTTGTGAGCAGCAAATATTTTGACTGTGAAGTGAGCTGCTCACTCTGCTCTGTCCACAGCGGGATCAGGATCTATGCAGGGGCCACAGACTCCGCAGTCAACCAGCAGCTCTATGGCAGAAGGAGGGGACCTGAAGCCACCAACGCCAGCATCCACACCACATAGTCAGATTCCCCCCTTAGCAGGCATGAGGTAAGGCCATGGTCAGGAACAGAACTCTGAGGGTCTCTAGGGGTAAGACTTGTGTCACCCAGGGGCAGTTCATGCCACTACTCACCCACTCACCCACTCACAACTTCCTGTGTCTCGAGGCTTAGGTGAGAAATTGATCTATTGGAGGTTTCATTAGTTTTCCTCACTTTGGAGCAGGAGCAACTCAGTCGGAATCCAGGATGCCTTTCCTGATGGAAGTGACCCCACATTCCAGAAGCGGAATTCCATGACTCCAAACCCTGGGTACCAGCCCAGTATGAATACCTCTGACATGATGGGGCGCATGTCCTATGAGCCAAATAAGGATCCTTACGGCAGCATGAGGAAAGGCAAGTGCTGGGTGGTGTTGGCTTGTGCTTGTGGAGACAGGACCGTGAGTGACTAGGCAGTGTTACTGGGATGCTTCTTTGTGCCTCTCTTTCCTTCCTGGTGTGATGCTAGGGGTTAAAACTAGGGAATCTTACATGTGAGCAGGCGTCATCCCACAGAGCTACCTCGTTAGCCACCTAGCCACTCTTGGGTCTTTGTGTTTCTCTGTGAAGCCTGTCAGGAAAGCAACAGAAACAAACCCTGCTCTGGAAAGAGCCAGAAACTATGGGGCAGGCAGTACTTAGCTTACCTAGCCTGCCAGCCTGCCAGTTTTCTCATTGCTTTCCTCTCTGCACTCAGCTCCAGGAAGTGATCCCTTCATGTCCTCAGGGCAGGGCCCCAACGGCGGGATGGGTGACCCTTACAGCCGTGCTGCTGGCCCTGGGCTGGGAAATGTGGCTATGGGACCACGACAGCACTATGCCTACGGAAGTCCTTATGACAGAGTGAGGACGGAGCCTGGAATTGGGCCTGAAGGAAATATGGGCACTGGAGCCCCACAGCCAAATCTCATGCCTTCCACCCCAGACTCGGGGATGTATTCTCCTAGCCGCTACCCCCCACAGCAGCAGCAGCAGCAACAACAGCAGCAGCAGCAGCAACAGCAGCAGCAACGGTAAGTAATTCCTGGTCTCTTTGCGTTGTTGCTCAGGTTTTCTGACTCTCCACCCTGACCCACTTTGTCTTTTGCAGACACGATTCCTATGGCAATCAGTTCTCCAGCCAAGGCACCTCTTCCAGCAGCCCCTTCCCCAGCCAGCAGGCCACAGTGTATCAGCAGCAGCAGCAACAGCAGCAGCAGCAGCAGCAGCAGGTAAGGGAGGTAACCCCCTGGGAGCACAGTGACAGCAGGAGGCAGCCAGATCTGTGTCATTCACTTCGGCTACTGTGTTAGTATTCCGCTTACCCAGCTAGGCAGTTGTAGAGAGTCAGGTCTCACTGTCTTCCTTGTACAGACTCTCTTTTCTGTAGAAGGGCTAGAACATTTTATTTTGACTTTTGGTGTTTTATATATTTGTCTACTTGAAGAAGAAGAAATAGAGGTTACTCTCAGAAACAGCTTCAAAAGATAATTTGCAAAGGCGTTTCCTTTGTTTTCTTGGCATCTGTGTCCCATCTTTCAGAGAGGCAAAAGAAAAAGGAGCTAGTGTCTAGTGAGTGGGAGCCATCTGCGGCACTAGTGACTTTTGTGTGAATCAGTGTACAGTATTAATTTACCCTCTGCTTTCTCTGCCTTAGAATTATAAGAGGCCGATGGATGGCACATATGGCCCTCCTGCCAAACGGCATGAAGGGGAGATGTACAGTGTGCCATATAGCACTGGGCAAGGGCAGCCTCAACAGCAGCAGTTGCCTGCAGCCCAGTCCCAGTCTGCCAGCCAGCAACAAGCTGCTCAGCCTTCCCCTCAGCAAGATGTGTACAACCAGTACAGCAATGCCTATCCTGCTACTGCCACTGCTGCTAATGAGCGCCGAACAGCAGGCGGCCCCCAGAACCAATTTCCATTCCAGTTTGGCCGAGACCGAGTCTCTGCACCTCCTGGTTCCAATGCCCAGCAGAACATGCCACCACAAATGATGGGCGGCCCCATACAGGCATCAGCTGAGGTTGCTCAGCAAGGCACCATGTGGCAGGGGCGAAATGACATGACCTACAATTATGCCAACAGGCAGAGCTCAGGCTCTGCCCCCCAGGGTCCTGCGTTTCATGGTGTGAACCGAACAGAGGAGATGCTCCACACAGATCAGAGGGCCAACCATGAAGGCCCATGGCCTTCCCACGGCACACGCCAGCCTCCTTATGGCCCTTCAGCACCTGTTCCTCCCATGACGAGACCCCCTCCGTCTAACTATCAGCCCCCACCAAGCATGCAGAATCACATTCCTCAGGTATCCAGCCCCGCTCCCCTCCCTCGGCCCATGGAGAACCGTACTTCTCCTAGCAAATCTCCATTCCTGCACTCTGGGATGAAAATGCAGAAGGCGGGACCACCGGTACCTGCTTCGCACATAGCACCTACTCCTGTGCAGCCCCCTATGATTCGGCGGGATATTACCTTCCCACCTGGCTCTGTTGAAGCCACACAGCCTGTGTTGAAGCAGAGGAGGCGGCTCACAATGAAAGACATTGGTAAGGAGGCCTCCCTGGTTTGCTGGCTCTATCTGCCCCTTTCCATCCTTCAGCTAGTTCTCTCCAACCTAGTGTCTTGGATGTTGTTAAATCTGGTACGGTGTTTATTAAAATAAAGCCAAAGAATATGGATTTTCATATTCTGATGTCAGGTTTTTCTTTAAGGCTTTGCCATATACTGGTGTCCTAGACAGCTTAGAAGCACTGAATGCAGAGTAGCCTGACTAAGGGGACAGCCCTGGGGTGCCTCCAGCCAGCTGGGGTTTAGTGGATGGACAACACAGAGGTCTATTTCAGGAACCCCGGAGGCATGGCGGGTAATGATGTCCCTCAAGTCTGGGCTCCTGGCAGAGAGCACGTGGGCGCTAGACACCATTAACATCCTGCTATATGATGACAACAGCATTATGACCTTCAGCCTCAGTCAGGTGAGTACAGGTTTCTGGGCAACTGGGGAAGGCCTGGGATATTCCTGATAGTAGATAACACTAAGCCCTCCTCCCAAGCTAACACACCTGTCACTTGGCTGGAAAGCTTCTGTGCTTACACTGTGCAACACTTGACCCTGGGCACAGGTCCAGGGCGTTAGGGGCAGTGACAATGCACATGAGTTGTAGAACTGAACTCAAAAGGAATTTGGTTTTGGGGGTGGGTTTGTTTGTTTGTTTTGGGGGTTTTCAAGATAAGGTTTCTCTGTGTGTATCTCTGGTTGTCCTGAACTCACTTTGTAGACCAGCCTGGCCTCGAACTAACAGAGATCTGCCTGCCTCTTCCTCCCAAGTGCTGAGATTAAAGGTGTGCTACCACGCCTGTCTAGTTTGTTTGGTTTTTGAGACAGGGTCTTACTAGGTTACCTGTCCAGGATAGCCTTAAAACTTACAGTCCTGTCTGTCCTAGCCTCCCTGGCTTCCATGCTCAGGTGGGAGTTTTCATTTTGTTTTTAATTTTGAGACAGGGTTTCTTTGTATAGCCCTGGCCATCCTGGAACTTGCTGTATAGATCAGGTTTTCCTCTAACTCAGAGATCCATTTGCTTCTGGCTCCCGAGTTCTGGGATTAAAGGTACTACAGCCAACTGGGCGAAACTTTTTGTTATTGCTAAGATGATGGCTCGGTGTATAAAGGTACTTGTCACAAGAACCATGGAAAAGGTGTAAGGAGAGGGAGCCAGCTCCACAAATCTTCCTCCCCTGCCGCCTCCTGTTACCTATAAAACTGCTGCTGCTGCTACTACTACAACAACAACAACTACTTCTACTCCTCCTCCTTCCTTCTTCTTTTTCTTCTCTTCCTCTTCCTCCCCCTCCCCCTTCTCTCTCTCTCCTTTCTCCTCTCCCTCCCATTCATGAATCATTCATTTTGAGACAAGGTTTCTGTGTGTAGCCCTGGCTATTCTCTCTGTAGACCAGGCTGGCCTCAAACTCAGAGATCCTCCCGCCTCTGCCTCCCAAATGCTGGGACTAAAGGTGTGCGCCACCCTCGCTGTTTCTTTCTTCTCCTCTTCCCCCTTTAATTAAAAAGAAGTTCAGTACTAGAGACTGGGATTGTAATTTAGATGCTGAAGTGCTTCCCTAGCATGGCCATGGCCCAGAGATGGATTTCCAGTACCACATAAATCAGCTGTAGTGGCACACACATAATCTCAGCACTTGGGAGGTTCAAGAAAGATCCTATGCTCAAAGTCGTCTTTGGTTATCTAGGTAGTTTTGGACCAACCTGTGTGTGACATGTGACGTATCTGTGTACCTCATGTATGCCTGATGCTTACAGAGGCAAGAGTGGGTGTTGAACTCTAGAGCTAGAGTTACAGATGGTTGTTAGCTGGGAATCTAACCCTGGTTCTCTGGGAGAACAGCCAGTGCTCTTCACTGCTGAGCCATCCCTCCAGCTCCTACCAATATTTAGGTAGGGAGCTAGAGAAGCCATGAGTAGCCTTGAACTTGTGATCTTCTGTTGTTTTTAAATTACATGTATTATCTGTAGGCCTGGCTAGTAATCAATTAAGACACAGACACTTGTTATATTTTAAAATAGTCTTAGTTAACCTGGGGCAGGGCAGATATCAATCCTCCAAACTACCTCCCATAGTGTAGCATGCATGGGATCCCTGCCTCAATCCCATGCCATCTGCTTCCAATAACTTCTATCAAGCTACCTCCCATTTATAATTTTAAATATTTTTTATCTGGGCTGGATTCTCCATCCACACTACTGGCCATGTGCTCCTCCAGCTAACCCATGGCAGCCTTCCTCTCTCCACTTCAGCTCTCCCTCTCCCCCGCCCCAGAAAGCAAGCAGTAATTAGCATTAAAATGCATCAGACCACCCCCTAGCAATCTTCCTTCCTCAGCCTCCTGGGTAGTGCAGGCTCTTACCGTCCTGCTAAGTTCATACTTACATCTTTAAATCTTTCTTTGAATGTGCCAACTTGGTGTGACTGGGGGGCGCATAGTTGGATTAATAGGTCTTGCTTTGTTCAGTTATGTTGTTGTTGTTGTTGTTGTTGTTGTTGTTGTTGTTGTTGTTGCTGCTGCTGCAGCATGTCAACCTTACCACAGGGCATGAGGCCATTCAGAGCTGAGCAAATGGGCTCATACTTACTGTGATTTCTTTTTTTGTTTGTTTGTTTTTTGTTTTTTGTTTTTCGAGACAGGGTTTCTCTGTGTAGCCTTGGCTGTCTTGGACTTACTTTGTAGACCAGGCTGGCCTCGAACTCACAGAGATCCACCTGCCTCTGCCTCCTGAGTGCTGGGATTAAAGGCATGTGCCACCACACCAGGCTCTTGTGGGTTTTTGCTAAAGGATATCACTTTGTAGCTCAGTCTGGAACTCTCTGTGTATCCCAGGCTGGCCTTGAACTCAAGGCAGGACTGTGCCTCAGTCTCCCAAGCACTGGGGTTACATTTGTGATTCACCACAGATGGCCAAAGCATGACTGTTTATTGCCTAACTTTGCTGTCCACAGAGAATAAAAGAATAAATTTTGTTTATTTTATATATACCAGGAACAGCTTTATAAAACGTAGGCGTTTTTGTTTTGGTTTGATTTTGGGTTTTGTTTGTTTTTTGTTTTGGTTTGTTTTTAGAGACAGGGTTTCTTTGTGTAGCCCTGGCTGTCCTGGACTCGCTTTGTAGACCAGGCTGGCCTCTAACTCACAACAATCCACCTGCCCCTGCCTTCTGCGTGCTCGGATTAAAGGCGTGCGCCACCATGTCTCAGGCTCAAAATTTAGGGTTTTTCATCATTTCTTACAGCTAATTTCTGGGAAAGGCAGTATGACTAAAACCAAGGTTGTTCCAGTTCTAAGAGTCAGGTGGATGTACCTATAAGCACATAGTGTATGTTGGAAAACTCTTATCATTGCTGCTAAGACACATATTTGTATATTGTTTAAAAAAAAAAAAAAACCAAGAGGATGGGCTGGGCATAGTGGCACACACCTTTAATCCGAGCACCCAGAGGCAGAGGCAAGTGGATCGATGTGAGTTCAAAGCCAGCCTAGTCTACAAAGAAGGAAGTCCAGAACAGCCAAGCTACACAGAGAGAAGCCCTGTCATGGGGGGTGGGGGTGGGGAGTGCGGGGAGAATCAAGAGGATGGACTGAGTGACAGAATTCAGAAAAAAGTCAGTCTAACTGGAAGCTAGAGGAGAGTAGTGACGCCTGCAGCGGTGCACGGCCTTTTCTAGCTGTGTGGGGACAGGCCCGGGCCATGGAGGAGGGACAGTGTAAGTGACTAAATGCCTAGTGAAAAACAGAACATGTATTCAAAAAGAAGAGGTTTAAAGGCGTTGGGTAGTACTGGTGGGCAAGACCTGTGGCTCAAGATTTGTAACCTGCTGAGGGCAGGCTTATGTGACCATTGTCGGGCAAAAGAAAGCTTTGTGCTCTTTCTTTGGGAAGGAAATGGTATGAGAGAAGTGAAGAACAGTCTGCTGGGGAAGCCTTCAGAAAGGAAACAGCTTTGCCTCCTGAGGGAGACGGAGATGGCTTAACTTGAAGGGAGGAAATGGGGATGAGCTTGAACACTCTCTCGTCCAGAATTCTTTCTCTCATTCATTTCCTTTTCTCTGCCTTTCAGCTCCCAGGGTTGCTAGAGCTCCTTGTGGAATACTTCCGTCGATGCCTGATTGAGATCTTTGGCATTTTAAAGGAGTATGAGGTGGGGGACCCAGGACAAAGAACACTACTAGACCCTGGGAGATTCCGCAAGGTGTCTAGTCCAGCCCCCACAGACGAGGAAGAGGAAGAAGAACTCCTAGACCCTAAACTGGAGGCAGAAGAGGAGGAAGTGGTTGAAAATGATGAGGAGATGGCCTTCTTGGGCAAGGACAAGCCAGCCTCGGAGCACAGTGAGGAGAAGCTAGTCAGTAAGTTTGACAAGCTCCCAGTAAGGATTGTGCAGAAGAGCGACCCCTTTGTGGTGGACTGCTCAGATAAGCTGGGGCGCGTGCAGGAGTTTGACAGCGGCCTGCTGCACTGGCGGGTTGGCGGTGGGGACACCACTGAGCATATCCAGACCCACTTTGAGAGCAAGATAGAGCTGCTACCTTCCCGGCCTTATGTACCCTGCCCAACGCCTCCTCGGAAACACCTTACAACAATAGAGGGTACACCAGGGACAACGGAGCAGGAGGGCCCCCCGCCTGATGGCCTTCCAGAAAAAAGGATCACAGCCACTATGGATGACATGTTGTCTACCCGGTCTAGCACATTGACTGATGAGGGAACAAAGAGTGCAGAGGCCACCAAGGAAAGCAGCAAGTTTCCATTTGGCATTAGCCCAGCACAGAGCCACCGGAACATCAAGATTTTAGAGGATGAACCCCACAGTAAAGATGAGACTCCACTGTGTACCCTTCTGGACTGGCAGGATTCCCTCGCTAAGCGCTGTGTCTGTGTCTCCAATACCATCCGGAGCCTGTCGTTTGTGCCAGGCAACGACTTTGAGATGTCCAAACACCCGGGGCTGCTGCTTATCCTAGGCAAACTGATCCTGCTGCATCATAAGCACCCAGAACGGAAGCAGGCGCCACTAACTTATGAGAAGGAGGAGGAACAGGACCAAGGGGTGAGCTGTGACAAAGTGGAGTGGTGGTGGGACTGCTTGGAGATGCTCCGGGAAAACACGCTGGTCACTCTTGCCAACATCTCGGGGCAGTTGGACCTATCCCCGTACCCTGAGAGCATCTGCCTGCCTGTCCTGGACGGACTCCTACACTGGGCGGTTTGCCCATCAGCTGAAGCCCAGGACCCCTTCTCTACCCTAGGCCCTAATGCCGTCCTTTCTCCCCAGAGATTGGTCTTGGAAACCCTCAGCAAACTCAGCATCCAGGACAACAATGTAGACCTGATCCTGGCCACACCCCCCTTTAGCCGCCTGGAGAAGTTGTATAGTACCATGGTGCGCTTCCTCAGTGACCGAAAGAACCCAGTGTGCCGGGAGATGGCCGTGGTACTGCTGGCCAATCTGGCACAGGGGGACAGCCTGGCAGCCCGGGCCATTGCAGTGCAGAAGGGCAGCATCGGCAACCTCCTGGGCTTCCTTGAGGACAGCCTCGCTGCCACACAGTTCCAGCAGAGCCAGGCCAGCCTCCTCCACATGCAGAACCCACCCTTTGAACCAACTAGTGTGGACATGATGCGGCGTGCTGCCCGAGCACTGCTTGCCCTGGCCAAGGTGGACGAGAACCACTCAGAGTTCACTCTGTATGAGTCACGGCTGTTGGACATCTCCGTATCCCCGTTGATGAACTCATTGGTTTCACAAGTCATTTGTGATGTACTGTTTTTGATTGGCCAGTCATGACAGCCGTGGGACACCTCCCCTCCCCGTGTGTGTGTGAGTGTGTGGAGAACTTAGAAACTGACTGTTGCCCTTTATTTATGCAAAACCACCTCAGAATCCAGTTTACCCTGTGCTGTCCAGCTTCTCCCTTGGGAAAGTCTCTCCTGTTTCTCTTTCCTCCCCACCCCCACTCCCTCGCACCTTTCTGTTCCTCATCCTCACCTGCTTCCCTCAGGACCCACCCTATTTGAAAAGACAAAGCTCTGCCTACATAGAAGACTTTTTTATTTTAACCAAAGTTACTGTTGTTTACAGTGAGTTTGGGGAAAAAAAAATGGCTTTCCCGGTCCTTGCATCAACGGGATGCCACATTTCATAACTGTTTTTAATGGTTAAAAAAAAAAAAAGGAAAAAAATACAAAAAAACCCTGAAGGACAAAAGATGACTGCTGAACTGTGTGGTTTATTGCTGTCCATTCACAATCTCGCAGGAGCCGAGAAGTTCGCAGTTGTGAGCAGACCCTGTTCACTGGAGAGGCCTGTGCAGTAGAGTGTAGACCCTTTCATGTACTGTACTGTACACCTGATACTGTAAACATACTGTAATAATAATGTCTCACATGGGAACGAGAGAAGACGCTGGGTCAGCAGCAAGCTGTAGTTTTTAAAAATGTTTTTAGTTAAATGTTGAGGAGAAAAAAAAAAGGCTTTTCCCCCAAAGTATCATGTGTGAACCTACAACACCCTGACCTCTTTCTCTCCTCCTTGATTGTATGAATAACCCTGAGATCACCTCTTAGAACTGGTTTTAACCTTTAGCTGCAGCGGCTGCGCTGCCACGTGTGTATATATATGACGTTGTACATTGCACATACCCTTGAATCGCCACAGTTTGGTCCCCTTCCCAGCTGCCCCTTTATAGTATGACGAGTTAACAAGTTGGTGACCTGCACAAAGCGAGACACAGCTATTTAATCTCTTGCCAGACATCGGCCTCCTGGTGCGATGCTGTACAGGTCTCTGTAAAAAGTCCTTGCTGTCTCAGCAGCCAATCAACTTATAGTTTTTTTTTTTCTGGGTTTTTGTTTTGTTTTGTTTCCTTTCTAATCGAGGTGTGAAAAAGTCCTAGGTTCAGTTGAAGTTCCTGATGAAGAAACACAATTGAGATTTTTTCAGTGATAAAATCCGCATATTTGTATTTCAACAATGTAGCTAAAAACTTGATGTAAATTCCTCCTTTTTTTCCTTTTTTGGCTTAATGAATATCATTTATTCAGTATGAAATCTTTATACTATATGTTCCACGTGTTAAGAATAAATGTACATTAAATCTTGGTAAGACTTTGTGAGGCTTTTTTTATTTTCAAATTATTTAAAAGCTTTACCTGTAGCTGGAAATACAGCTCAGCAGTTAGGACAACCCATGTTTGGTGGCTCATAACCTCCAGCCCAACTCCATGGGATCTGAACCCTCTGACTTGGGCACCTACACTCATAGTCACATGGACTTATACACTAGGGCTGGGAGGTTGGCTCTATGAGTACCTTTACATAGGACCCAGGTTAAGTTTTTAGCACCCGTGTTGTGGCTGACAGTAACTCCAGCTCCAAGGACAATCCAACACCCTGTTTTGACCTCCATGGACCCCAAGCACACAAGGCAGTGCACATACATACATACATACATACATACATACATACATACATACATACATACATACATACATACCTGCAGGTATAACACAAAAACAACAAAATCTTAAGCCAGGATCTTTTAAAAGTAATAAAAAGCTGGGCATAGTAGCACACTCTAATTCCAGCATTTGGAAAGCAGAGATGGATGGATCTCTATTCTAGGCCAGCCTGGCCTACCTGTTCAGTTCCAGGACAGCTACATAGTAAGACTCTGTCTCAGAGGTTAATACATAAAACCTTGACCTGCAGGGTGAGAGGAGTTCCTCCTCTTCTCTTGTGCTCTCCTAAATGGTGACCTGCAGCCTCTATCACGAGCATCTGTAGTCTGGCTTTCTCTTGGCTCCAGACTTGAGCGTCGTCACTGCTGAAAACTTGAGTTACATATATATATATATATATATATATATATATATATATATATATATATATATATATATATGAAAGTGCTCTGACTTCCCCTGGAAGCCTATTTTTTCTCACAGTTTTTGCAGTAAATGACAAGGCCAACCTTCCATGTTGGGCCAGAAAAATTACTTGACTCATTTCTTTTTTGTTTGTTGTCTTTGTGATTATTGAGACGAGGTCTCCCTGTGTAGTTCTGTTGGTCCTGAAACTCACTTTGTAGAATAGGATGGCCTGGTGGACCTCACAAGAGATCTATCTGCCTTCCTCTGCCTCCTGAGATTAAAGGCATGTGTTAGCACATCCGACCCTTGACTTGTCTGTATCTAGTTACCACTCTTAAGGAAATCTTCCTCAGGCCAGCCATCATCACCAGATGCTCATGACACTGTTGCATCTTTCTCAAAATCTTAAAATAAGCCTCTCAGGCTTTGCTTGGGTACAAACCTACAGTACAACAACCACAGCCACACCTTTTTTTTTTTTTTTTTTTTTTTTTTTTTTGGTTTTTCAAGACAGGGTTTCTCTGTGTAGCCTTGGCCATCCTGGACTCACTTTGTAGACCAGGCTGGCCTCGAACTCACAGCGATCCGCCTGCCTCTGCCTCCCGAGTGCTGGGATTAAAGGCATGC
Organism: Acomys minous; assembly: GCF_964271855.1. Classification (NCBI taxonomy): domain Eukaryota; kingdom Metazoa; phylum Chordata; class Mammalia; order Rodentia; family Muridae; genus Acomys; species Acomys minous. The sequence continues at coordinate 109,311,521 of NC_140487.1, read as the reverse complement.
GCCACCACGCCCGGCCCACCTTTAAAATCAGCAAATACAGGGGCTGGAGAGATGGCTCAGCAGTTAAGAGCACTGACTGCTCTTCCAAAGGACCTGGGTTCAATTCCCAGCACCCCACATGACAGCTCACAACTGTCTGTAACTCCAAGATCTGATACTCTAACACAGATGTACATGCAGGCAAAACACTAATGCACATACAATAAAAGTAAATTATGTTTTAAAAATCAACCAATACCTTAAGTCCCAGAACTCAGGCAGAAGCAGGTGAAGAGGAGTTTGAGGCCAGCCTCAACTAGGTCTACATAGTAAGACTGGCTCAAAAATCAATAAATAAATAAAACCCAAAGCCTTTTTATGTCATCAGATTTGTTATTTATCTGTCTGGATCCCAGCTCTCCTCTGTTCCACTGTCCAAGGAGGTTCCACTTAAGAGTCGAACTTTTTTGTCTCCTCTAGCCAGAGTTCTCTGAACAGATAACTGCACAGCTCACAGTATCATCTGATCTTTGTTAGTATATCAGGGCTCTGGCAGTGCTCAGTATGGGAGAACACGTGCCTAGTGTGCCCAAGGCGTTGAGTTAGGGCACTGCCTCTCAAAAGAGTGGGGGGCCTAGCGAGATGTTCAACTTTGTAATGATAATGGTACTTGCTGCCAAGTCTAATGACTTGAGTTCACTCCCCAGTTCCCCAAGAGCCACATGCTAGGAGAGAGCCCTGTCCCCTACTTGTGATCTTTCTTCCTTCTGACCTCACATGCACATGAGTATGTTCCTGGGCACATTGTTTATCTTTGAGACAAGGTCTTATGTAGGTCAGGCTTCGAACCTGCTACCTCCCCCTGGTATGAGCCAGCTTATTTAAGATTACAGTGAGGTGGTTCAAAGGTTAAAAATCCAGAGGTGACTATTGGATTCCCTAGGGTTACAGGCTAGGGTTGTGAGCTGTCCAGCATAGATACTGGGAACCAGTAGTTAGGAACACTGGCTGAAGATAGGGTTCAATTCCTAGCACCCACAAAGTAGCTCACTACTGTTTGTAACTGCAGTCCCCTGGGGATCTTTTTTCTTTTTCTTTTTTTTTTTTATTTTTAAAGTTTTTCTAAACAGGGTTTCTCTGTGTTATCTTGGCTGTCCTGGACTCGCTTTGTAGACCAGGCTAGCCTCAAACTCACTGCCTCTGCCTCCCGAGTGCTGGGATTACAGGCGTGCACCATCACACCCAGCTACTACCAGGGGATTTTATGCCCTCTTCTGGCCTTTACTGGCACCAGGCGTGCAAATGCAGGCAAAACAGTGATACTTTTTCTCCCCCAACCCAAGACAGTTTCTCTGCGTAGCCTTGGCTGTCCTGGATGCTTTGTAGACCAGACTGGCCTCAAACTCACAGAAATCCACCTGCCTCTGCCTCCCTGGGTGCTGGGATTAAAGGCATGCGCCACCATAATTATTTTGAAACTTTAAATATCACTTTAAAAAAAAAATCTCTGCTCACTAACTTAAGTCCCTTCTGTCTTGCTTTCTTCCTTTCAGCACTTGTTAACATCTGCTCAGTGTCTCTTACATTCACCTGCCACCTTCCCTACAATATAAACAGTGTGTGAGGGGCTCGGCTCCATTCCTCCCTGGCATACATTCTGGCACACCGCATCCACTTAATAACTAGCCAGGTGGCATCATAGTGGCAGATGCCATTGCTTTAGTTCAGTCTCACACTGTCCCCTTTCTGTTCATTTCTCTCTATTCGTCATTCTTTCCCTTATGAAAGTGGAGAAAATCAAAGTTCAGGGTTTTCTTCTAGAAAAATCAGAGATACTAATACGATCGTACACGGGGAGTGAAACCCGAGGCCATTTCTTTGTTGTGCACTTGTAGGCTGAGCAAAATATTTTGCAAATAATCCTACAACAGCCCTGTGTCTCTCAGGTAAGTGTGCCCGAGTCCTTCCCAACTTCACACCACACTCCCTCCACAGCCTGCTGCAGGGAGGCTGGGTTCGATTGTCTTTGGCAAGAGGCAGAAGCATCTCAAGAATTTTAGTCAAGCTGTCTCCTCATCAAACTTGGTGTGGCTGTTAATATCTGAGTCAGGGGCCAGGATAACGGATTAGTACTGTGGGGGGAAAAAAAAAAAAAACCTTTGTCAACCAAGATGGATTCTGATTGTTAAACGGGGGAGAAGGGGGAAGGTGCTTTTCTTTTTTCTGAGTTATACTGATAATAGCTATTTCTGCTACGGGTCTCTTGAGCTCCCCCATCCCCCCACCCCCCACCCCCTGCACCCTTCCAATCTAGAAAGTGCATTTCTGGGCTGTGTGTAGAGCATTACCTAGGAGTTCTGTCTCCTGGGTTGCTTTCAGCTGCTCTCCTGCAATTTGGGGGCAGCCTAGCCCAGTCTCTAGCTTCTGACTGGAGTTACCACGGGCAAAGAGAGCTACTGACCATTGAGCTGTGAGTAATTGGCTTTTGAGAAGTAAATAGAACCTGGCCAGTAGAGAACGCCCGGGTGTGGCCAGTAGCTCTTTTCCCAGGCTCCTCCTTCCTCCCCACCCCCACCCCCAAATGACCTTAACCTTCTTTCATAGCTGGACAGCAGCCAAGCCCAGCCAAAACAATACGCTGAAGCTCATTGGTTCTTTTGCTTGGCAGCCACTGCCACCCACAAAGGGGCTAAGGCCTTCCCACCAGGCCTCTCTCGGTGGAGTCAACTATTGAAAGGCAACTGCTGAAGGTGCTGGTGTTTTAGCAGCATGTCCGTAGTTTTTGAAGCACCATTGGCAACCGAAGACAGGGAAGAGTCTTAGCAGCCTGGGGTGGATGAGCATCTTTGAGTGACATGGCAGAAGTCAAACAAACAGGATACTTTGGGTGCCATCTGCAATGTTGAGATGGCTGTAAATATACCCAGCATCCAGCATCCTTGGAAACTATCGATATTTTCTTACTGTGTACAGTGAAAAGAAGGATCAAGTTCTGGAAAGGAATAGCTTCATCACAAGCATTAGCCTAGCCCACTGACCATTATGCTGGGTGATGGTGGCACAAACCTGTAATCCCAGCATTCTGGGAGGGAGAGGCAGACAGATCCCTGAGTTCAAAGCCAACCTGATCTCTCTCCTTTTTTTTTTTTTTTTTTTTTTTTTTTGTTAACCTGGTCTCATACAGAGTATGCTAGGACAGCCAGATCTACACAGAGAAGCACTCTCTTGAACAACAACAAAAAAGGGACCAGGGAACTATGGTTACTTTCATCTCAGTGTCCCATCCCAGATCAGGGTCCACTAGTGCAATCCCATAGTTAGATGGCTTTAGAAAGTTTGCTACCTGTGGGAGGCAGAGGCAGGCGGATCGCTGTGAGTTCTAGGCCAGCCTGGTCTACAAAGCGATTCCAGGACAGTCAAGGATACACAGAGAAACCCTGCCTTGAAAACAAAACAGAACAAAAAAAAGTTTACTGCCTGGAAACACAACGATAGGAAACAGATAGATGCGCTGGGGGCTGTTTCTGCCCAAGCAAGGGGCCCAGCTGATCTCAGGTGTGGAGGCAGGCAACAAGGCAAGGAGGAATAAAGTTATCAGATTGTTTCAGGGAGGTAAGCCTGACTTCTCTTCAGTGGGAAATTGTTCTCTGGACATGGGGTTAGGATAGCTTGTCTTTAAAGAGTACTTTATGTTAATCACCCACAAATCCTGTGAGGGCAAGGACTGAGCACGTCTTCCTTAGCACCTGTGGCATGGCATGCTTCCACTAGAAGAAAGAGAAAGTGTATTAAAACTTGGTGTACAGTATATAGGATACTAAATACAGTTCCTAAGGACTCTTATCCAGGAAGAGATTTTTTTTTTTAATGTATAAACTTGGGAACAATTTCAGTAACATAAAGTAGCTGGCTCAGGTATGTAATCCCAGTCCTAGCTGTGCTGGAGAGAGGGTCATGAGTTCAAGAACACCCTAAGCTACATAGCAAGACTGGGTCTCACTAATATTTACTAGAGCTGACTTGGAAGGCTGAAACATGAATTTGAGACGCGTGTGCCCTTGGGCACTTGCCTTAGGGACCTTTTTTGGTGTTGTTTCTGTGGCGCTAGGGGTTAAGCCCAGGACACGTGCTCTGTCACTGAGTTACATCCCCTGCCTAAGCTGCCTTCTCAAGGGTGAAAAGATTGCTTCCATTATATCCAGAAGCTAATATTCCAAACGAGGAAAATATAGGTACTGAAATGACACGGACAGGATAAAGTAGAAGGTGTTAAAACAGGAAAGGGAGGGCCAGGCATAGCAGGACACGCCTTTAATCCCAGCACCTCCCCGAGGCAGAGGCAGGCGGATCCCTGTGAGTTCGAGGTCAGCCTGGTCTACACCGTGAGTCCAGGGCAAGCAGGGCTACACAGAGAAACCCTGCCTCGAAAAACAAAAACAAAAACCAGAACTAGGTGGATGTGGAGTTTGTCCCTGAAGCCAAAGAGTGGTCTGGTGTGATAACGTTTCAAGCAAGATCAGAAGACGCAGAGGCCCGCAAGTTCAAACAACAAAAACGATGCCATCCTCTTGAATCTTGGGGTTCTAGAAGTAGTTGTGCATTGCTTTGCATGGACCTGCTTAGGAACCTGTGTGGGGAGGCTGTTCCCTGACGGTGTGGGGGGGGGGGAGGGGGGCTTCCTTAACCGACGGCGCGGAGATGGGCTCTTTCTGGCGTCCTGGGAGTTGGCTGGCTGTTTCCCTTGCTGTCTCTACTTTAGTGGCTCAGAGGCTGTGTGGATGCAGGCTCCATTTTAACTGCAGACTCAGAAGGCAAACTGCGTGGTGCTGCCTCTCTCACCGCTCACACTGCTCACAAGCCTTGGAGCTCTACCAGCCCCTGCTACCCCGTCCTGCCACCTTCCAGTCCAAAGAGCCGGTGAGTGTCAGGGTTTCCAGAGCACAGGAGATTCAGCTTCCTTGTTTTCCTGTAGGAGCCGAAGCCAGAAACAGCAGAAGAGGAGGGGGTTGGGCAGCTGGGAAGGGACGGGAAGGAGAAATTGCAGCCAAGCGCCACGGAAGACCCAGACAAAGTTCTACCTTTTAAGGGCGTTTCAGCAAACACTCTCGCTTCTTCTCCTCGCAAGAGGACCCCTGCCATTTTTACAGGCAGATTTTGAGGGAATCTGATGCCATTTTCCCCCTTGTGAAGTCACAGAGCAAGGACAGTTCACTTCTCCGTTTTGTCTTTAAAGGCTGAGTGCTGCGGTGGCTCCAGAGAGTCAAGGCACAACCTTGGGCCTTAGTCACAAGTGTGCCCAGAGACGCACTGCCATTTCTCTCACAGCACTGTTTACGCGCAGAAAAACCTGGAAGAATGACTTTGTAAACTCCCTCCTTTCTCTTTACCAACCACTAAAACGTCCCTTACACTCTATCCACCTTACACATAAATATCCAGGGCGCAGTTTTAAGTCCCAGGGCCTGAAATAATAGCTACAGCGCCCGGCCCCCACCGAGCTGAGGTGGGCTAGCTCCCTTTGCTGGGAGAGATAGCGACCATCTCTTTGTTCCCACCCACATTTGTGGCTGTTGAAGAAGATAAACCCCTCCCTCAGCTAAGGGCTGTGGCCAGAGGTTAACCCAGACCCAAGCTACTACGTTGAGAAGACAGATAACCGAAACCACAGGCGGCTTTGGAATCCTGAGAAACAAGAAGTCCACCAGCGGAGAAGGATTTATTATCTGTTTCCTCTACGGAGGGTGCAAAGTTGTTCTAACAGTTTCCGTTACAGGGGTACCAACTGGCTGCTCCTCCCCAACAGACGGTTTTGTTGAATTAGCTTCCTTTTTTTTTTTTTTTTTTTTTTTGGCGCCAGTTCCTACGACAGAAACTGCTTGAGGGAAGAGTCCTCAGGCGGTGTTCTCTGAGGTTTCCCTTCCACGTCCTAGACAAATCACCTGAGGTGAGAACTGAGAACTAAAGCAGGGTAGAGTCCTCCATGACCAGTGGAGGGGAAAGTCGGGGGTTTCCCTCCCCCACTTTCTTCGCACCCAGGCGCAGGGTAGCGCTGCTTGCCACAAAAAAAAAAAAAAAAAAAAAAAACCAAGGAGGCTTTCTTTTGCCTATTCATAGTGACTATTTTGTGCCAGGCCCTGTGCGGAGCTGATGTGGTGGGGCAGGAGAGAACGCGCGGCTCTGGCCGCAGTGAATAGGTCTGGGGCAGTGCCCCGCTCCAGCCTCGGCCCACGCCGGCAAAGTCAGAGGGGCCGGTTGCGTGATGGGACAGGGGCGAGAGCCGCGACTGAGCGCGCAGCGCCCGCGCGCAAGCAAACTGACGGCGAGCGAGAGGCAAACTCCTCAGGTGTCACCACGCCTGGAAGGTGCGACGCACAGACTCGGCCCCCGCCCTAGCCGGGGTCAACATGGCCGCCGAGGAAGGAGGCGGGGCGCTCCGAGTCCGGGCAGGAGGGGGGCGGGGCCGCCGTCGGCGGAGCCAGCGCGCAGGCGCGGGACGCTCGCCCGGGACCCGGATGGAGGTGCTGAGGTTGGAAGCTCCGCGGGGGTGGTCTGGACGCGCGGGCACGGAGGAGACCCGGCGCCAGCTCTGGAGCTCTGGAGTTCTCCGGGGAGGGAAGCTGTCAAACTGAGGCCGAGAGAAATTAGGCGGAGGCTGTAGAGAAGCGAGGAGCCCCGCCCCTCCGCCATTGCGGCCTCCGGCGCCGCCTCTTCCTCTGCGGCCTCCGGCCCTCGTCTGCTTCCGGCCCCGTTGCCTGGCCCGGCCCCGCGCGGTTCCCTCGGGACGAAGCCCTGGGCTGTGGCTCCCTTGGGGTGAGGGTCGATATCCCATCCCGGGGACGAACTGTGTCCGCAAAGTGCAGGCTGGAACGGGTTCCCTGCACCAAGGGGCTTAGCAGGAGGCGGCCGCGAGGCCTCTGGGGCAGAGTGCATCACCCCATTGAGGATGCTTAGCCTTACCCAGAGAGTCCAGGACCCCAGTTCAACAGGCTTTCCCAGATAGCCCCCCATCACCGTACGCTTCCAGCAACAACGTCCGCTGTCGTTGGAAGAAGCACGGGCTAGGCCTTGGAGACACGGGTTGTCCTGTCCGGGAAGGAATACATACCCTTTGTGCTTTCTGGCAAAACGCGCTCGTGACATTGGCGATAAGGTTTAGAACGCCGAGCATGAGGCGCTTGAAGTGGTGGGCGTGTCGCGCCTCAGTTTTCACATCCATAAAATGGCGATGGTAATTATGCTCTTACCTGGTGTCTAATGGGATCTCACGGGAAAATTACAGAATGAAACTAGTTCTAAGCATCCCGCCAGTTAGGAGTGTGATTTGACGAGGGAGGGGCTTCTTTCATCAAATGGAAGTTGGCAAAATAGCGAGAGCGATAATCGTCTCGATTTTACTTGGCTTCACGGTAAACTAAGTGCGGGGTGCATCTCCTGCGGCCACTGAGTCCAGAGTTTGAACGAAAGAAAGAGAGTGAGAGTCTAGTCAGAATGCAAAGGTGGGTTCAGTATTTTTCCTTTCTCCCTGCGTCCCTTATGCATGCGGGTGGGAGGCCAGTGAAGAAAAGAATGGATTCATCCTAGGGCAGAGAAGGAGTTGGGTGTGCGTTTTTCCTGTGACCTGTTTGAGTTTAGCGAATCCGGCGTCTCTAGTCAGAAAATAATGCTCCCTGGGATGGAATGTTCAGAAGCTTTACTTTAGACTGAATTTTCATAAGGAAACCTATGTGGAGTTGGGAGGTGAGCGGTGGCCCTGTTTTTCTCTAGGCCTCCTGGTGATGAAGCAAGCAGCAGGTGCCCCCTTGTGCTACGAAGGGAGTACTGTCGCTGTTAGCCAATCTTGTCCCCTTCATGGAGGATTTTATTTTCTCCCATGGTTTCTGTGACTTTGTCATTTGCTTGTGTGTGTGTGTGTGCGCGCGCGTGTGTGCGTATGTGCATCTGTTTGTGTATATGTGTGTGGCTACAGGCCCACCATGGCACACCTGAGTGACGAGGACAGAGGACAACTTGTGGGGGGTGTCTTCTCTCCTTCAGTTCTGTGGGTCACCAGAGTAGCAAGTGCCTCGACCTGCTGGGCCATCTTGCTTTTTAACATGAAATATGAGAGGGGGAGTACTTGGACCAGTGACTTTAGATCTAGAGTCAGAACTGGTGATGCTGTATCCTGCCCTTGCTACGCTGACAATGCTAGGTCCTGGGACAACTAGGATTCAAAGCCACTGTGCTCATAAGTAAAGGATAGCAATGTAAAAATGGCAGGGTAGCCGGGCGTGGTGGCGCACGCCTTTAATCCCAGCACTCGGGAGGCAGAGGCAGGAGGATCGCTGTGAGTTCAAGGCCAGCCTGGTCTACAAAGTGAGTCCAGGATAGCCAAGGCTACAAAGAGACCCTGACTCGAAAAACCAAAAAAAAATAAAAATAAAAAGTAAAAAAAAAATAAAAAATGGCAGGGTAAGAGGCAGTGACAGGATAGGGCAATCTAGTGGGATCAGAACATTCCGGAAAGCAAGTGAAGCCTAAAAGCTTAGAAGGTGTTAGCCACCTGAGAGAAGAAAGGGGGCTTCTGGCTCTTCTTGCTTAAGCACAGAAGGAGCCATGACTGCTTTTAAATTGTTTTTTTTTTTTTCTTTTTCTTTTAAAGCCTTGAAGTGCATTATGTGCTTCAGAGTGGCTTTGGGTTTTGTATGCTGCTGCCACCCCCTCCGAGATGGGAAATAGCCCTAGTGGTAGACTCTGTCTTTGCCCTGAGTTTGTTTTAGCGATGGGAGCTGGCCGAAGTCCTGCTGAGCAGTGGTTTTCTTTTCCTTCGCCACTTAATTTAACAGACCAGCTGAACACACATCAGAGCGCCAGGCTGGCATGTGTAGTTATTACAGGCTTCTAGTGTGGTTCTGTGCCCCACTTCGGGGACTCTGGTTTGGGAATTATTTTATTATTCTGGGCAAGAGGGAAAGTGCACACGCCAAATAATAGCAGCCACAACATTGATTTGTGTTGTGCTTTGTAGTTTAGTCCATTTTACCACAGTGACAAATTGGTGAGGTTGGGGATGGAGAATAGCGTCACCTGTTTTACATATAAAGGACTCACAGGGACTAAATGTGAGCTTGCAAGTGACAGCCTGGGACTGGAACTCAGACCTTTGACTCCCACATAAAAAGCATTGAAGGGGCTTTTAAAGTTCTGCAAGCTTAGCTTTCCAGTGTCCTGCTTCAGAGTGACACCCAGTGGTCCACCTGCCTTCAAGATGAGTCTTTCCTCTGGGAAGTCAGGTTTGCCATAGTAATGTTGAAGGGGGTGACTCCTGTGAAGAAAATGTTAATTTGCTTTTGGCCCATGTGTGACATTTTCTTCCTTGGGTGTTGGAGTTTAGAAGCCTGAGGAAGCTCAGTCCTGATGGTGTGAGGATGTGGCCCCTGGACCCTTCCCAGAAAGAGGTGCTGAGGTTTGCAGTGAGCTGCCGTGTCCTGACTCTAGCGCTGCAGGTCAGTCTCTGATCCTTTCCCTGATACGCTCTCGCTTTATGACTGAGCTAGGAATGAAGACTAAGTGGTCCTCATTCTTCACTTCCGGTGTGCCTCGGTGTGTGGTTGGACCCTGACACACTAGGCCTGGCAGCTGGAGAGTGGCCAAGAGCCTTAGCAGTGGTATTGACCATGAAGCAGCAGCAGAGGTTTTCCTAACAGCCTTGGGCAGCTGATGGTCTTACCAACAGGGTGCTTTTAAAGGTGTGTGTGTGGCTGCTTAAAGCACTGCCCGGGGTTCCTGTATTTGGAGTCTGAGTTCTGTGTTACCTGAGTGGGAGAGAGGCGGCCTTTCCAAAGTTCTGCGACTGTGTGTGAATATTCATCAGTAGTGACTCCCTTCTTCTGCTTGCTGTCTCAGCCACTCAGTTCTCAGTATGTTTGCCCTTTTGCCACCCCGTTCCCCCAGGCTGCCTTGATACATATTTTAATCAAAATCACACAGGTATGGATTATTTGGTGCCTAGCATAATGCTCTGTACTTGGTGGGCCCTGAGTTTATGATCATGAATGAACATAGGTCAACACCCTAGAGCTGCTGAATTAACACAATGTGTGTCTGTGTGTGTGTCTGTGTCCATGTGTGTGTGTGGGTATGTGTATCTGTGTGTGTGTGTGTGTGTGTGTGTGTGTGTGGGTATGTGTATCTGTGTGTGTGTCTGTGTCCGTGTGTGTGTGGGTATGTGTATCTGTATGTGTGTGTGTGTCTGTGTGTCTGTATCACCCGTATCTAGGGCTCCAAGCTGCTTCCTTTGTAGAACCCTTTTCTTTTCACCCCTATTTTTAACCCCCTCTGAGCTTCTAGCTCTGAATCCTTCCTCTCCTATTAATGAAGCACTTCAGGGTTTGCTGGCTTTGGGGATTAAAGTGTCTTTAATTTGGTGGCGAGTGCTGTTACCTGTGCTTGTCACCCCATCCCATTTCTTTTCACTGGAGTGACTTGATGAAGAAACTGACCAAGAAGAGAGTGAGCCTTTAAGTGAGCTGTGCTCTTGTTGCTAGGCTGGGGAGCCTGGCTTGGTGATGGCTCTGGCCCAGCATCAGCTGAGTTCCTGGCAGAACCACAGGAACAGTGCTGCTAGTCAGCATCTGGGACAGGGAGCCAGGACAGCTGGGGCCTCATTCAGTGTGAGCTTGGAAACAGTGTATTTCCTCAATCCCTGAAGTTCAGCCACCACAGTTATAGTGAGTACCTGTTCCCAAAACTGTGCTGACTTGTGCAAAGCCATGTTTTCCCTCAAGTAGCTGACAACCTAGTGAGGCAGAAAGACGTCTAACAATAGATTGGATCTCATGCTCTCTGCTCACCCCTTCCAGCTCTAAAGCGCATGCTTCAGAGCTTCCCCTAGCCACTCCGCGTCGTTGCTGGCATCTCCGTCAATGAGTTATTCTTTGAAGGTTTTGACTCCCGGTTCACTAGCACTCCTTCTGGAACTACTTCTGTTGGTGTCTGCAGTTTCAGTACTAAGAATGTGACACATTCTCTGCCCTGGTCCCTTGTGGCACCGTCCTACTTCCTTTCAGGGATCTTGTCTTCACCGTTCCATAGCATCACTCCATAGCCCGCTCCTGCACCTGCTTTATGCGCCTCATTCTTTGACCTCTGTCTCTGCAGCTCACTCCTGTTCCCTCAGATCTGATTTTTTCATTCTCTCTGGCTGTGTAATCCATGGAACCTACCATGTTTCTGTGGCCTTCAGCTTCCTGTCTCAGGAAGCTTTACCCTGAGACAGAAGTCTAGTCGTGGTAAATATAGTGATCTGCGTCCTCCATGCCTACCGCTACCCATTAAAAAAAAAAAAGCAAGCATTGGGCTTGGTGGCGCACGCCTTTAATCTCAGCACTTGGGAGGCAGAAGCAGGCTGATTGCTGTGATTTCAAGGCCAGCCTGGTCTACAAAGTGAGTCCAGGACAACCAAGGGTACACAGAGAAACCCTGTCTCGAAAAACAACAACAAGCCGGGCGTGGTGGCGCACGCCTTTAATCCCAGCACTCGGGAGGCAGAGGCGGGCGGATCACTGTGACTTCGAGGCCAGCCTGGTCTACAAAGTGAGTCCAGGACAGTGAAGGCTACGCAGAGAAACCCTGTCTCAAAAAAACAAAAAAAAAGAAAGAAAGAAAGAAAGAAAGAAAAAGAAAAACAACAACAAAACCATTACATGCATAAGCTCCCATTTTCTGTTAGCTAGGCAGTACCCCCCTTGGTTTGTTTTGTTTTGTTTTGTTTCTCTTGTTTGTTTTTAAGACAGTGTTTCACTGTGTAGCCTTGGCTATCCAGGACTGGCTTTGTAGACCAGGCTGGCCTCGAACTCACCGAGATCTACCCGCCTCTGCCTCCCGAGTGCTGGGATTAAAGGCGTGAGCCACCACGCCCGGCCAGGCAGCTTCTCTTACCCCATTCTGCTGAAATAGCTCTAATGGGTCACCATTGACCTAAATGCTGGTGGAGTCAGTGCTCAATTTTCCCTTCCTATCTTACTGGGCCAGTCAGCAGCCTTCAGCCGTTTCTCTATCCTGCTTTTCACTTGGTTCTGAGACACTGTCCTCCCCTGGGCTTCCCACACCTCCCTCATCCCTCACTGTAGACCAGGCTGCCTTGCCTGCCTCTGAGTTCAAGAGTCAAAGCTCGAGCCAACATGCCTGGCTTCCTTCTTTCTGTGCTGGATCCTTACTCCTTCCAGGAAGACTCTACTGTATCCTTGATGGGCAACATCCCTTGGATCTCCACTCTGCCTCTGCCTTCTCCCCAGGCATCTCCTTCAGTCCCACACCTGGGAGTACCAGCCCTGCTTACGTATCCGGTTTATGTGAGTCCTGATCTGGCTTCCCATTTGTAGACTCAGGCATCTCCTGCATGGTGTTGAACTTAGAGTTTACTAGTCAGCACGGGAGCGCCCTACACGTGTGTGTGTGCACACGCACACCCCAACACGTCCGTCCTTCCCTCTTTATTTCGTGGTGATTCTTCCAGTTACTCACCGACATCCTGGTTCTCCTTCACCCCACAGGCACTCTTCAACACCATCATCCCAGACCACCGTGCAGATGCCTTTTCTCCTCCCCGCCTGGCCCCCTCCGGCTCTGTGGATCAGCTTATAGAAGGTCTTCTGGGTGGTCTGTCTCGTTGGGATGCAGAACACTTCCTGTTTATTGCTGAGCACGGCTACCTTTATGAGCACAACTATGCCTTCTTCCCTGGCTTCCCCTTGGCCCTGCTGATGGGAACTGAACTGTTGAGACCCTTGCAGGGCCTCTTGAACCAGCGCAGTTGCCTGCTGGTCTCAGTAGCACTTCTCAACTTCCTGTTCTCTGTGCTGGCTGCAGTCACACTTCACGACTTGGGTTGTCTGGTTTTGCAGTGTCCCCGCCAAGCCTTTATTGCAGCGCTGCTCTTCTGCCTCAGCCCTGCCAATGTTTTCTTGGCAGCTGGTTACTCAGAAGCTTTGTTTGCCTTCCTGACATTTAGCGCCATGGGGCAGCTGGAGAGGGCCCGGGGCTGGGCTAGTGGGCTTCTCTTTGCTCTTGCCACTGGTGTGCGCGCCAATGGGCTGGTCAGTGTGGGCTTCCTCTTGCATTCTCAGTGCAGAGGCTTTTTTTCTTCTCTTGTGGTACTGAGCCCCTGGAAACAGCTCATCCAGCTGCTGGCCTCTCTGTGCTTGTCAGTGCTCACAGTCAGCCTGCCCTTTGCCCTCTTTCAGTACTATGCCTACACCCAGTTCTGCTCAGGAGGCTCAGCCCGCTCCATCCCTGAGCCCTTGGCACAGTTAGCTGTGGACAAAGGCTACCGGATTGCAGGAGGAAATGAGCCCCCGTGGTGCTCCTGGGACCTTCCTCTGATATACAGCTACATCCAGGATGTCTACTGGAATGTTGGTCTTCTGCGCTACTATGAGCTCAGGCAGCTGCCCAATTTTCTGCTGGCTACGCCAGTGGCTGTCCTGGTCGCATGGGCAGCCTGGACGTATGTGAGCACCCACCCCTGGCTCTGCCTTACACTTGGGCTGCAGAGGAGCAAGGACAGTGAGAGGCTGCAGAAGCCCCGCCCTGGCTTCCTCAGCCCAAAGGTGTTTGTGTACCTGGTCCACGCTGCAGTGCTGCTGCTCTTCGGAGGTCTGTGCATGCATGTTCAGGTGAGGCGGGGCTGCCTGGGATGCTGTGTGAGTGCAGCTGAAACCTTAGACAAGAGAGCTACTCATGCCCCCTGTAGTCCACCGACAAGGTCAGGCACAGCTGTAATCCCAGCACTGAGGAGGAGGAGGGAGGAGGGTTTTAAATTGAAGTTCAGCCTGAGCTACACAGCACTTTTCATATCTGCATAGGCTAAATAGCTAGACAAGCACAAGCCTAGGGCGATCTTTGTTCTAGAATCTGAATCAGGACTCTGAGGATGGCACACAAGTAAGATAAAATTACTGCCATAGTGAGTCCATGGTATGAACAGGGAGGCAGACATAGGAGGCAGGTAAAGTTAGGGGCTAGCCAGCTCGGTAGACTGCTTTCCTAGAATGCTTGAAGACCTCGGGTTCTTTCTTAACACTGCGTAAAGCTTCCTGAAATCCCTGTGCTTGGGAGGTGGAGGCAGGGGAATCTCTGTGAGTTCCAGGTACTACTTACTACTTAGTGACACCTTGCCTCAAAAAAAAGACAAAAACAAGGGCCTGGTGTGGTGGTGCACGCCTTTAATCTCAGCACTTGGGAGGCAGAGGCAGGCGGATATCCATGAGTTCGAGGCCAGCCTGGACTACAGAGCGAGTTCCAGGACAGCCAGACCTGTTACACAGAGAAACCCTGTCTCGAAAAACCAAAAACCAAACAAACAAAAGCCATCCTGAGCTTTATAGAACCCATTTGCTTATTTCAAATTATACTAGTGCTGTAAGAATTAGAGGGCCGGCATGGTGGCACCCGCCTTTAATCCCAGTACTTGAGAGGCAGAGGCAGGTGGATCGCTGTGAGTTTTGAGACCAGCCTGGTCTACAAAGTGAGTTCAGGACAGGCAAGGCTACACAGAGAAAACCTGTGGGGAGGGGGCAGGAATTAGCTGGTGATAGTGGCACATGCCTTTGGTCCCACTCAGAGGCAGGCGGATATCCATGAGTTCAAGGCCAGCCTGTTCTACTGGAGCTACACAAAGAAACTGTCTCAAAACAAACAAACAAACAAAAATTAATTCCAGAGGGGAGGTCATAGACCAGTTTGAGGCCAGCTGGGGCTACATAGTGAAACCCTGTCTCAAACAAAAAATTAAATCCACCCAGGCATGGTGACACATGTGTAGCTCCAGTGCTTAGGAAACAGAGGCAGGGAGAGCATCCTGAATTCAGGGTAAGTTCCCAGCCAGGCAGAGCTACGCATCGAGAAATCAAATGAAAGTTCGGATAAAGTACTGCATGTGTGTTGAGAGAATAACTTAGTGGTAGAGTCCTTGCCTAGCATGTGAGAAGCCCTGAGTTCAATCCCCAGCTCTGAAGTAAAGATGTAGGGGAGTGAAATAGCTTAGTGGGTACAGGCACTTGCTGCCAAGCCTGATTGACTCCACAAGATGGAAGAAGAGAGCTGACCACACACAATCAGTGTATTTATTGTGCACGTGGAAAAGTACTTAATTCACCAAGGGAGGAAGGCATCATATTTTAAATGTGTTCTGAAGACAGAAAAACAAAAGCAACTTCCCATATAAGAGGCATGTAAGGCCTGGCATGGTGGTGCACACCTTTAATGCCAGCACTGGGGAGGCAGAAGCAGGGGGATTGCTGTGAGTTGGAGGCCAGCCTGGTCTACAAATCGATTCCAGGACAGCCAAGGCTACACAGAGAAACTCTGTCTCTAAACAAAACAAAACAAAACAACAACAAGCATGTAGGAGTGGGGAGATGGCTGAGTTGATGAAGAGCCTACAGCCCAAGCTGAAGCTGCATCCTCAACTTAGCACCCACGTAAGAGCCAGGCACAGTGGTGCTCAGCTGTGGTCTTAGTGCTGGGAGAGAGACAGGAGGACCCAGGGTGTGCTGGGCAGCCAGTTTAGCCAATCAGTGAAGTCCAGGTTCAGGGAGAAACTGTCTCAAAAGGTCCCTTCACGACCATCTTCAAATACATAGACTTTGAGATCAGCCTATACTTGGAGCCATCATTTGCCACTTTGTGGGTTCCTCTTTCTTCTGCCCTTCTCCACCTCTTTTCTTCACTCTTTTAACCCCCAACCCTAGATAAGAGAAAAGGATAGAGAGGAAAGGAAAGAGATCCCTCAATAAAGTCAGAGGTCTGAAAGGGGGTGACTTTATTGTTAAACTACTCCCTGCTGAATCGGGGCATCGAGCTCCTTGGGGAAAGTTTGATCTTTGCTGTCAGGATATCTAATTCATCCTGTTTCTTCTTTGCACATGGTTACTTAACAAACCACAACCAGCAACCACCCCGCTTCTTGGGGTCCTAGCATTTCTATACCCTCTGAAAAGGCCCCAGCATTCCAAATGTCACAATCACAGAAATTGTCTGCAGCTGGCAAAATCATGCCCCTTCCAGAGCAGGAGGCAAATCATAGTCAGCTGCTGCAAAGCAGCCCGTTATCTCCACACCTGGGATTAAAACGAAAACATATTCTTAAAATATTTCTGAGTTTTTTGTTTTGTTTTTTTATTTTTTATTTTCAAGACACGGTTTCTCTATGTAGCCCTGGCTGTCCTAGACTCGCTTTGTAGACCCAGCTGGCCTTGAACTCAGAGATCCACCCACCTCTGCCATATGGGTGCTGGGATTACAGGTGTGTGCCTCCATGCATTTCTGTGTTTTTTAAAGAAATCAAAATTCCAAAACTCTGACTACATGCACTTCATAAAATTCTGTCTCCAAAACAAAGCAGCAGCAAAAACCATTCTAGGCAGATGGGGAAGGGAATGGGTACAAGCAGGGGTGTGAGTCTTGAGCACAGGTGATGGACATCTTGTCAGGTTTGGGGATGGTGGTGGCAGCACAGGGTTAGGGGTTTGAGTTTCTATCCAGTTATAAAGTTCTTGACTGTCTCCAGGAAAGTCTTGTCCCCACACTGACCAGCCCTCTCTCAAAGACGTATATTGACAGTTTGTGATATTCCCTGAGCCATGTGGTTAGAGGAGGTAAAAAAAAAAACAGCAGTCTGTGGCTGTGGCTGCATCACCTATGAAGTGAGTGCCAGGCAAGCTCAGACAAGGTAGGTGAGAGCACTTGGAGACTTAGCTCAGAGCTCGCTTGAGATGGGAAAGGCTGAACCAAGACTTGCCTCTTCTCTCGGCGCCATCCCCTGTGAGAAAGCCTCCTCAGGTTCCTGGCCTCCAACACAGACAAAAACTTAGAGACTATGGGCTAAAATCAGATCACATAGCGTGGTTAGCATTGGTCGGCCCATACTTCTGATTATACTGAGACTGATGATTGGTAACTCAGGGTCTGCTGGGCTGGTGATGCACACATCTTCATCAGGCAGCTTTGCTGAATTTGCTTTCCTAGTGTCAGGCCACGACTCATCCAGGCACGTCACTGATGCTCCAATCAATATGGCTTTTCTAGGTTCTCACCCGGTTTTTGGGCTCTTCCACTCCTATTATGTACTGGTTTTCAGCTCACTTGCTTCAGAGTCAAGAACCACTGTTGAGATCTGTGGACACTGCACCTGGGAGGCCTCTTGAGCACTCCCCACCAGGACAGAAGCCCCCCAGAAACTGTCTCGTGGAACTCCTATACAACTGGAAGACTTGTTCTCCAGTCACAAAGTGCATTCTGGCCTACTTCCTGACGTACTGGCTCCTGGGACTACTCCTCCATTGCAACTTCCTGCCTTGGACTTGACCTGGAGTCTCAAGGGACGAGCTGGAAGCTGATGTAACCCAGGGTCTGAAAGCTACAAGACATCCTGGCTGGGACTGCCCACACATCCTGACAGCACTGTCCATTACGGTCTTCCCTGTCTCTGGAGGCCAGTTAGGAGAGGAGGACATGAGCACAAGAGCCCCTTCTTGGGGGCAGAGGGGGCGCACAGTACAGTGTAGAGCAGTAACTGTTTTCACTGCTGAGTGGAGCTGCCTCAAATCTCCCTGGGCAGCAAGCATCATGCAGTCTTTTGTTGTTTGTTTGTTTGTTTGTTTTTGGCTTTTTTGAGACAGGCTCTCTGTCCTGGACTCACTTTGTAGACCAGCCTGGCCTCGAGCTCACAGTGATCCGCTTGCCTCTGCCTCCCAAGTGCTAGGATTAAAGGTGTGTGCCACCACACCTAGTTGCATTAAGCAGTCTTAAGCCCACTGCTGACCTATGTGTAAGTCCTATTTTTTGTTTGTTTGTTTTTTCATACTTGTTTTTCTTTTTCTTTGTTTGGTTTTGTTTTTTGGGTTTTCAAGATAGGGTTTCTCTATGTAGCCCTGGCTGTCCTGTAATTGACTCTGTAGACCAGGCTGGCCTTGAACTCAGAGATCCATTTGCCTCTGCCTCCTTAGTGCTGGGATTAAAGGAATGAACCACCACTGTCCAGCCCTGTGTGCAGTCTTTAAAAAATATTTACTTTATGTGCATTGCTGTTTTGCCTGCATGTGTGTCTATGTAAGGGTGTTGGATTCCCTCAGATTGGAGTTGCAGACAGTTGTGAACTGCCAAATGGATGCTGGGGATTGAACCTGGGTCCTCTGGAAGAACACTCAGTACTCTAACACGTAAGCCAGCTCTCCAGTCCCTCTATGTGTAAATTTAAATTAAATGTTTGATCAAAGCTCTAACCAACAGCCTAGTCCACTGACAATGGTGGAGACAGTAGAGTGATGGGAGGAAAAAGGGACTGTGTGCTCTAAGTGAGATGTTTCTGAAGTTTTCTTTATGATACGGGCATGCATATATACATACATACATACCTGTGTGTGTGTGTGTGTGTGTGTGTGTGTGTGTGTGTGTGTGTATACAGACTATGAAAATCTGCAACAGATTACCTTTTTCTTTTTCTTTTTTTTTTTTTTTTTTGAGGAGTGGTCGGGGAAGTTGAGACAGGAATTCTCTGGGTAGCTCCCTCTGGCTGTCCTGGAACTTCTGAAACTGACTGTCCTGGACTCACTTTGTAGACCAGGCTGGCCTCAAACTCACAGAGACCCACCTGCCTCTGCCTCCCGAGTGCTGGGGTAGACGGTGTGTGCTGCTGTTTCTGCTGCATTACTTTTTGTAAGGTATAGAAGCGGCATTTGGATCCGAGCACCGGATCTGAACCCTGGATCCCAGTCCTCATCGTCCAGCTGTGTGATCTTAAGCTGCTTTCAGAGCTGCCTTCGCGTACTCTGAAACTAAGGAAGACACTCCTTCCTGGGGTGTGCTTTAGGTCTTTTAGGCCTTAAATCTTTCCGCTACCTTAAACAACAGATCGCAATCTAAACACCTGGAGGCTCAAATGTGGCCTAAGCGGAAAGTCCTCCGTTTTGTTTCCTTTGCTCTATCAGAAGCAGCCTCCGAGCGCCGTGGGAACAGCTCTGAACAGAAGCTGTCACGGGAGAGTAATGACACCTGGTGGAGGAGGGTAACCAGGGCTGACTGGCTTTCCATCCTCAAAAGCTCAGGCCTGACTGGTAGGCATGGGTCAGAGGCATCTCTGACCCTGAGGAGTGTGGTGACTCCTACCTGTCTCAAGGCTCCAGGACGCTGAGGCAGCTACAGAGGAAGATCCTCTAAATGCCAAAGCGCGGCCCCTGCTGGGCAGGGTTTGTGCATGGCCTGAGCCAGGTAAAGTCTGGCACTGTGTCATTATCCTTACTCCCCGTTGGGCCAAAATCCCAATAAGCATATTCTTGAAAGCAGATGGCAATCAGCAGCAGCTTCTGGAAAGCTGAGAGTTGGAATTTGGACACACTCCCTCCAACCGTGACAGAAAGCTCAACTTGCCAGCTGAAGGGAAGCTCCTGGCCGAGGCCCAGCACCCTCCGTGGGAGCCTCCAGCCAGCCTGGCCAACGAGCATTCCCACCCATCACCACAGCTCTAGCACAGCCAAGCATTTGGTCCGGAGTCAAATGCTACTGAAAATGTACACACAGATTGGGGCAGCCCTCTGCCTTCTGCCAAGACACCGAGTGCCCTTCTTGGCAGAAGATGGTCACCTCTGCCCTACTGTCCCTCCAGCTGGCAGAGACTGTGCCTCTCAGCAGCAGCTGCAAATCCTAGGGCTTCCCCGTCCCCCAAAAAAAGTAGGTGGGAGGAGCTGAGGGATACCCAGAAGTGATCCTCCCCCCCCCCCCCCCAACAGTAATGCTGTTTTGTCTCTAGAGCTCATCACCCAAGAAACCCTCCACCTGAGGACCCCTGCTAGGCGCGCACACAGAGGGGCCTGGGGCTCTCTGACCTTGGAGAGCTAGTTGCTAATCTTCTAAGGAGTGGGCTGACTTTATGGCCAGCAGCTGTCCTTTTACCAGCCTATTAACAGGCTTTAATAGTCTGCGAGAGGAACATGAAGGGCCCAAGGCCGGAAGCTTCCTGTTTACCCGAGGTCTAAGAATGCCACAGCTGGGTTGGGCAGCCACAATTTCAGAGGGAAGTCATTTCCTTCTAAGACCCTGCTAAGAAAATACAGACCAGCCATTCCGAGGACCCAGAGGGGCAAGCCTTTTTGTTCTTTAATGAAGGTGGGAAAGAGGAAGCTTTGACGAGTGTCTAGCAGTCCCTCTGGGGTGGGGCAAGCGGAAGCCTGGATGGAAAAATGTAAAGTATGGAGGCTTAGGGGATTTTAAATGGACTCTTCACCAGTTGCTCATTAATGCCAATTTTGGACTAAGGAAGTCCTAGCCACGCCTCCTGTCCTCAAGTGTCTCTGGCAAGTTGCTGGCCAGCACACGGAAGCATGCATTAGGGAAGTGGTAAATTCTTTAAAAAGCACCACTTTCTAGTGTGTTTGTGTGAACACAACATCCGGTAGCACATGCCTGGAAGTCAGAATTGCCCTCTTGTCGCCTGTTGGATCTTTCCTTACTCGAGTCCTGGGAGTCAAAGTTGGCCTAGTTGGCATGTCAGGCCTGAGGATGAGCACCTTCCACCCAGTGAGCCTCCTGCTGCTTCCAAAGTGGCATAAAAGGACATTTTTTGTTCTCTTTATTGGAATTATTTATTTATTTATTTTTGTTTTTTTTTTTTTTCAAGAGAGGGTTTTTTTTGTGTGTGTGTGTAGCCTTGGCTGTCCTGGACTCGCTTTATAGTTACAGCGATCTGCCTGCCTCTACCTCCCGAGTGTTGGAAGTAAAGGCGTGAGCCACCACTGCCCAGCTTGAATTTTTTTAATGAGGATGAATTTAAGGTTTAGTTTGCTGTTTTTTAGTTGTTGTTTTTTGTTTTGTTTTTTTTGTTTTTCGAGACAGGGTTTCTCTGTGTAACCTTGGCTGTCCTGGACTCTCTGTAGACCAGGCTGGCCTCGAACTCACAGCGATCCGCCTGCCTCCCGAGTGCTGGGATTAAAGGCGTGCGCCACCACGCCCGGCCCTTAAGGTTTAGTTTGAAGATGATGTGAAGGTGGGCACATGCAGTCCCTGACCTCGTAAGGACAGATAGGAAAATTGTGATGTTAAGACCAGCCTAATGTGGCACACACCTTCAATCCCAGCACCCGGGAAGCAGAGGCAGGTGAATCTCTGAGTTCAAGGCCAACCTGGTCCACAAAGTGAATTTCAGGACAACCAAAGCTACATAGTGAGACCTGTGTTATAATAATGATTAAGATGCCATGAAACAGATCTGGTATAAAGGAGATTTGTAGTGGGAAGGAGGGGGAGAAATGGGGAGGGCAGCCATGAAACAGAGACAGAGGGAGAGAAACCGAGAGCATAAGAGAGCACAGGATGGCAGGTGGGGTCCTTTTTCTGGGCCATACAACTGGCAGGCACCTGGCAGCGACTGGACCCCTGAAAGGCAGGCTAGTGGGAACATGCTAATAGCCTGTCTCAAAAAGGCGGTGGGGGGCTGGAGAGATGGCTCAGAGGTTAAGAGCACTGGCTGTTCTTCTAAAGGTCCTGAGTTCAATTGCCAGCAACCACATGGTGGCTCACAACCATCTATAATGAGATCTGGTACCCTCTTCTGTTGTGCAGGCAGAACACTATGTACAGAATAAATAAATCTTAAAAAAAAAAAAAAAGAAGAAGCAGCAGCAGCAGCAGCTGGCCAGGTGTGGTGGCTCACACCTTTAATCCCAACATTTGGGAGGCAGAGACAGGTGGATCCCTGTGAGTTCAAGGCCAGCCTGGTCTACAAAGTGAGTCCAGGACAGCCAAGGCTACAGAGAATAATAATAATAATAATAATAATAATAATAATAATAATAATAATAATAATAATAATTTTTTAAAAAGAAAAGAAAAAATGCTAACAAAAGGATAGCTATACCAGGTGTGGTGGCGCACGCCTTTAATCCCAGCACTCTGGAGGCAGAGGCAGGCGGATCGCTGTGAGTTCAAGCCAGCCTGGTCTACAAAGCGAGTCCAGGACAGCTAAGGCTACACAGAGAAAGCTTGTCTCGAAAAAGCAACCAAACAAAACCACCACCACAGCAACAACCCCCGCCCCAACCAAAGGATAGCTGCATTTGGCCATGCTGGGTATATCGTGGCGTCAATCCATCCATACAGTAGGAAAAGTGGACTCCGACCCTAGGAGAAGAGTTGGGCACCATCCGCAGAGATAAACTCATTGCAGCTGGGATGGGACAGGACTGTCCAAAGGAGTGGAGAGATGAGGGAAGGGATTGTAAGGCTTCAGGCAAGTGGCTGGCCCTGTCTAGGTCTGCCTCCTCATCTGCGTGTGGAGCTGTGTCATCCAGGTAGAGCTAGGCTGCTCCTAACGTTCCCTTGTGCAGGGGAGGGAGTGTGGAAGGTCCTCCCCCTCCCAGGGGCGGGGTTTGCTGGGGGCAGAGGGGACTTTGGTGCTGAAGCTCTTGGCTGACCTAATTCAAGTCATTGGTTCATCAAGCTAGGCTCTTTGGTTTGTTGCTGGTGCCCTGTCTTAGGCGGGCAGACATGTGTTTATATCTCCCCAAGGACTGTAAGGACCCGGCAGCATGGACCCCCAGAGAGTAGCCATGGGAACAACATAGTTCAATGGGTAGCACATAGTGACAGCATCACTGTCATTAAGTAACAAGAGATAAATAGCATTCTGGGGAGGAGGGAGAAGAAAGAAGAGGAGCTGGATAGATAACTCGTTCTATAAAAAAAATGCTTGCTGCACACCATTAATCCCAGCGCTCGGGAGGCAGAGATAGGTGGGTCTCTGTCGCTGCGAGGCTAGCCTGGTCTATAAAGTTACTCCAGGACAGCCAGGGCTACACAGAGAAACCCTGTCTCAAAAAACCAAAAAGACAAGAGGGGCCGGGAGTGGCGGTGGCTGGAGCCCCAGAGGTGTGCAACTAGCATCTGTTCACTCCCACCTGAAAAAAAGGAAGGTTGTGTGCCGCCTCCACACGAAGATGTGCAATGCACTCACACGTGAACACAAATAATTCAAAGGTTCAAGTGCTACACGGGGAAAAGAAAAGCTGTGGCAAGGCTGGCAGGGCTGGAGCAACTCAAAGGGGAGAGTGTGTATCCAGTGCGCATGGGTGAGGAAAGGCTGCCCATGTGTCCTCTAATTCTGGACAAGTGCCAGCAGGCCAGCCCTGGGCTACACTATGAACGTGTGTGTGGTGTGTGTGTGTGTGGTGTGTGTGTGTGTGTGTGTGTGTGTGTTTCTCTGTGTAGCCCTGGCTGGCCTGAATTTGCTCTGTAGACCAGGCTGGCCTCAGAGATCTGCCTGTCTCTGCTTCGCAAGTGTTGGGATTAAGGTATGTGTCACCATGCTAGGCCACACAGTGAGCACTTAAAAATTAAATAAATAAATAAAAGCTTTGTTACATTTTCGGGGTGTGTGCATGCCATAGCACATGTGCAGAGGACAGCCCTTCCAGCATGTGTCATCAGGGGCTGGACTCTGGTTTTTTGACCAGGTAGCAAGTGCCTTCACTCATTAAGCCATCCCACTGGCCCACAGTAGTATTTTCTAGAGGCTCTTGGTTCAGTTCCCAAAAAGAAAGTAAAGGAGAACTAGGAGGAGGGAAAGAGAAAAAGATACTGAATTTAGAGATTAGGAATGAAGTTGAAGGTAAGCGTGCCGTCATAAAAACCACTTTTAAAAAAAAACATTCAGGAGCCTGGAGGGCTGGCTCAGCGCTTGAGAGCACTGTCTGCTCTTCCAAAGGACCCAGGTTCAATTCCCAGCACCCACATGGCAGCTCACAAGTGTCTGAACCTTGACATCCTCACACCAATGCGCATAAAATAAAAAATAATTATTTTTTAAAAATTCAGTGCTTCATAAGTCCTTTTTTTTTGTTTTTTGTTTTGTTATATTTTGTTTTGTTTCATTTTGTTTTTCGAGACAGGGTTTCTCTATGTAGCCTTTGCTGTTCTGGACTCCCGCTGGCCTCAAACTCACATAGATTCACCTGCCTCCGCCTCCCTGAATGCTGGGATTACAAGTGTGTGCCATGCCTGGCTTAATACTTGCTTTTTTGAGACAGAATCTCACTGTGTAGCCCTGTCTGGCCCAGAACTCAGATCTACTTGTTTTCTTTCTCCCTGCTAGGATCAAAGCAATGAGCCACCACCACACACTGACACAGTCCCCTCCCCCATCTCTCCTCTCTCTCTCTCTCTCTCACACACACACACACACACACACACACACCATACAGACTTTCTATGCTCACCCCAGCTCTGAATAATGACAATGACACAATAATAACAGCATTAGCCCTTAACTTACTGTTGTTCACAGCTACCTTTTATTTATTTTGGGGGGGGGGGTTGTTTGTTTTTTTCTTTTTTTGTTTTTTGTTTGTTTGTTTGGTTGGTTTTTTTTGAGACAGGGTTTCTCTGTGTCACCATGACTGTCCTAGACTCAGTTTGTAGACCAGGCTGGTCTTGAACTCACAGCGATTCACCTACCTCTGCCTCCTGAGTGCTGGGATTAAAGGCGTGCGACACTCCCGCCCGGCCTCACAGCTAGCTCTTTTTTTTTTTTTTTAAAGACTTATTTATTTATTATGTATACAGTGCTCTGCCTGCATATACACTCACAGGCCAGAAGAGAGCATCAGATCACAGTGTAGATGTTTGGGAGCCACCATGTGGTAGCTAGGAATTGAACTCAGGACCTCTGGAAGAGCAGTCAGTGCTCTTAACCACTGAGCCATCTCTCCAGCCCACAGCTAGCTCTTATAGCCGGTGTTTACCCCTTTATATTAACCTATGTTCTGCCATGTGGTTCTTTACCTCTTCATCCTCTCAGCCCCAACACCCTGTCTCTTTCTCTGCGTCAGGCTGGCCGATCTTTTTATTCCCCCACCCCCACCCCCAAGTCCTGCCTCCCTTTCCTGCCTTTGCTATTGGCTGGTCAGCTCTATATACCCAATCAGAAAGTGTTGGAGGCAGGGTCCGAGGTGGTGGTGCAAGCCTGTAATCCCTGCACTTGAGAGGATCTCTGTAAGTTTGAGGCCAGCCTGGTCTACAGAGCCAGTTCTAGAACAGCCAAGACTACACAGAGAAATCCTGTCTCGAAAAACAAAAACAGAACAAAAAACACTGAGGTGATGCTTAACAATAATAAAGTCTTGGCTGGTACAGAAATCATTTAAATATACAAAGTCTTTACACAGTGCCCAAAAACACCACTCCAACGTCTCCCTGCGTATGCACGCGCACACGCACACACACGCACACGCACACACACTCCACAAAGAGAATTCCCGGGAATTGGTTTTCTTCTAATACCAGTAAGTTCCAAGGGTCAAAAGCAGGTCATCAGGTTGGTGGCAAAAAGCACCTTTTGCTCCACTGAGCCAGCCCTCTGACCCAGAAGTTTCTGTCTTGTTTACATTGTAGTCTTGTGCAGGTTGGGGCCAGGGGCCTATCCTATGCAGACATTGGGAAGCCAGCCTTGGTTTCCTGACTTGGCCCTGCTCTGTCTTCCCAGATTCCTCTATTTCCTGAAGGGCACTGAGGGGTCAGACTGGAGGATGCTAACACTGCTGTCACCAACCTTCTAGGGAGCAGAACTGACCTTTATAGCAAGGGAGGAAAAAACAGGTCACCATGTTCCAAATACTGAGAAATTCTTGGTGGTTTATCTGAGATTCAAATCCTGTACTTTTACTTACTAAACCTCGTGGCCCCTATGAGGAAGCCCAGCACTCAGGAAGACGGACACTCAGACATTTGTATAGCTATGCCTTTCTGCGCCAAATACCTGTTTTTCCTTACAGAAATCATTTACCCCAACCCCGCACAGTCATTGTACTAAGCACACAGTCCCTCAGTCAGCTTCAGAAGTAATTACTGGTGCATTAAACAAATCCTCTGCACTTCACAAATACACTCAGTGTCCATGGGTGGGGCAAGAAAGGGTGAAGTTGGGTCAGGCTCCCATTTAGAAAGGGGAAGCAAGGGAAGGTGGGGCCCCTGGCCAAAACCCATCTCAATTCTTACTGGTCAGGCGTAGCAGTTTCCTTGATTAGATCCTGATTTCCCTGTTGGGAGGACCCTTGGTCCATTGTCTGGTCTGGCTCCCTCCCCTTCCTGAACACACTGAATTCTGAACATCTTCTGTGATGGCATCCTCAGGAGCACATTAGAGATGGGCCTTAGGAGTATGTCCTCCTTGGGAAATGGTTAGCTTTCACCACTGGCTCCCTATAATCGTAAGGCTTAGTCAGTTGGAGGCTGTGTGGGGATGGGACTTAAAATATGCTCAGAGGGCCCGGCGTGGTGGCGCACGCCTTTAATCCCAGCACTTGGGAGGCAGAGGTAGGCGGATCGCTGTGAGTTCGAGGCCAGCCTGGTCTACAAAGTGAGTCCAGGACAGCCAAGACTACACAGAGAAACCCTGTCTCGAATCAAAAAAAAAAAAAAATGCTCAGAGGCCAGGCAGTGGTGGTGCACACCTTTAATCCCAGCACTCGGGAGGCAGAAGCAGAGGCAAGTGGATTGATGTGAATTCGAGGCCAGCCTGGTCTACAAAGCAAGTCCAGGATAGTCAAGGCTACACAGAGAAACCCTGTCTCAAAAAAACAAAACAAGCCGGGCGGTGGTGGCGCACGCCTTTAATCCCAGCACTTGGGAGGCAGAGACAGGTGGATCGCTGTGAG
The DNA here is from genome assembly GCF_964271855.1 of Acomys minous. Classification (NCBI taxonomy): domain Eukaryota; kingdom Metazoa; phylum Chordata; class Mammalia; order Rodentia; family Muridae; genus Acomys; species Acomys minous. The sequence continues at coordinate 109,284,861 of NC_140487.1, read as the reverse complement.
TTCGAGGCCAGCCTGGTCTACAAAGTGAGTCTAGGATAGGCAAGGCTACACAGAGAGACCCTGTCTCGAAAAACCAAAAAAAAAAAAAAAAAAAAAACAAAACAAAACAAAAAAAAACAACCAAACCAAAACAAAAATGCTCAGAGGCCACTGGCATCCAAGCCTGATGACTTAATGACATGTGCACTATGTGGGTGCAGTTCCCAGGAGGCCAGAAGGGGCATCAATCCCCTGGATCTGGAGTTGCTGACAGCTGTGAGCTGTCCTGTGGGTGCTGGGAATCAAACCTCT